>NC_069501.1:452183900-452553275 GCF_027579735.1 Bombina bombina | reverse complement strand
TGCATATAGCTTACAATGATATTTCATCTTTTACCTGACAGTTTAGAATGTGGAGGATCAAAACAACAAACCTCAAATCTAGCAAGAAATCTTGGTGTCATACTTAACAGTTAACATTCCCTTTAACATCATATATCAGCCACAAGTTTAATTCTATTATTTAAATAATATAGCCAGAATCAGGCACTCGCTGCATTGGCTGCCAATAAAATGGTGCCTACTATTCAAGAAAGGCTTGCTATTCTAGAAAGCTCTGCATGACCAGGGACCCAGCTATTTTAAAGAATTACTTGTGCCCTATGTCCTAACTTTAGGGTGGCCATATTGCCGCTTTAAAACAGGACATAGATGAAAAATACATATGTCAGGGTTTTTATAATGGAACATTATTCAAAGCATTTCTTTAAACAGCCCTGACATGTATTTTTCATATGTGTCCTGTTTTAAAGCGGCAATATGGCCACCCTACTTAACTTGCACTTTTCAATCAGCACATGCCCAGAAGCTAAAAGTGCCAATAATTCACCATAAATGTGGGTTGTGAGCTTTTAGCCATGATGTCCCATTTCTATTGAACACTCTCCCCAGCATAGTGAAAAAAGCCACCTCCCTGGACATTTTTAAACAAAGACTCAAGACTTTCCTCTTTACACAGACTTTTCAGGAATAAAACTATAACTTCTAACCCTTTTTATGTGGCGATATTTCCCCTAATCCTGGTCCCCCACATCTTCCTAACCTTGTACACCCATGTATGTCTTTCCATTGACTTGAAGGGCTCCATTTATAAAGCAGCGTATGCTGCTTCAGAGTCCCATTGTTTCAGGCTTGCCTAAAACGTAAGTTAAGATGCAGCGGCCATAAGACCACTGCTCCTTATCTTGCCTGCCACCTTTAAGGTATGGCAGATACGACTGGGATGATTGACAGCCCCTGCTAGAGACTGATTGGCCACTAGTGAGAAGGGGGCAGCATTGCACAAGCATTTCACCATAAATGCTTGTGCAATGATAAAAGTCGAGAGCTTATGGTGTCCACATTTAGTGATGTCGATCGATCGCTGTAGCGAATCCTGTCCGCTCGACTGATAATAAATCTACCCCCAAAACTCTGGTAACCTTACTCAAATTCCTCTTGTGTCTAAAGCCAACACCACCTTCATTTGTGCACTCTGGAACTCTTGCTCTGTTTGCAACAAGCTCACTTCTATCCATAGCCTATTTTCTCCCACTCTCTCAAACATCTGGCTCTGTCAAAAACCTGTCTCTCTCCTAGGTCTGGAAATAGAGAAAGGAGGGGGTGTATGTATTTTACATTCCTCTTGTTGCACCTTTCAGCAAATACATTCCATCTCTTCACCCACATTTTCTTCATTTGAAACCCACACGATTCGCCTATTCTCTCTCGCCTATATACTGTACGTGTTGCAGTCATAAACCACTCCCCTGGCTCCTCAACTAAATTTCTAGATCATTTTGTTGCCTGGCTACCTTATTTCCTCTCCTCAGACACCCCTGCTCTCATTCTTGAAGACATCTATCTCCCTGTTGAAATTCCTACTGCCTCCTCTGCAAAATAAATTCTGTCACTCACTTCCTCTTATGGTCTGTCACAATGGACTGCCTCTCCTACTCACTCCCTTGATCTTATTTTCAGCTATCGATGCACTCATCTCATTCATCTCCTCACTTGCAACATCATATCACTCGCTACAACTCTCCTTCCTTCTACCCCTCACAACAAACTCCACAGAAGCATTAAGTCACTAGATCAGCAACAGCTTTCAAACCTCTGCTCTCTTCCATCTCCTCCTTTTCCTGCCTACCCAATCTATTTTTCACTACAATTCCACCCTTACATCGGTCCTTGACAATTTGGCCCCTCCTACCATAGCTCGGAAGTCACAAACTCATGATCAGCCCTCCCTTCTACTCTTACCCCTATACTTACACACATTTTCAACCTCTCCCTCAGCACCAATATATTTCCCTCATCTCTAAAAAATGCACTGGTCACATTTTGGGGTATTGCAAGGCTCTGTCCTTGGTCCCTATCTCTTCTCAATCTACAGGTTATAATAAGGTTCCTTAATAAAGTATAAGGCTCTTCTCGTGCAGCTGTCTGTGGGCACCACTCCATGCGGAATTGCGTCCTTGCTGGCCAACTAGTGACATCACACGTCTATTTATTCTCGAGTTGGTGGATCCTCAGTGCCCATTCAGCGTCTTCTCAACTGACTCTGTGGCTTTCCTATCCCCACCTGCCTAACCTGTGAGTACCTATGTCTGTCTGAACTTCTTAAGCTTGTGTTTAGCCAGAATCTGCCTAAACAGTCAAAGCCTGTGCTTAACTACTGCCTGTCTGAACCTGTATTTATCCTACACCTGTCTAAACTTCCAAAGCCTGTGCTTAACCTTTGCCTGTCTGAACTGCCTGGACTTGTATTTAACCTGCACCTGTCTAAACTGCCAAAGTCTGTGCGTAACCTCTGCTTGTCTGAATTGCCTGAACTTGTGTTTAACCTGAATCTGCCTAAACATCCAAAGCCTGTTCTTAACCTCTGCCTGCCTTAACTGCCTAAACTAGTGTTTAACCTTGCCTGCCTACATTATGTGACCTCTGACCATCTACTCCTCTCTTCTGGAGATGGATCATCTAAGTAATACAGTCTGGCCATGCTGTCCTTCATTTGCCTGATCAACCTGTTTGAATCCTCATTTACCATTTAACACTTGAGTTGTAACCTGTTTACTAATCCTTTACTCCAAATCCACAGTTGTATCTGGGGGTCACGTCCTGGAATATATTTAGTGTACTAGAGTGTAAAATTCACTTTATTCTACTCTTTGGGTCTACTTCTACTTCCCACAGATTTCTCTATAATTTGTACACAGGTTGTGGAGGATGATATGAGAGACACGATTACCATTAGTGATAATTGTAACTTTAAAGAACTATGTGATGTTGTGACTCTTTGTGATTTACAGAGTGATGGATCTTGTTCTGGAGTTGTATCGAAACAACAACCAATGTTGAAACCTAAGTCTACCAATTTCTATCCAGTACAGGCACGAAATGATGTAATTGAGTTGTTCCATTCAATTCTAGAACAAGATCTAGTAGAACTGTCTATGAAACTAAATAATGATAACAGCAAGAAAACATCTAAGTATAGTAATTTAAATAAAAAATAAATATCTGCATTAAACCGATTGAGCACTAATTCTGAACTGATGATAGTCAATTCCGATAAGGGAGGGTCTATTGTTGTGTTGGATAAAGCTGACTACAATAAAGAAGTTCTTCGTCAGTTGGGGGATACTAAAACATACAAAAAGCTTACCTTCAATCCCACTATTAAATTTCAAAAGGAGCTTAAGCATCTGTTGGATTTAGGGACAGAGAATGCTGTTCTTACCAACAAGTTAGTGGATTCCATATATGTTGAATACCCACGGATACCAGTATTTAAGTATTTACCTAAAATACATAAGTCCTTGGTTAATCCCCCAGGGAGACCAATTATTTCTGCAATTGGCTCTCTGGGAGAAAGACTGGGCCAATGGGTTGATGCACAGCTTCAGCCAATAGTCCAATCGTTACCGGGGTTCTTGAGAGATACTAAACACTTATTGAGGTCCATTAAAGATTTTGAATGGAAAGAAGGTTTTGTATTCTCCACTATAGATGCAGTTTCCCTGTATTCATGCATACCGCATGAACAAGGATTAAGTGCAATTAGAAGAATGCTCCTTAGGTACTCAGGGTATGATGATAGTTTAATTGAGTTTCTAATAGAAGCTATCTCTTTTTTGCTACATCACAATTATTTCATGTATAATGGTGATTTTTATTTACAACTTAGAGGGACAGCGATGGGGGCAAAAATTGCCCCCTCGTATGCAAATCTATATTTAGCTGACTTTGAAACAAGGAAGATCTTTAACAATGATAACCCGTACAAAGATGACATTTTGCTATATACCAGATATATCGACGATATTCTGATAGTCTGGGGGGGTGAAATAGTAAATCTAGAGAGATTTGTTGACAATATGAATAGTAATGATAACAACCTCAGTTTCACCTACAATGTCTCGGGTGATAGTATATCCTATTTAGATGTACTTATAGGACACAATGAGAATTCAATTGTCACAGAAGTATACAGAAAGGAGACCTATGGGAATACTATCTTGAGAGCTGATTCTCTACATCCCAAACATTTGAAAAAGGGAATCCCCAAAGGCCAATATATCAGGTTAATGCGTAATTGCAGTACATTAGATGGCTACTGGAAACATGCAAATGAGTTAACTGCACGCCTAGTTGACAGAGGTTATAACCAAGAGGAATTAACCAAAATTGCCAATTTAGTCTCTAGTTTCAATAGAGGCAATTTACTTAAAGATAAACCTAGAAATAGGAATGTGACCCATGGCAGCATTGGTATTAATTTTATAACTAAATTCAGTAACCAATATGATGCTATTTGTAATGTCATTAAGAAAAGGTTGCCCCTATTAGAAATGGATGAGGATCTCAAAGTATTATCGAGAAACTGTAAATTTATCTCCTACAGATCTGATACCATAGGGGATAAAATTAATAAGAATCTCAGTTTTGGAGCCAATAGTAATACCTTGATGAAGGGGGGCAAAACAGGTAATTGGTTGTCTAAGAAATGTGGTTTCTACAAATGTGGAGTGAGACCGTGCAAGAGCTGTGATTTTGCTCTTGTAGGGGATACTTTCCATTCAACAAATACTAATACTATTTATAATATCAGGGAACGTATCAATTGTAGCTCTACATTTGTGGTGTACCTCATAACTTGTCTACATTGCAATTTTCAATATGTGGGTCTCACCTCTAGGGGCCTAAAGGATAGGATCAGAGAACATCTTTTGTCCCTAGAGGCAGATGTACCAAAAACACCAGTGGCTAAGCATTTTTTTGAACATGTTGACAAATTTAGTTATTTTCGTTTCCAAGGTATTGAACAAGTGAAAATGAACTCCAGAGGTGGTGACAGATATAAAGCTCTGAGTAAGAGAGAGATCTATTGGATCTATACTTTAAAAACAGGTTCCCCCTTAGGGATTAATAAAATAAGTGATATCAAACTGTTCATTGATGCCTAAAAAAGTAAATACATATTTCATGTTCCATTCACTGGTGTAAGTACAACTCTAAATTTAAATTTAGATTTTCATTGCTATCCCAATGACTGGGTAATAATGTGAATAATGGGTTGTATTAAATTAAATCAATGGAGCATTCTCATTTCACATTATATATTCAGTCCAAGTGTTGTTATCAAGTTTATTAATAAGATTCTAAGTTCATAGATATATAATTATATCCTATATACGATCACGGTTTCATTCTGTTAAGTATAGTCGTTACGTTGTAACACATTTCCGCATTTGCCCTAAAAGATACTTGCTTGCATTTGACTTTTATACTGTGGGGAACATTATAATGCGGGATTCTGTTACTTCAAATGTAATGACAGCTGCACTATTTGTTTGCATAAGGGTACCACTATTCAGTACTTTGATATATTACTCTTTTTAGAATTGGTGTTTTTGTTTTAACGATCCTTTGTATGTACATGATTATTTAGAATGTATGTGTATCAACTTTATTGACAATGTAAACTAACTTGTTTGTGATTTCTTGAGACGTAGGTGAGAACTCTGTATGCCGATTGGCTACTCACCTTTGCTACCTGTGATTTAACAGCTGTCTGTAACACCTTTTCCCCAGCTCTGATGAACCGCTTGTGAAGCGGGAAACGCGTCAGCGGGTTTGTTTTGCTGTGCCTGTTATGTTATACACGCTTTGAGATGTATTAAATACCATTTTACTTGCAAATCTCTCACAGTCCTTCTTTACACCTTTGCTGCGGAATCTGTTTTCTTTCTGTGACTTTCAAATTAGGGGTTTGGAGAGCCCTAGCAGCAATGGAAGTACATGCCTGTTAAACCGGTATCACGCTGATACTTAGGAAGGCCCTGGATTGTAACACTCTGTGCATACGGATGTTTGGTGTTAGAATGTGTAAACAGGACTGCTACAATTTCAGCAACTGAATATTACAAGATCATTCTACACTGAGAGGGTGCCATTTGGGTGAGTCCTTACCTTTTTGTTATTTACACTTGGAAATTCTACCATATAGGTGACGTCCGCATGAGTGGGACTCATTGATAGAGTTGGTTTCACCTGCATGTACATTACGTATAATACTATTTGCTGTATACATTGCATCAATGCTGAGAAGTCTTACCTTGTAATCTAAACTAGTGTTTAACCTTGCCTGCCTACATTATGTGACCTCTGACCATCTACTCCTCTCTTCTGGAGATGGATCATCTAAGTAATACAGTCTGGCCATGCTGTCCTTCATTTGCCTGATCAACATGTTTGAATCCTCATTTACCATTTAACACTTGAGTTGTAACCTGTTTACTAATCCTTTACTCCAAATCCACAGTTGTATCTGGGGGTCACGTCCTGGAATATATTTAGTGTACTAGAGTGTAAAATTCACTTTATTCTACTCTTTGGGTCTACTTCTACTTCCCACAGATTTCTCTATAATTTGTATGCTGATGACACCAAAATCTACCTATCTGCACCAGACCTATCTCCTTCCTTGCTGACAAGTGTCACTAACTTTCTTTCTCATAACTCATCCTTGAAGTCCTCTCACTAGCTTTAGCTAAATCTCTCCAAAACTGAGCTTCTTATTTTCCCCTTTAATCCAAAATGTTCACCCCTAATTTTTCTGTGACTGTGGATAACTCTATTATTACCCCCATGTCTTTGTGTCACACTTGACTCAAATCTTTCTTTTTTCTCCTCACATTCTTTCACTCCTCATATTTCCTTAGACGTGACATAACTAAGATTTTTATCCACTCTCATCCTTTCCCACCTTGACCACTGTAACTCCATCCTCCCTGGTCTTCCTAGATGCTGCCTAGCTCCTTTACAGTCCATAACGAATGCCTCTGCCAGACTCCGCTTCCTTACACATCACTCTTCATCTGCTGCACCTCTCTGACAATCCCTTCACTGGATTCCTCTAGCCTCCAGAATTAAACATAAAATTCTGACTCTGACATACAAGACCCTCAACTGCACTGCTCCCCCCTATATCTCAGACCTTGGGTAGATTTATCAAGCAGTGAATGCTGCAATCTACCCCCAAAGTTTCAGGGCCTGATGCTCCTTAACTCATTGTATTGTATGTATAGTATTTGGTACTTGTAAAGCGCAGCTAATCGCCCATAAGGGTCTCAAGGCACTGTTCATTTTATCGACCTTGGAAGGATGAAAGGCTGAGTGGACCTCACCGGGGATTGAACCTGCAAACCTCGGGTTGCTACAGAGCTCAGCCACAGTGCATTAGCATGCTGAGCTATCTGTCTGGCAGACAGCATTCATCCCGATCAGAAATGATCAGGTCGATTGACACCCCCTGCTAGAGGCCGCTTTTGCAAGAAATGCTTGTGCAATGGTAAATACTGACAGCGTATGCTGTTGGCCTTTATCAATGTCGGGCGGACATGATCCACTACAGCGGATCATGTCCTCCAAACATTTGATAAATCTACCCCCTTGTCTCCAGATACTCTTCCTCCCGTCTTCTTTGCTGGGCTAACGACCTCCTCCTCTCTTGTTACCTCCTCACATTCCCATCTACAAGACTTCTCCAGACTGGCCCCTCGCTCCACAAGACTCTCCCTTAGCTTTGAAAGTTTCAAGCGCTCCCTAAAGACTCTATTTTTCACAGATGCATACAACCTACACTAACAGTTCCTTTCCTCCTTTGTTATCTCTTGAACCCTCTTAGCATGTAAGCTTAAGAGCTTAGTTGTTTGCATACCACCTTCATATGTGCTGACTACAACAGTGCATCTCTTGGCAGGGCCCTCTTCCCACTTGATCCCTATAAATGTTACCTGCATATCATGCCTATGTTTATAGTGCTACATAATCTGTTGGCACTCTACAAATAACTGATAATAATAAATAATAATAAAAATAAATGTGCCTTGTGTGAATCGCTTTGAGTTCAACCCAGAGAAAAGAGCTGTATAAGTTATTGTTATCATTATCTATAGCCCAACAAAAGACTAACTACAGCAAGAGTTTATGTTGGAACCATGGAC
Organism: Bombina bombina; assembly: GCF_027579735.1. Classification (NCBI taxonomy): domain Eukaryota; kingdom Metazoa; phylum Chordata; class Amphibia; order Anura; family Bombinatoridae; genus Bombina; species Bombina bombina. Next base: position 452,545,089 of record NC_069501.1, on the reverse strand, counting down.
ACTTCAAATGTTGTTATTTAAAATTAACTTTCTTTACTTCTAGTTCAAAATCAACAAGTGTTTATTTAATCTCTATATATTTTTTACATATTATTGCTCATTTGAACAGGTTATAGTATACTATTTTAAGCTGCCAGAAAAGATATGGACAGAATATATTAAAAAGAGTTACAGCAAATTACCTGTATGTATTTCTATGCATCATGGATTTCCCTATTTAGTTGAAGATAGAAAAATCTCAGCAAGGTCTAAAGTGACATTAACTCCCTTGCTTAATGATCTCTGTCAAATGTAAAGCATTTGCATAACGAGTTTCCTATGGAAACAATTTTTCCCTTCAGCACATAGAATTCTGCCTGCGTGATATCTATATTGTTACAATCTTGATTTTAGCAGTTTGCCTTGTTTCTATACTATTCATTGACTTTGTTTTATAACATGCAACATGGAGAGAGGAAAAACTGGGTTGTTAAAAGCCAATAAATTATAATTCTTTTTTTTAATTCTCTGAAAAGGAAAATTCTATGGAATAGGAAATTCTGGAACCGGGCTGGCTAATGTTGGTCCATGTAATTGCTGAGAAATATCTCCCTTTCAAGCTAATAAGACACATTACAATTACTTAAAGAAAAGGGAAATTAAGATTTTCATAGTCTGTGCCAAAGACTCATCAATGTGAATATTGAAACTAGATGACAAGTGGTAAATGATACATTTTCGAACACAGCTGACATTTAAAATATATGTAAATTCCAGAAAGAATAAAATTAAAAGATTATATGTAGCTGTAAATTATTGGCAAAAATTCTAAGAATTTCATATTAAACAAAAACTGTTTCTTCATCAATTTGTATTTACTGAAATACACTTTTGCTAGAAAAAATGAGATGATTGTATATTTGTTCACAGCATTCAATTCACATTTATGTTACACATTCATGATTTCTGAAGCCTGCATTAAAAAATTCCTCTCTAGAGTGTTACAAGACATTTTAGTTTATATATATATATATACATATTTTCAAAATATCACATTTGACTCACGTCACTATCAAGAAAACCTAAATCCTATTGGTGCCCAAAAAAACAGATTCTTTATTGTCTGGTGATGATTAGTCAATATATATATATATGTTTTTCCCAAGATTTTAACTTTTTGTATTATTAACCCTTTAAGGACACAGCTTTCAGTTTGCTCAATTGTTTTATGACGGAAAAATTCCGTCATATGTCCTTAAGAGGTTAAAAGCTAAATTTTATTTACAAATGACCAGTGAGTGCTGCCTTTTTTGCATAGTACATACTGTTTTGACATTGCACCCTGGCAGCTGCTACTAAATATATGGTGTGCATTCCTACACAGGACTTTGTTTTATATATATATATAAATATTTATATATATATATATATATATGTGTGTATATACAGTGTATATATATATATATATATATATATATATGTGCATGTGTGTTTGTTTGTGTGTGTGTTTAAACCTTCTTCCACCAGGTGTTCAGGTGTAATCATTTAAAATAAATAAATATGCCCACAGTAATAAAAAAATATATATATTTTATGGCTGCTGCACCATAACTTGTCCGCCTGCTCTGAGGTGGCGGATAGAAATCAAACCTTATACGATCTGGCTGATTGACACCCCCTGCTAGCACCCGGTTGGCCTTGAATCGGCAGGGAGCGGCATTGCACAAGCAGTTCACAAGAACTGTTTGTGCAATGTCCATTGGTGTTTGTGTGTGTGTGTGTGTATGTATGTGACTGTGTGTGTATTTATGCATGTATGTGTATGTTTGTGGTACCAGCAAATTACAGACCTTGTTACTACAGCATGGGGGGGACGAGGGGGGAAACAGTGTCAGTCTATACAGTACCACTATATACAGTACGGGGGGTCAGACCATCTCACAGACTGTGAGCACAGGGTACCTCCTTTTGTAGACATGTAATCTGATTCACATTTTTTTTTCTGTTAAATGTAAAAAAAAAAAAAAAAAAGATATGTATCAAATTCACTTTTTTTGGGGGGGGTCCTTTCTTACATTCTTGCACCTGGGCCCTGTGGTTTCTAGTTATGCCTCTGAATGCGCATTATGTTTATATTAAGGGCCAGATTAAGGGGCGATTTATCATCGGTCTGTCCAACATGATCGGCTCAGCAGATCATGTCTGACAGACATCGATGAATGCTGACAGCATACACTGTCGTCATTTATAATTGCACAAGCAGTTCAATAGACCACTGCTCCATAACTGTCCGCCTGCTCTGAGGCTGCGGACATCAATTTGCCCAATCTTATATGATCTGGCTGATTGACACCCCCTGCTAGCAGCCGATTGGCCTTGAATCTGCAGGGGGCGGCATTGCACAAGCAGTTCAATAGAACTACTTGTGCAATGCCGCCCCCTGCAGATTCAAGGCCAGTGCGATTTACACTAGAATGATTACCGCGTCCTCAGAGCTCTGGTTAACTGTTTTACAAAACAAAAAAGTGTCACAAAAAACTTCAAAAATACATTACAAAGTACAGTTACATTCATAATAACACTGATAAAAAGTTATAAAAAAAATATTGCACAAAAAAGTTTTAATGGCTCAAAGATATGAAGTCTCAGGTGTTAGCAAAAAAAGGAAGGTAAAGGGCTTTGACATGGAGACACATACATATGCATGTCTAAATATGTTGAAATCAATTAAACAGGTGGAGGCTATCTTTGACCTTAGATGGGCAAAGGAAGGCATCAAATATCTAGTAGTAAAGTTAACAGCCCATTTAACACACTTATACAAATCAAACTATATTCCATTATATGAAGTAATTAGATCATAACTAAGGAGATGGCAAAAGTATAACATCTCATGGTATGGGAGACTCTTGATAATAAAGATGAATATTCTCCCCAGACTATTATATTTATTTAGAGTGTTACCAATAAAAGTCCATAAACCAGACATCTAATCACTCCAATCAACACTCCATGGGTACCAGAGGGGTAAACAGCAGGCTAGAATCCCTTTCCAGATTCTAACCCAACATAAACAATTGGGAGGAGTTGGGTTACCATATTTGATGGACTATTACCATGCTTCTAGAATCACCCAAATCTCCTTGTGTAGCAAGGAGTCCAATACCATATGGCTTATATTAGAATCGAATATGGGAAACCTTGACTCCCCTGAGGATATTTTGTGGAACAGAGATGGGAATAAGGACACATTTGCTAAATGCCCCCAAAACTCTCCATAAAACAATGGAAAGAAATAAAAAAAATTTGAAACCATCCTACCTGTTAACTCCCAGTCTATACCTCTAAAATATTTGATACCTAAAGATTATAGATCTATGATAAACAAGTGGTAAAACAAAGGCACTAATACATCTTTCAAGTGTATATAACCTCCCTGAAAACAGCACACATAAACAAAGGAGGGACTAGAGCTTGTTATAGAGGGTGTGGGGAAATAGGGACGTACTTACATATGTGGTGGGAGTGCCCCGAAGTCTGATCAATATGGTTAGAACTTTCTAAAGTTCTAAGCAATCTTTTAGAAGAACCAATTCTCTCACCATAACACAGGCCCTTCTCAATGAGAGAATCCCCAAATTCAACACCCACATCAACACTTTTATTAAGATTCTATGTATTGTTACCAGAACCAACGTCGCAAAATATTGGAAGACAGAAGCCCCAACATTGTCTGAAATACTATCTAAATTTGGGTACACATACACAATGTATGAATCAGCAGCATATATTCAAAACATGACGGACTCATTTTTCAGGGTCTGGTCTTACTTATTTCTTCATAACAATAAGGAATAAACCCATCACATAGGCTCTAGAGTACATAATACACTTATTCGGGATAGAAAAGAAAATAACTCACCCACAAAGTCCTCAACCATAAAAAGGGACCCTGGTTGTTTGACTAATAATTTACAGAAAGTATATAAGTGTAATAAACATATACAGCGAAAATAAGGGAAGCATGTAGTGACAAAAATGGTTTTGTTCTTAAAATGTTTATTTTGTTAATTTTTTATGTTATTCAGAAGATTAAATATATCTGCATACTCTTTATATTGTAAAGAGCTCTATTGGCCACAACAGTAGAAGACTTACAATGGGTCTGGACAATAACACATCATATCACGTTTATGCTGAGTACTCTTCCTTTAAAATTCACTAAAATACCATGTAAACTTTGCAATGGTTATTTAGCCCAACGGAGGTTACACAATTACGGACTTATATATGCTCACAAAAAAAATATGTAACTTTCTGATGTGTAGTTCCTTATGTATATTAATTTCTGAATGTCACCTTTTGCAAACTAATTTATGAAAATGTTCAATAAAAAATATTTCAACTAAGTATGTATATATATATATATATATATACTTAGTTGAAATATATATATATATATGTGTGTGTGTGTTTATATCAGTGAACATATGTATTTATGTGTGTACATAGGTATTTACAGACATATATGCACATATAAACTCATAAATACAGATGTACACATAGAGAGACATATATAAGTGTATTGGAGCCCCTGGTAGTTAAGTGGATGAAAACATGAAAATTTATATTCCTGCAATATTCATTTTTTAATAAAGGTTTTAACTATGTATTTGCTGTAAATATTGTACAATCCTATGTTCTGTACATGGCAGAATATGTTCTATGCTTTGTAAAATAGATATTGCTAAATATAAATAAATATATATATATCAGACTGGACTGGGTACACATCCATGACCCTGCAGCATGCTCAGCCCTGGGTGCTCAATGGCACTCACAGGAAGCTGTGCTGTCCCCAGAGTCTCAGGTAATTAACCCCAGACAGGTCTGGGTGCAAGGCCCATAGGGAAAATTACAAAACAAATTAATACAACAAACAGAGAAAGTCCAGCACTCACTTACAAGCTCTCAGCTAAATTAAAAGCCAAAAATGAAAGGGTTACTTAACGCATCTGGCCAAATGGAACAGCCCAGGTATACTGTATATAAAAAATATATAATATATATTTTGAGATATGTATGATAATGTTAATGTAAAATCTATATCTATAACTATATATCTATGGGAATAGATATATAGATATAGGTATATATATAGATATATAAAATATCTATTTAAAATAAATGTATTTATGTTGTGTTTGGTGCATCTTTTATATTATCCCTAACTATTTACGCAAGGTCTTCAGTCGCGCTAACCCAGCGCGCGTTAAATTTGTTTGCTCTTGAGCAAACGTGTTTACTTTCAATTTGTAATACACGTGCAAATTAACATGCCCACGATATTCTGATTTTGCTTCTGTGCAATTGATAGCACGCCACTTATTATCTAGCCCTTTGCGTGTATGTTAATTTAAATCTACAAAGTATTTTATATCCCTTTAAGTTTAAATTAAAAAAAGTAAATAGATTAGAGAATCAACATTTAGGGGCCTATTTACTATGGTGCGAGCGGACATGATCCGATATTGCAGATCATGTCCGCTGCACATCGATAAATGCCGACAGCATATGCTGTTTGCATTTATCATTGCACCAGCAGTTCTTGTGAAATGCTGGGGCAATGCCACCCCCTGCAGATTCACGGCCAATCGACCACTAGCAGGAGGTGTCAATCAACCCAATCGTATTCGATCGGTTTGATTTCTGTCCACCGCCTCAGAGCAGGTGGACAAGTTATGGAGCAGTGGAGATTGATAAATATGCCCCATATTCTTTAGTAACATTCCAATTGGAGATATTAACCCTTAATAACCAGTATGTCGTTGGTCTTTCTATGGGGGGTGACTTTTTCAATAGCACGGTCGCACTGTGAGATTGCGCTATTTTAGCAGACAATTCCATATTTAAACAGGTACCTTGCATTCAAGCTTCAGTGTACGGCGGTGACTGTATGAAGAGGATCCTCCACAATGGATGTCCGCGCCGCCGGCAAAGAAGCTCCACGCCTCCACAGCTCCGCAACACTGGGATGAAGGAAGAAGATGACCCCGTGATGGATGAAGATGTAGCCACCTGGATGAAGATTTCTCGCCGCCTGGATGAAGATGGATGTCCGGATATTTTATGGGGTTAGTGTAATTTAGATTTTTTAATTGGTAGTTTTTTTTATTTTATTAGAATAGTTAAGTTAGGATAATTTATAGTTTTAACTTAGTTTTTTTTTATTTCACAGGTAAGTTTTTATTTATTTTAAGATAGTTATATTGTAACTTTTAATTTAAAGTTATGGGGGTGTTAGGTTTAGGGGTTAATAGTTTAATTTATTGTTTGCGATGTGGGGGGCCGGCAGTTTAGGGGTTAATAGGTTTAGTTTATTACTTGCGCTGTGCGAAGCTGGCGGTTTAGGGGTTAATAACTTCATTTAGTGTCGGCGATGTTGGGGAGCTGAGGATTAGGGGTTAATAACTTTATTATAGTGTTGATGATGTGGAGGGCCGGCGGTTTAGGGGCTAATAGGTTTATTAGTGTCAGGGTGTGGTGGATTATGGGTTAATAACTTTATTTTGTTTCAGGGAGCGGCGGATTAGGGGCTTTTAGACTAGTGGTTTATGTTAGGTTGTTAGGTTTAAATGTAATATGGGGTTGCGTTACAGCGATTTGCTATTCTGTGATCGCAGGTGTTAGATTTTTCTAACACTCTCTCCACATTGATGTCTATGGGGAAAAGCGTGCATGAGCACGTAAACTTAGCCCTTGGCTTTTGTGCAGTATGGAGCTTAATGCACCATAACGCACTGCACAAGGAGGTTTTTCAGTAACTCGTAATGGCAGCGCTATGGAAAGTGCGGTACGGCTAATTTTATTGCGTTCTTTACGCACCCGGTATACCGCAAAACTCGTAATCTAGCTGAAAGTTATTTATAAAGTACATGCTCTATCTGAATCATGATCTGTTTTTTCATGCACAGTTCCATACTAACTTTATGATGACAGTCTTTGATAGATCTTTTTTTTTGAGCATCATAGAGTTGTGCATTAAAATATTGTTTTTCGTTATTTCCATTTGAATGTAAGTAAGGCCCTTGTTTATCTTTTTTTTCTGTGAGATCTATAGGGTAAACAAACATTGTCCTTGTTCATCTTCATTACTCATCAGTGGACATGAAGAAAGAGGTCCTGCCATGTACGCAACTGCTCAAACCCTTTGTTTGTGTTTTGACAGAACAAATACCACAGTCTTGACAAGCATTTAGGTTGCTATGACAGCTGTTATTTTCATATGTTACACAGCTCCCTGATGCCTGGTTTTCAGGCCTTGCAAGCTGCTCGCTGCAATGGCCCTTGTAGTTTTTCGCTTTAGATGAAGAGGTCTCTTCAGCAAGTTGAAGAGGTGCTATCTCAAAGAGAACAGCACTTCACAAATATTTGCTAAGCTATGTTTGCAGCTGCTGGTCAATACACAAGGATTGTTTTATTTATTTTTTTAAATAAAGTAATTTTCATTTTACAACAACTATAACTTTAATGATAATGACAAGCTTCACAATTTCCCATATTTTACTTTTTTAGAACCAAACTTGTTACAAAAATAAGAAATATTCTAAATTTTAAAGGGACATAGAAGACTTAATTAAACATTTATGATTTAGACAAAGCAAACAAAAAATATAACTTTGCAATTCACTTCTATTTTAAAAATTGTATGCAAAGTAACAATCTAGAAGCATCCTGTAGAGCTAGACTGCATCAGACAGTGCAGAGTGACAGCAGAAAACACCAACAGTTCTGTAAACGTCTCACACTAGTTAATTACACACACTGTCTGGTACTTCAGATCCAAAGGTAGTAGTAGTATCAGTATGTGTTCCAAAACATCTTCTTTATTACACATGGCTTCTAGCTTTACAGCTTTAGGGGGATATTTATCAAGCCGTCAACCGCAAATACGCTGGAATTCCGCAGCGTAATTGTGGCGAGCTTGATCCGACCTAGTTATCAAAGCTTACAGACCGGCAAAAGTTGAAATCTGTGACATAACATACAATCCGCCGGTCTCAATCCGACACAGTTTGATGCTTATGTCATAACAGATGTTCCGAATACACATTCGGCACTATTTGACACTTTTTAAAAGTTATCAAATAGTTAACAGGTACGCTCGCGGCTATTCCGGCCCAGCGTACCTGGTTTTCAATCCGCCATCCTGGAGACCACGGATGCCATAGGAATCAATGGGAGTATGAAAGCAGTGAAAGCTTATGTTCGATGCTGCCAGATATCCCATTGATTTATATGGTAGAAAACCAGTTACGTTTACACCTAACACCCTAACATAATCCCCGAGTCTTAACACCCCTAATCTGCCGGCCCGACATCGCTGCCACCTACATAATGTTATTAACCCCTATCCTGCTACTCCCCGACACCGCCGCAACTAAATAAATGTATTAACCCCTTTCCTGCTGCTCCCGGACTCCGACGCCACTAAATAAACGTATTAACCCCTAAACCTCTGGCCTCCCACATAACTACCATTAACTAAACCTATTAACCCCTAAACCGCAAGCCTCCCACATCGCCATAAACTAAATTAAACTATTAACCCCTAAACCTAACAAGCCTACTAACTTTACATTAAAATTACAACATCCCTATATTAAAATAAATTTAAACTTACCTGTAGAATTAAAAGAAACTAATTCCAAACTATTAATTAACCTACCCTAACTATTATACTAAAATTGCATTAAACTACCAATTAAATTAACTATGTTACATATTAAAATACCCTAACTCTACTCAAATTATTTAAATCTACTATTAAAAATGACTAAATTACAAAAAAAAATAAAAGCTAAGTTACAAACAATAAAAAACACTAAATTACGGGGGGAAAACACATTATCAAAAATAAAAACAAATTACACCTAATCTAATAGCCCTATCAAAATACCCCCCCCCCCCCCAAAATAAAAAAACACTAGCCTACAATAAACTACCAATGGCCCTTAAAAGGCCCCAAAGAAATCAGCTATTTCACCTGTAAAAAAAAAAAAACACCCTCCAACAGTAAAACCCACCTGAAAAGGGCATTTGTATGAGCATTGCCCTTAAAAAGGCATTTAACTCTTTTACCTGCCCAGACCCTACTCTAAAAAAAAAACCCACCCAAAAAAACCCTTAAATAAACCTAACACTAACCCCCGATGATCCCCTTACAGTTTTTGAAGTTCCGCTTGAAGGATCCATCCAGCCGGCAAGAAGTTTTCATCCGGGCGTCCTCTTCCATCTTCATCTTCATCCATCCGGCGAAGTCTTCATCCATGCGCCTCTTCTATCTTCATCCATCCGGCGCGGAGCGGGTCCATCCTGAAAACATTTGGCGCGGAGCTCCTCTTCAATATGGTCGCTGCCGTAAACTGGAACTTGAATGCAAGTGATGTCATAAAAGATGGTGTCCCTTGCATTCCTATTGGCTGAAAAAGGCTGTTAAAATCCTATTGGCTGTTCTAATCAGCCAATAGGATGATAGCTCAATCCTATTGGCTGATTGGAACAGCCAATAGGATTGAGCTCTCATCCTATTGGCTGATTGGAACAGCCAATAGGATTGAGCTCTCATCCTATTGGCTGATTGGAACTGTTCCAGTTTACAGCGGTGACCGTATTGAAGAGGAGCTCCGCGCCGGATGTCTTCAGAATGGACCCGCTCCGCACCAGATAGATGAAAATAGAAGAGGCTGCATGGATTAAGACTTCGCCAGATGGATGAAGATGGAAGAGGCCGCCCGGATGAAGACTTCTTGCCGCCCGGTTGGATCCTTATTAATATAGTTAATTTAATTGGTAGTTTAATGCAATTTTAGTATAATAGTTAGGGTAGGTTAATTAATAGTTTAGTTTAATTCTACAGGTAAGTTTAAATTTATTTTAAGATAGGGATGTTGTAATTTTAATGTAAAGTGTTAGAGGGACATAAAAAAAACCTTACAATTACAAGACTTTTATTCCGTCTGGTCAATAAATAACAAACCAGTATTGTGTGAAAACATTCTGATAGCATTAACACTTTGCTTGCTGCAAATGTCTTTCAAATGCCAAAATTCCCCAACCCCTTTCCTTATTTAGTGTACCATTTCTGGACAAGACAAGACTAGCTACTGACATTTTGTAAGCAAAACTATCATTGCTTTGAGGCCAATCAGGGACAGATATGTGGTGTGGTAAGCATTGTAAAATTTGTACAAATTTCCAACAAATTTCAGATTTAAACTACTGTAAAGTATATTGTAAACTTGCTATGCATAAGTAACAATTTTATGATACAATCTTTAAATTAGTAGCATATTACAACATTTTTATACTCACCATGCTAGCAAAAAGCTATCAAACCAAGAAAACCCAAAGGGGCTGATTTATCAGGCTCGCCAGAAACAGAAGTTATGAAGCAGCGGTCTAAAGACCATTGCTCCATAACTTGTCCGCCTGCTCTGAGGCCGCAGACAGAAATCAACCTGATCGAATACGATCGGGTTGATTGACACCCCCTGCTAGCGGCCGATTGGCCGCAAATCTGCAGGGGCGGCATTGCACAAGCAGTTTACAAGAACTGCTTGTGTAGTGATAAATGCCGACAGCGTATGCAGTCGGCATTTATCGATGTGTGGCAGACATAATACGCTACATTGTATCATATCCACTCGCACTATGGTAAATTGGCCCCATAGTCTTGAAAAACAGACTTCATCTGATAAATTTCTAAAACACCCTGGTATTCCCAGAAAAGATTACATTAGGCCTCATGCAAAACTGCACTCTGTAAAAGCTCTGTAAACTAGGAACAATTTATGCAGTGTGTAATCTGTGCAAAATAAAAAAGACTATGGGGTAAATTTATTAAATGGCGAGTGGACATGATTCGCTGTAGCGAATCATGTCCGCTCTACGTCGCTAAATGCCGACAGCAAACGCTGTCAGAATTTATCATTGCACAAGCATTTTTAGTGAAATGCTTGTGCAATGCCGACCCCTGCTCATTGGCGGCTGATAGCAGGGGCTCTCAATCATCCCCATCTGATCGAGATGCTTTCATTCCGCCACCTAAAAGATGGCGTACAGGTTAAGAAGCAGCGTTCTTATGACCACTGCTTCTTAACTTCCATTTCAGGATGGGCCTCTGAAGCAGCATCTGCTGCTTAAGAAATTGAGCCCTATGTCCGATCAACAAGAAGCAGCAGAACATATATCATCATCAATCCTTCCCTTATGTGGCTTTTATCTCTTGCTGGCCTTGGCAAGATCATCTTTCATCAAGTCCCCTAGATGATCCTATCTACATTTCAGACTGAAACTAAAGAGGCGGTGAATGACTGCTGATTTTAACACCTTGCAACTTAAATTGGAGCTATAAGGTAGTAGATTTGGATACCAAAATTGTCAATCTGGGGTATGTTTATTACTGGTCATGAAATTCCATTATTAACATTTGTGGCATGGGGCTTAATTAAGGGTGAAGGACTTGTAGTTCAGCCAGTATCCTCCAATCTTAGGCATACTGTGACTACTGCAGGCCTTTAAATCCTTAAGAAGATCTCTAAGGTAAACAGGAAGAGGCCGATTTACCAACCGTCAACCGGTCCTAATGCTTCTAATTCCGTGCGAGCCTTCAGGCTCGCCGGAATCAGGAATTAACTGCTCTGAGGCTGCCGACATCAATCCGCCTCATCGTGTACGATTGGCCGTGAATCTGCAGGGGATGGCATTGCATAAGCAGTTCACCAGAACTGCTTGTGCAATGTTAAATGCCGACAGCGTATACTGCCGGCATTCAGTGATGTCTGGTGGACACACTTTGATAAATCAGCCCCATAGGCAGATCTTATCCTTGATGTTCTGAAATGCTAAGATGGCTGATAAAAAAAACTGTAGTTTTCAAGTGGATTTAGTCATCCTTGAACTGTCATAGTTATTAGCCACAATAATTATTGCCACTGGAGGTTTCCTCTTAAAAGTTATTCTTAATAAATTCCTTGAGAAATCTAAGATTTTTCTTGAAATCTATACTATAATAGTGTTTGTAATGTCCGTTGCCGTCGGCAGTTGTGCACGCATCCTCAGAGGAATATTGGCAGCGTGAGGCAGCCAACACAATGCCAAAAGAATTCACCTGGATGCAGCGAAAGAATCCACCAAAGGTTCCTGCCATTTTCGTAAACTGAAGGTGTACTGTTATCCTTGTACCCATGGGCAGCGCCAACCGATAAGAATTCTTTACTCTTATCAACTAGTTTCCACCCCAGACATCAGAAGAGGAGTGTGATCTCCTCACAGCTCATGCAAGTGGCACGGAATAACACACTCATGGAGACCAGAGGTATTCAAGAAATCGAGATGAAGACGAAACTGAAGAAGAGGGGCTACAGAACCTTGGACATCGACAATATACAGGAGAAAACGTCACAATATGATCAAAGGGCACTATTACTTAAAACAAAGAATGAGAATGATAACACCAATAAAATGAATCTCATCACTACATTTACCCCCCTACATGAGATACTTGAGAAATCTGTCCGGACAAATTGGGATATAGTGAAGACAGATAAATTACTTCCATTCACACAATCAGATGCACCACGCATTGTTTACAGAAAGGCTCCTAATTTAAAGACATTTTGGTCCATAATGATCCAGTGAGATTTTATCAGAAAGGCACCTGGATGGATACCAAGAGGAAAATGGGCTGCTTTAGGTGTGGTGATTGCACCACAAGTAACAGTATGTTGACAGGCTCCCAATTCTATCATCCTCGGACAGGGAGGAACTATAACATTTTTCACAGACTGACCTGCACCAGCAGTTTCGTGGTGTACATTCTGACTTGTCTGTGTTCCCTGGTCTATGTAGGAAAGACCTCAACTACATTTAGGGAGAGGATAGCTAATGACCGCCATGCTTTAAGAGTTGCTATTGATAAAAAAGAATCAGATCAACCTGTAGCTAGGCATTTTATGCTAGCAGGACACACTGCAGCCAGTCTAAGGACTATGATAATTGACTATGTACCACCACTGAGTCGAGGTGGGGATAGACACAAGAAACTCTTACAGGTGGAAGTTTCATGGATTTATCGATTAGACACTGTATCTCCAAGAGGCTTGAATGTCCAGTTGGACTTTAAGGTGTTCCTATAAACGGATGTGGCTATGATTGGATGATCTAGGTCTCATCCTAATAGAACATTAAAGAATCTTGCCCCCTGGTTGAATATGGACAGACCGGTGAGTGCAGCATTTTCTTCTCAAAGAAGATAAAAGGATTTATATATATATATATATATATATATATATATATATATATATATATATATATATATATACATATATATATATATATATATATATATATATATATATATATATATATATATATATATACAGTATATACACAAATACAAATGTTTCTGCACACCTTACAAAATTATTTTATCAATAATATTTAGCGATGCAGGCAAACAACCAAATAATTACAGAAAATAGAAAATTGCCGCACATCCACTTCTATATTATCAAAACATTTTAAATATTGCAAAAAATCACCTAAGCTCATATTTTAAAATTGGGATCTTTCTCACACTATATGGCCATATTTTGCTTAAGCCAGTCACCAACTTACAAGGTGTCCCAATGTTGACTGGTCCTAACACAGCAATGTGATGCCTTTCTGGGCTATAACATTCCTGCTTCAACTATGCATCTAAGAATGAGCCTCCCTGGCTTTATACACACTTCCAATGTCCTATAAGGAGAGCAACTGGGGGGGGGGGGTGCTAGAAACCATGAAGGTGGTTAGTCTTCCTTTAAATACAAATACAAAATTATTTTATTTATAATAACTGTGTTACAAGTTTACACTAGTAGTATATATAACTGGAAAACATCTATTTATGTATTTGTGAGAAGTGGGTGGAGCTAGAGCTATAGACCACCCTACTGCAAAGTACAAGGGAGCTTCCTCAAATAAGTCCCTAGGTAGAAGCATCTAAGAAAAAAGAAAGGGTTTAAGTACTGGCGCTCTAGGCTAGGGCTAGATAAAACACACCAGAAAATGTTATTTGGTTATACACATAAACATATGTAAGAATACACTCCTATTGCAGAGGAAAAAATTAGCATAAAATCCTAATGTGAGGATAAACATGTGTATACACTATTAATATGTTTACTGTTGCTAGTAAGTAATCCAAATATGTGATATATAGTAGATTCCAACTACATTATATATAGTCATAAAAGATGTAACTAAAAATGAGCTTGAAAAAGCAGATTTAAATAAAACATCTAAATGTATAAATATTCTATGAATATTTAAAATGTACAGTATTTAAATAAAACATATAAATGTACAAATATTCTATGAACATTTAAAAAGTCAGCAATAAAACAATACTCATAAAGCAATAATAACGGTTAGAACTGGATGTACAGAAAAAATAAAAACACATGAATGTGCATGTATGCAAAAAATATAATGATCGTTACAGTTATGTATATATAATTTTTTAAATCATTTGTCTATTAGACGATAGTAAAGTATTTAAGTCTTGTAGGGTAGAAAGAAAGCTATCATACACAATGAAATTAAACAGTATAGGAAATTTGTGTCAAACTTCTCAAAACTGTACCTGTATTACAGAAAATGTAATGTAAATAAATATATGAGAAGCGCTCTAACAAAGGCTAAAGACACTTAAATATAAAATAAAATACTATATAATAAAATTAATTCAGCCAATATATAAAATAACAATTGATATCCAATATCTTAAAATTCTAAAAGATATAACTAGAACCAATATTAATGAAGATTTAATTCATAAAATGCTTCAGACAAGAAAGGTCTATGCAAAACTGCAAAGTTAACACTTTATTATTACATCAATAGATATTGTTCCATATAAAAACATTCAAATACATTCGATATTATTAAAACCTATTATTACATTTAATTGATTTTTAAAAAAAAAAACTATAACATTAATTGTCTAAACAACAAGTATTTTGGAGTGCGCACTTAATATAAATCTTACTGAAATGCTCTGATAGATATACTCAGATAATCGTACACTATCTAATGAATGACCGTCTAAGTTGGTGTGAATCCCTTGTGTACACATGTCCTCTACTGGCCAGTAGGATGCTTAGATAGTTGTTACTAATCAATTCAAAATAGTAACGGTTTTCCGCCAATTAAATTTTGTTCCACGTTATGCAAACTGTTTGTATCCAATATCATATACTTAGTATAATGTTGCAGTTCCAACAGTTATAATCCTTATATCCCCAATTATGCTGTGTGTGTCAAATATCCTGCATTTAGTATAACGTTACCAATCCAATATGATAGACACCACACAGATATTACTCACAGTTAGTGTTGTTAAACTTCAGCGATACAGACATATGGGGGTCGATCCGATAAAAATCTTCGCCCGCAAAAGCTGGCGACGCCAATATTTGCGCAGGTTTGGTATCCTATATACGGCGTAACCTAGAAGTTATGCGCGTATATTTCTGCCGTCGCCCGTAGTTTTTTGGGCCATAGGCAGGTATACCAAACCAGCGCAGTTTGGTATCCAATATACAGCGTAAGGACTTACGTGGCGAAAATGGAGAAATCTTACTCCATTTTCACCAAGCCACAAAAAGCAGCCGTAAGAAGCCTTACGCTGACTATTGGAGCCCCGTAACTCCCTAAACTGGCTGCTAAATAAACCTAACACCTAACGCATGCGCAATGTCTATCTACCTGTCAACCGCGATCTGCTAAATAAAACCTAACACCTAATGCATGCGCAATGTCTATCTCCCTGTCAACAGCGATCCCCCGACGCAATCCCTAATAAAGTATTTAATCCCTAAACCGCCGCCATCTACATAAACTAACCCCCTACTGTGAGCCCCTAAAACCGCCACCATCTAACTGATCTATCCCCTAATGTGAACCCCTTACACCACCGCCATCTACCTTATCTATCCCCTAATCTGACCCCTTACACCGCCGCCACCTATATAAAAATAAGTAACCCCATAATCTAATAATCCCCCTATACCGCCGCCAGCTATATTAATATTATTAACCCCTAATCTAATCCCACTAAAATAATTATCTCTATTACCAGCCCTTAAAAGGGCCTTTTGCGGGGCTTTGCCTCAAAGTAAACAGCTCTTTTGCCCTATAACCTGCCCTCCCTACACCGCCGCCACCTATATTAATAGTATTAACCCCTAATGTAAGCCCCTTACACCGCCGCCATCTATATTAAAATTATTAACCCCTAATTTAATCTACCTACTCCGCCGCCAGCTATATTATCTATATTAACCCTAAGTATATTATAGTTAATATAGTTATTACATTATATATATTCGCTATATTAACCCTAATTATATTAGGGTTAATATAGTTAATATAGTTACTATAGTATTTATATTAACTATATTAACTCTATCTAACCCTAACACCCCTAACTAAATTCTTATTAAATAAATCTAATTCATATTATAAACTAAAATATTCCTATTTAAATCTAAATACTTACCTATAAAATAAACCCTAAGGCCTAGATTTAGAGTTGGGCGGTAGCCGTCAAAACCAGCATTAGAGGCTCCTAACTCTGGTTTTGGGCTACCGCCGGTATTTGGAGTCAGGAAAGGGTCTAACGCTCACTTTCCAGCCGCGACTTTTCCATACCGCAGATCCCCTTACGTCATTTGCGTATCCTATCTTTTCAATGGGATCTTTCTAACGCCGGTATTTAGAGTCGTGGCTGAAGTGAGCGTTAGAACTCTAACGACAAGACTCCAGCCGCAGAAAAAAGTCAGTAGTTAAGAGCTTTCTGGGCTAACGCCGGTTTATAAAGCTCTTAACTACTGTGCTCTAAAGTACACTAACACCCATAAACTACCTATGTACCCCTAAACCGAGGTCCCCCCACATCGCAGCCACTCGATTAAATTTTTTAACCCCTAATCTGCCGACCGCTACCTACGTTATACTTATGTACCCCTAATCTGCTGCCCCTAACACCGCCGACCCCTATATTATATTTATTAACCCCTAACCTGCCCCCCACAACGTCGCCGCCAGCTACCTACAATAATTAACCCCTAATCTGCCGACCGCAAAGCGCCACCACCTACGTTATCCTAATGTACCCCTAATCTGCTGCCCCTAACACAGCCGACCCCTATATTATATTTATTAACCCCTAATCTGCCCCCCTCAACGTCGCCTCCACCTGCCTACACTTACTAACCCCTAATCTGCCGAGCGGACCACACCGCTACTATAATAAAGTTATTAACCCCTAATCCGCCTCACTCCCGCCTTCATAACCCTATAATAAATAGTATTAACCCCTAATCTGCCCTCCCTAACATCGCCGACACCTAACTTCAATTATTAACCCCTAATCTGCCGACCGAATCTCGCCGCTACTGTAATAAATGGATTAACCCCTAAAGCTAAGTCTAACCCTAACACTAACACCCCCCTAAGTTAAATATAATTTAAATCTAACAAAATAAATTAACTCTTATTAAATAAATTATTCCTATTTAAAGCTATATACTTACCTGTAAAATAAACCCTAATATAGCTACAATATAAATTATAATTATATTATAGCTATTTTAGGATTTATATTTATTTTACAGGTAACTTTGTATTTATTCTAACCAGGTACAATAGCTATTAAATAGTTAAGAACTATTTAATAGCTAAAATAGTTAAAATAATTACAAAATTACCTGTAAAATAAATCCTAACCTAAGTTACAATTAAACCTAACACTACACGATCAATAAATTAATTAAATAAAATACCTACAATTATCTACAATTAAACCTAACACTACACTATCAATAAATTAATTAAATACAATATCTACAAATAAATACAATGAAATAAACTAACTAAAGTACAAAAAATAAAAAAGAACTAAGTTACAAAAAATAATTTTTTTTTTACAAACATTAGAAAAATATTACAACAATTTTAAACTAATTCACCTACTCTAAGCCCCCTAATAAAATAACAAAGCCCCCCAAAATAAAAAAATGCCCTACCCTATTCTAAATTAAAAAAGTTCAAAGCTCTTTTACCTTACCAGCCCTGAACAGGGCCCTTTGCGGGGCATGCCCCAAAGAATTCAGCTCTTTTGCCTGTAAAAAAAACACATACAATACCCCCCCCCCAACATTACAACCCACCACCCACATACCCCTAATCTGACCCAAACCCCCCTTAAATAAACCTAACACTAAGCCCCTGAAGATCTTCCTACCTTATCTTCACCATACCAGGTTCACCGATCCGTCCTCGGAAGTCTTGATCCAAGCCTCGGAAGTGTTGATCCAAGCCCAAGCGGGGAGCTGAAGAGTGACGTCCATCCTCGGGCTGAAGTCTGGATCCAAGCGGCGGCTGAAGAACTCCATCATCGGGCTGAAGTCGGAAGTCCATCATCGGGATGAAGTCTTCTATCAAGCCGCATCTTCAATCTTCTTTCTTCTGGAGTGGAGCGGAGCCATCTTCTTTCCAACCGATGCGGATCCAACCTCTTCAACCGACGCCTACTCGCCGAATGACGGTTCCTTTAAATGACGTCATCCAAGATGGCGTCCCTCGAATTCCGATTGGCTGATAGGATTCTATCAGCCAATCGGAATTAAGGTAGGAATATTCTGATTGGCTGATGGAATCAGCCAATCAGAATCAAGTTCAATCCGATTGGAATCAGCCAATCAGATTGAGCTTGCATTCTATTGGCTGTTCCGATCAGCCAATAGAATGCGAGCTCAATCTGATTGGCTGATTGGATCAGCGAATTGGATTGAACTTGATTCTGATTGGCTGATTCCATCAGCCAATCAGAATTTTCCTACCTTAATTTCGATTGGCTGATAGAATCCTATCAGCCAATCGGAATTCGAGGGACGCCATCTTGGATGACGTCATTTAAAGGAACCGTCATTCGGCGAGTAGGCGTCGGTTGAAGAGGTTGGATCCGCGTCGGTTGGAAAGAAGATGGCTCTGCTCCGCTCCGCTCCAGAAGAAAGAAGATTGAAGATGCGGCTTGATAGAAGACTTCATCCCGATGATGGACTTCCGACTTCAGCCCGATGATGGAGTTCTTCAGCCGCCGCTTGGATCCAGACTTCAGCCCGAGGATGGACGTCACTCTTCAGCCCCCCGCTTGGGCTTGGATCAAAACTTCCGAGGCTTGGATCAAGACTTCCAAGGACGGATCGGTGAACCTGGTATGGTGAAGATAAGGTAGGAAGATCTTCAGGGGCTTAGTGTTAGGTTTATTTAAGGGGGGTTTGGGTTAGATTAGGGGTATGTGGGTGGTGGGTTGTAATGTTGGGGGGGGGGGGGTTATTGTATGTGTTTTTTTTACAGGCAAAAGAGCTGAATTCTTTGGGGCATGCCCCGCAAAGGGCCCTGTTCAGGGCTGGTAAGGTAAAAGAGCTTTGAACTTTTTAAATTTAGAATAGGGTAGGGCATTTTTTTATTTTGGGGTCTTTGTTATTTTATTAGGGGGCTTAGAGTAGGTGTAATTAGTTTAAAATTGTTGTAATATTTTTCTAATGTTTGTAAATATTTTTTTATTTTTTGTAACAGTTCTTTTTTATTTTTTGTACTTTAGTTAGTTTATTTAATTGTAGTTATTTGTAGGTATTGTATTTAAATAATTTATTGATAGTGTAGTGTTAGGTTTAATTGTAACTTAGGTTAGGATTTATTTTACAGGTAATTTTGTAATTATTTTAACTAGGTAACTATTAAATAGTTATTAACTATTTAATAGCTATTGTACCTGGTTAATATAATTAAAAAGTTGCCTGTAAAATAAATATTAATCCTAAAATAGCTACAATATAATTATAATTTATATTGTAGCTATATTAGGGTTTATTTTACAGGTAAGTATTTAGCTTTAAATAGGAATAAGTTATTTAATAATAGTTAATTTATTTCGTTAGATAAAAATTATATTTAACTTAGGGGGGTGTTAGGGTTAGGGTTAGAATTAGCTTTAGGGGTTAATACATTTATTAGAATAGCGGTGAGCTCCAGTCGGCAGATTAGGGGTTAATGTTTGAAGTTAGGTGTCAGCGATGTTAGGGAGGGCAGATTAGGGGTTAATACTATTTATTATAGAGTTATTGAGGCGGGAGTGATGCGGATTAGGGGTTAATAACTTTATTATAATAGCGGCGCGGTCCGGTCGGCAGATTAGGGGTTAATAAGTGTAGGCAGGTGGAGGCGACATTGTGGGGGGCAGATTAGGGGTTAATTAATATAATATAGGGGTCGGCGGTGTTAGGGGCAGCAGATTAGGGGTACATAGGGATAATGTAAGTAGCGGCGGCTTACGGAGCGGCAGATTAGGGGTTAAAAAAAATATGCAGGTGTCAGCGATAGCGGGGGCGGCAGATTAGAGGTTAATAAGTGTAAGGTTAGGGGTGTGTAGACTCGGGGTACATGTTAGGGTGTTAGGTGCAGACGTAGGAAGTGTTTCCCCATAGAAAACAATGGGGCTGCGTTAGGAGCTGAACGCAGCTTTTTTGCAGGTGTTTTTTTCAGCTCAAACAGCCCCATTGTTTTCTATGGGGGAATCGTGAACGAGCACGTTTTTGAAGCTGGCCGTGTCCGTAAGCACCGCTGGTATCGAGAGTTGAAGTTGCGGTAAATATGCTATACGCTCCTTTTTTGGAGCCTAACGCAGCCCTTCTGTGAACTCTAAATACCAGCGGTATTTAAAAGGTGCGGCCAGAAAAAAGCAAGCGTAGCTAACGCACCCCTTTGGCCGCAAAACTCTAAATCTAGGCGTAAGATAGCTACAATATAATTAATAATTACATTGTAGCTATGTTAGGGTTTATATTTATTTTACAGGTAAATTGTTAATTATTTTAACTAGGTATAATAGCTATTAAATAGTTATTAACTATTTAATGGCTACCTAGTTAAAATAATTACCCAATTACCTGTAAAATAAATCCTAACCTAAGTTACAAATACACCTACACTATCAATAAATTAAATAAACTACAAATATCTATCTAAAAATACAATTAAATAAACTAAACTAAATTACAAAAAATTACTAATTACACCTATTCGAAGCCCCCTAATAAAATAATAAAGCCCCCCAAAATAAAAAAAATTCCCTACCCTATTCTAAATTAAAAAAAGTTCAAAGCTCTTTTACCTTACTAGCCCTTAAAAGGGCCTTTTGTGGGGGCATGCCCCAAAGAAAACTGCTCTTTTGCCTGAAAAAAAAACACAATACCACCCCCCAACATTACAACCCACCACCCACATACCCCTAATCTAACCCAAAGCCCCCTTAAATAAACCTAACACTACCCCCCTGAAGATCTCCCTACCTTATCTTCACCACGCCGGGCCGAACTCCTCATCCGATCCGGGTGATGTCTATCCAAGTGGTAAAGAAGAAATCTTCATCCCGGCGATGTTTTTATCCAAGCGGCAGCAAAGTCTTCTTCCATCTGCCAGCATCTTCCGTCAAGCGGCATCTTCAATCTTCTCTCCACTGACGCGGAGCATCCATCCCGGCCGACTACTGAACGACGAATGAGGTACCTTTAAATAACGTCATTCAAGATACAGTAGCATCATAAAGCCTTAGTAACTTTGCACAACTATGCAAATAAACAATTAACCCCTTAATGTAAAAACCGGATTGACAAAACGTCAAAACTGGTAAAAAAAGCGTTCAGCACCTTGCCACAGCTCTGCTGTGGCGCCTAACTGCCCTTTAGGAACGATTTTTTGGGAAAAAAACCTCTTTACAGCCCTCAAACACAGAAGGAACCTCTGGAGAAGTAGCTGGATGATTCTGAGGAAAAGAAACTGCGCAACTGAGGCACAAAAATAGGCCCCTCCCACCTCACTCGATGTTATGGGGCCTAAAAGAAACACAACAGAGTGTTTCTTAAACTAGCCAAGTGGGTTACTAACCCTTAAACAAGCCACAATGACGATTAAAGTCCCTCAAAAAATGTTATATTTGCAATAAAACCAAAACGTTTTAAGTGTCACAACCAGTAACGCCCACACAAGTGACGCCAAGTAACTCTAGTGCATCTAATTTATTTACTTTACAAGACATGGCCACAGTTATGAATAAAACCCTCACAGAGGTTTTCTCTAAACTGCCTGGTTTACGAGGAAAGTGCAACAGCTCTGGGTTAAGAACAAATGCTGAGCCGTCTGACGCTTTAGTAGCCGTATCCGATATACCCTCACAATGTTCTGAAGTAGGGGTAAGGGATTTGTTATCTGAGGGAGAAATTTCTGATTCAGGAAAGACGTTCCCTCAGACAGATTCTGATATGACGGCCTTTAAATTTAAGTTTGAAAACCTCCGCTTATTGCTCAGGGAGGTATTAGCGACTCTAGATGATTGTGACCCTATAGTGGTCCCAGAGAAATTGTGTAAAATGGACAAATACTTAGAGGTTCCTGTTTACACTGATATTTTTCCAGTCCCTAAGAGGATTGTGAATATTGTTACTAAGGAGTGGGATAGACCAGGTATTCCGTTCGCTCCCCCTCCTGTTTTTAAGAAAATGTTTCCCATATCTGACACCATGCGGGACTCGTGGCAGACGGTTCCTAAGGTGGAGGGAGCTATTTCTACTCTTGCTAAGCGTACAACTATACCTATTGAAGACAGTTGTGCTTTCAAAGATCCTATGGATAAAAAATTAGAGGGTCTCCTAAAGATAATTTTTGTTCATCAAGGTTTTCTTCTCCAACCTATTGCGTGCATTGTTCCTGTAACTACTGCAGCTGCTTTCTGGTTTGAGGCTCTAGAAGAGGCTCTCCAGATGGAGACTCCATTAGAGGATATTATGGATAGAATTAAGGCCCTTAAGTTGGCTAATTCTTTCATTACAGATGCTGCTTTCCAAATGGCTAAATTAGCGGCAAAGAATTCAGGTTTTGCCATTTTAGCACGCAGGGCGTTATAACTTAAGTCCTGGTCTGCTGATGTGTCATCAAAATCTAAACTGTTGAACATCCCTTTCGAAGGAAAGACCCTATTCGGGCCTGAACTGAAAGAGATTATTTCAGACATCACTGGAGGGAAAGGCCATGCCCTCCCTCATGATAAAGCTAATAAAATGAGGACCAAACAAAATAATATTCGTTCCTTTCGGGAGCTTCAAGGGTGGTCCCGCTTCAGCTTCCCCTGCAGCAAAGCAAGAGGGGAATTCTGCCCAATCCAAGTCAGTCTAGATACCTAACCAGGCTTGGAACAAAGGTAAACTGGCCAAGAAGCCTGCTGCTGCCTCTAAGACAGCATGAAGGGGCAGCCCCCGATCCGGGACCGGATCTAGTAGGGGGCAAGCTCTCTCTTTTCGCTCAGGCTTGGGCAAGAGATGTTCACGATTCCTGGGCTTTAGAAATTGTGCCCAGGGATATCTTCTGGACTTCAAAGACCCCCCCCCCAAGGGGAAGATTTCACATTTCTCAATTGTCTGCAAACCAGACAAAGAGAGAGGCGTTCTTACGCTGTGTAGAAGACCTACATACCATGGGAGTGATCCGCCCAGTTTCAAGAGCGGAACAAGGGCTAGGTTTTTACTCCAACCTGTTTGTGGTTCCCAAAAAAGAGGGAAATTTCAGACCAATCTTGGATCTCAAAATTCTAAACAAATTCCTC
Source organism: Bombina bombina (assembly GCF_027579735.1). Classification (NCBI taxonomy): domain Eukaryota; kingdom Metazoa; phylum Chordata; class Amphibia; order Anura; family Bombinatoridae; genus Bombina; species Bombina bombina. Next base: position 452,521,343 of record NC_069501.1, on the reverse strand, counting down.
AGAGTACCATCTTATTCGGACTATTCTTCCTCTGATCCAGGAGGGTCAATATATGACTACCGTGGACTTAAAGGATGCGTATCTACACATCCCTATTCACAAAGATCATCATCAATTCCTCAGATTCGCCTTTCTGGACAGGCATTACCATTTTGTGGCCCTTCCCTTCGGGTTGGCCACGGCTCCCAGAATTTTCACAAAGGTGCTAGGGTCCCTTTTGGCGGTTCTAAGACCGCAGGGTATAGCAGTGGCGCCTTATCTAGACAACATCTTAATTCAGGCGTCGACTTTCCAGCTAGCTAAGTCTCACATGGACATCGTGTTGGCCTTTCTGAGATCTCACGGGTGGAAGGTGAACATACAAAAGTTCTCTCGTCCCTCTCACAAGAGTTTCCTTCCTAGGGACTCTGATAGACTCGGTGGAAATGAAAATATTTCTGACGGAGGTCAGAAAATCAAAACTTTTAATCACTTGCTGAGCTCTTCATTCAATTCCTCTGCCATCAGTGGCTCAGTGTATGGAGGTAATCGGACTCATGGTAGCGGCAATGGACATAGTTCCTTTTGCCCGCTTACACCTCAGACCACTGCAACTATGCATGCTCAAACAGTGGAATGGGGATTATGCAGATTTATCTCCTCAACTGCATCTGGACCAGGAGACCAGAGATTCTCTTCTCTGGTGGTTGTCTCAGGACCACCTGTCTCAGGGAATGTGTTTCTGCAGGCCAGAGTGGCTCATAGTAACGACAGATGCCAGCCTGCTAGGCTGGGGTGCAGTCTGGAAATCCCTGAAAGCACAGGGCTTATGGTCTCGGGAGGAAACTCTCCTCCCGATAAACATTCTAGAACTGAGAGCGATATTCAATGCGCTTCAGGCATGGCCTCAGCTAGCTGTCGCCAAATTCATCAGATTTCAGTTGGACAACATCACGAATGTAGCTTATATCAATCATCAAGGAGGAACACAAAGTTCTCTAGCAATGATGGAGGTAACCAAAATAATCCGATGGGCGGAGGATCACTCTTGCCATCTCCCAGCAATCCATATCCCAGGGGTAGAGAACTGGGAGGCGGATTTCCTAAGTCGTCAGACTTTTCATCCGGGGGAGTGGGAGCTCCATCTGGATTCTGGAGGTATTTGCCCAACTGACTCAGCTCTGGGGCACACCAGAATTGGATCTGATGGCGTCCCGACAGAACGCCAAGCTTCCTCGTTTCGGGTCCAGGTCCTGGGATCCCCAGGCGGTACTGATAGATGCTCTAGCAGTGCCCTGGTCCTTCAATCTGGCTTATGTATTTCCACCGTTTCCTCTCCTCCCATGTCTGGTTGCTAGAATCAAGCAGGGGAGAGCTTCAGTGATAGCGTCTGCGTGGCCATGCAGGACTTGGTATGCAGACCTGGTGGGCATGTCATCTGTTCCACCGTGGACTCTGCCAATGAGGCAGGACCTTCTAATCCAAGGTCCATTCAAGCATCCAAATCTAATTTCTCTACGTCTGACTGCTTGGAGAGTGAACGCCTGATTCTATCAAAGCGTGGTTTCTCTGAGTCGGTCATTGATACTCTGATTGAAGCTAAAAAGCCTGTCACCAGGAAAATCTATCATAAGATTTGGCGCAAATATCTTTGTTGGTGTGAATCCAAGGGTTACTCATAGAATAAGATTAGGATTCCTAGAATTTTGTTCTTTCTCCAAGAAGGATTGGAGAAGGGATTATCAGCTAGTTCCTTAAAAGGACAAATATCTGCTTTGTCTATTCTTTTACACAAACGTCTGGCAGATGTGCCAGATGTTCAAGTGTTTAGTCAGGCCTTGGTCAGGATCAAGCCTGTATTTAAACCTGTTGCTCCGCTATGGAGCCTAAACTTGGTTCTTAAAGTTCTTCATGGGGTTCCGTTTGAACCTATGCATTCCATAGATATTAAGCTTCTATCTTGGAAAGTTTTGTTTTTAGTAGCTATCTCTTAGGCTCGAAGAGTTTCTGAGTTATCTGCTTTACAGTGTGACTCACCTTACCTTGTTTTCCATGCAGATAAGGTGGTTTTGCATACCAAACCTGGGTTTCTTCCTAAGGTTGTTTCTAATAGAAATATCAATCAGGAGATTGTTGTTCCTTCTCTGTGTCCTAATCCTTCATCAAAGAAGGAACGTCTGTTGCACAATCTTGATGTGGTTCGTGCTTTAAAGTTCTACTTACAAGCAACTAAAGATTTCCGTCAAACATCTTCATTGTTTGTTGTTCATTCCGGTAAACGGAGAGGTCAAAAGGCTACGGCTACCTCTCTTTCCTTTTGGCTGAAAAGCATCATCCATTTGGCTTATGAGACTGCTGGCCAGCAGCCTCCTGAAAGAATTACTGCTCATTCTACTAGAGCATTGGCTTCCACATGGGCTTTTAAAAATTAGGCTTCTGTTGAACACATTTTTTAAGGCGGCGACTTGGTCTTCACTTCATACTTTATCCAAATTTTACAAATTCGATACTTTTTCTTCTTCGGAGGCTATTTTTGGGAGAAAGGTTTTACAAGCAGTGGTGCCTTCCGTTTAGGGTACCTGTCTTGTCCCTCCCTTCATCCGTGTCCTAAAGCTTTGGTATTGGTATCCCACAAGTATGGATGAATCTGTGGACTCGATACATCTTACAAGAGAAAACAGAATTTATGCTTACCTGATAAATTTCTTTCTCTTGTGATGTATCGAGTCCATGGCCCGCCCTGTCTGTTTAAGACAGGTGGTATATTTTTATTTTAAAAACTTCAGTCACCTCGGCACCCTATAGTTTCTCCTTTTTCTTCCTAGCCTTCGGTCGAATGACTGGGGGGGCGGAGCTAAGGGAGGAGTTATATAGACAGCTCTGCTGTGGGTGCTCTCTTTGCCACTTCCTGTTAGGAAGGAGAATATCCCACAAGTATGGATGAATCTGTGGACTCGATACATCACAAGAGAAAGAAATTTATCAGGTAAGCATAAATTCTGTTTTTATTGAATTTAATTATATTTTTATATATATATCATATATCAGTTTGGTAATATAGAATGTAATAACTTATATCTGATGAAATTCAAGGATATCACTTTAAGAATGACTATCTAAAATATGTCCCTTTAAGACAAAAAAACGAAAAAATCACCTGGATCAATTGAATGGTCTTTAAATGGGAACACCTTACTCATAGTAAACATCTTGAGAAAGGCTCAGAAGGAGCTGAAACGCGTTGATGTGTTTTACCATGAGAAAAGATTGAACAAAGATTGCAAACTAAAAGAAAATTGTTGCAAAGAGCGAGCAGTTGGAAATATCCAGAAGCGATAAAAGATAAGTGTGGAAGGCACAAAGCAATCATATTTGCCTGGAGCATATGTTGAATTAAACAGCCTGAAATAATCACTACCGACTCCGTGTGAACCCATTGGCTCTAAGGAGGATCTGACAGCCTGGAGACACGCTGGAAATACAAATTGTGTCATCGGAAGGCAAGGTAATAAAGATCAAAAGATATTTTTGGGCCAAATAGGGGCGAGAGTAAAAAGGAGTGAAGAAAAGAAAAAGGCATTATAAAAGAATCATATGTCTGTATCGCTGAAGTTTAACAACACTAACTATGAGTAATATCTGTGTGGTTTCTATCAAATTGGATTGGTAACGTTATACTAAATAAAAGGAATGGATCATCTCTCAAGCAGTGTGGAATGAATTGCTCCAATTTTTTGTCCACTCCTACAGCACAGTATAGTCTTCTCAAACCACTCCTGTGGTTGTTCTGGCGGACGCGCCTGAAAGGTTGCCTCACTTCCGCATTACTTGTAGGCGTCACGTGATTGGGGGTGTCTGATGATGATCAGCTGTGTATACCTTCTAATTGTGACCGCTATGATCGTTCATTTACAAAATCTTCTCCTGGTTAGAAGTGCTGTAAAACTCCAAAGCGTGGGAGTATAAGCCCCTTCCGGTGTTAAGTACTCTAAATGAGTAGTCCTTGATGGGTATATTCTTGTTGGAGTAGTGTCTGTGCACAATCCATACAGTACACCGCTCTTAAGGTGAAAGACAGGTATATTCTTGTAGCAGTAATTTCGGACTATGACATAATTGCAAATATAGGAACCTGAGCCGCTAAGCTGTCAAAGTCTATGCATTTCAGCCTTCAACATGGCCTTTCTCAAGACTAATATTGGCTCATTATGGTCTTGTATAAATAGGGAAACGTACCCTATCAAATATCAGCATTATTTGGCACCAATTATGTCATAGTCCAAAATTACTTCTACAAAAATATACCTGTATGTCACCTTAAGAGCGGTGTACTGTATGGATTGTGCACAGACACTGCTCCAACAAGAATATACCCTTCAAGGACTACTCATTTAGAGTACTTCATACCGGAAGGGGCTTATACTCCCACGCTTTGGAGTTTTACAGCACTTCTAACCAGGAGAAGATTTCGTAGAGGAACCATCAGAGCGGTCACAATTAGAATTTAAACACAGCTGATCGTCATCGGATGCCCCCAATCATGTGATGCCTACAAGTAACGCGAAAGTGAGGCGCCCTTCCAGGCAAGTCCGCCAGATCAACCACAGGAGTGGTTTGAGAAGACCCACAAAACTATAATGTGCCGTAGGAGCGGATGAAAAAATTGTAGCAATTCATTCCACACTGCTTGAGAGACGATCCATTCCCTTTTCTTGGCCACAGTGTTAACCATCACTATTTAACGCTACCACTCTCAACGGAGAGTGAGTGGCGTCCAGGTACTTTCTCAGCCATAGTTTTCTTTCTACCCTACAAGACTTAAATACTGTATTATCGTCTAATAGACGAATGATTTAAAAAATTATATATACATAACTGTAACAATCATTATATTTTTGCATATATGCACATTCATGTGTTTTTATTTTTTCTCGACGTCCAGTTCTAACAGTTATTATTGCTCTATGAGTATTGTTTTATTGCTGACTTTTTAAATATTCATAGAATATTTGTTCATTTATATGTTTTATTTAAATACTGTACATTTTAAATATTCATACATGCATATGTTTTATTTAAATAGTATACTCCATATGATATTTTTGTATTAAAATTTGTACTTTTGCAATCTGCTTTTTCGAGCTCATCTTCAGTTATATCTTTTATGATTATATATTATATATTGGAATCTACTATATATCACATATTGGGATTACTTACTAGCAACAGTAAATATATTAATAGTGTATACACATATTTATCCTCACATTAGTATTTTTTGCTCATTTTTTTCTCTCCAATATGAGTGTATTCTTACATCTGTTTATGTGTACCACCAAAAAAAAAATGTCTGATGTCAGTGGTGTGTTTTATCTATCCCTAGCCTAGAGCGCCAGTATTTAAACCCTATCTATTTATGTATTGCTAATATTGTTATTATTGCATTAAGAATTTTTCTACTTTGGATTATATTGAGGCTATTAATCAGAATACAATGAAATATATGTGTGTTTGTTAGATGTTTTCAAACTCAAATGTAATTTTATAATCATTATCGATTTTAATAAGTTTTCCACATATATCTGTAACACATGTTTAGCTGATGTATACCTAATCACTGCTTCTAAGGGAACCATTTGTGTAAAGGGTGAAGGGTTGCAGTCACCTTAAAAGGTGTACTATACGCGTGTGGAGTCATCCTATGAGTAAGTGCCGCACGGCACGAAACATGTTAGGGCTCCTCCTCCTATCATGATTGCATTCAAGTGCATGTTTTTACTTTGCTGAAATAAAGGACTGTTTTTATTCATAAAGGATTCTTGGAGTGCTTCCTTTACCTTTTGCACTTATTCTTGGGCTGGCTCGGCTGTTTCGTTGGTTGGCACCACACTAATAGAACACGGCACTAGTTAGCGTTTTTTTGCCTGTATGTGATCTCTGCTCCGATTCGATCTGTTTGTCTCTACCTCTCTATGGACTGAGCGACACAACCTTTCTTTCACATACAGTATTTATCATCTTTTTTATAAATGCCGAAAGTATGTAGACACCTGTCCGTTACACCTACATGAGATTTAATAAGACATTGGCCCCCTTTCTGGCTATAACAGTCACAACTCTTTTGGGAATGCACACGATTATGGAGTGTGCCAGTGGGAATTTGTGCCCTTTCAGCCAAAAGAGCATTTATGAGAGCATGTATTGATGTTGGTCAATAAGGTCTGGTTCGCAATCTGCGTTTCAATCCATCCAAAAAGGTGTTTAATTGGGTTAAAGGGACAGTCTACACCAGAATTTTTATTGTTTTAAAAGATAGATAATCCCTTTATTACCCATTTCCCAGTTTTGCATAACCAACACAGTTATAATAATATACTTTTAACCTCTGTGATTATCTTGTATCTAAGCCTCTGCAAACTGCCCCTTTTTTCAGTTCTTTTGACAGACTTGCAGTCTAGCCAATCAGTGCCTGCTCCCAGATAACTTCTCGTGCACGAGCACAGTGTTATCTATAGGAAATATGTGAACTAACACCCTCTAGTGGTGAAAAACTGTTAAAAGGCAATCTGAAAGAGGTGGGCTTCAAGGTCTAAGAAATTAGCATATGAACCTCCTAGGTTAAGCTTTCAACTAAGAATACCAAGAGAACAAAGCAAAATTGGTGATAAAAGTAAATTGGAAAATTGTTTAAAATTACATGCTTTATCTGAATCATGGAAGTTTATTTTGGCCTAGACTGTCCCTTTAAGTAAAAGGTTTTGTGCAGGGTACTCAAGTTATTCCACACCACACTTTTTGGAGAGGATACCACACTTAAAGAAATTTCCCCCCAACCCCCAATCTTGGCATTAAACAACCACCTAATCTGAAACACAAACTGATCTGTTGTAAACTGAGCTCAGAACAGTATAACATACTGAATGGTACCACACGTTGCAATAAAGCAATTTGCAAACTGAGCCAGCACATATATAGTAGCAGCACAGCCAGTCACAATCACAAAACTTACAACATTAAGGGAGAGTACTCATGTATGTCTGAAAATGTGGTGTACATGATACAGGACACAGCATGTGACTGGGGAAGCTACATAAGAGAAACTGGACAAAAGGGATGAATCTGCATAGACACTATTAAAAATCAAAAAGAAAACAAATACTAGTGAACTACAGTTGGACACCATTTCACACAAACTGGTCACTCCATTGGAAATCTCACAATTAAAATACTGACAGGAAGCATTAAAGAACCCAGGAACGGAAAACATTTGGAATTAAAATTTTGGAATATTTCAACATAATAAATACAAGATTGCAGCTTTTTGTTGCATTACCAAAATGTTATAAAGTGAGCCCCCTTACGTCTGTTATTTGCTTGCCCACATATGCACATGTCTACATCAGTAATTGCCTGTGCATTTTATATCTGAATATGTTATGTAAATACAATATATGCCAGCCAGTGTTTTTTTTATTTTTTGTCATTCTCAAACCCCCCTGGATTTTTCACCATCAGACTGATCTTCTGCTAAGTAAGACACCTTACACCTTCTCTCCCTGATCTCATATTATACCACCTCTGTCTCCATAGCCCCTTCTTTCTAAGACAGCAATGATTAATTCTATCATATTAATCAGTATTGCATCAGACTTGAGGAAGAGAGGAAACTCTTGAAAGTCAGTCTATTCATAAGTGTCCACATTCTGAATGCAGGGGAGCCTTTTATTAGTGTAGGTTGCAGGTTCATCTATTTATCCTCAAAATCATTATACAGAGCAGCATGTATATTATTACTATTGCTTATTTCTGAGTTAACTTGGGGGCCCAAAACATTTTTTGCATATATATATAAAGTTTCAAATAGTGGATCCACCCACCAAGAGTCAGCTACCTGGGTACAATTATGCTGTATCATATAATTTCAGAAAAATGCACTCTCAAGGAAATTTTGGATATTAATCAACAAAAAATGTATTTACATTTCGAGGGTTGAAGGGGGGGTAAGTTTACCCGAAACGTAAATACATTTTTGGTTGATTGATATCCAAAATTTCCTGAGAGTGCATATATAAAGTATAACCAGCACCCTCTTCAGCAGTTAAAACAAACTCTTTATTGGTCACATTAAAATTTCTTATACAACAGCCAGAGTACGTCTGACATGTTTCGGCTTCGGCCTATTGGGTCAATAAAGATACACATGTGACCTGGACTGACTGTCCCTAAATGTTGATCACTCCCACTTAACCCCATACATGCATATTTACAGAGCTGTGCTACACATACATATAGGAAAAGTAAATAAATAAGCCAAGTAAATAAATAAGACAATCACTATACATAATCCTTTTGGATCTTTACCCTGGGGACTAGGATCCCTCAAGGCTTCAACAGTGCTTATGATGTAATCAATTATTGGGAGTAACACCTCTCCCTTACAGTTGAATAGGTGGTTTATTACTAATTTATACATACATTTATGACTCATTTCGTGGCTAGCTAGGCTCATAAATAGATTGAAATGCAATTTTTGTATATATATATATATATATATATATATATATGTGTGTGTGTGATAGAAAAGAGAAAATTAAAAGGACTCACAGCTAAACACTATTAGTATATTGGTAACGATAATGTCAATATATTTTTAGTTAGTTATCATAGGAGCTGGAAATATATATTCATCAAGTATATTTGAAGAAGAGTTTATCTCTGGTATTTCGACAGTTCTTTGTCTAGGGTAAGTAGAATGTGCTTACCAGAAGATACCTCAATCCTATGAGGTTAGGTGTCAGCTCATTGAGGTTTATAGATGGTTCTTGGACTCTTGTCAAGTTGGTATTCTGGGATCCTTTTTGGAGTGATCTTTCTGCCAAAAGGAAATCCTGCACTCTCTGTAGTATGCCTTTAATGGAAATCCTGGACTCTCTTGGATAGATGTTTTTGTCAGGTATCGTTTGTTGAAAAGTAATGGAGATTCTTGGACTCTTTCTTTTTCTTTTTGGTGGTGAGGATCTTTTATTTGGTGGAGCACCTCCCTTGGTGCACTAGAGGCAAACTGGGATCAAACAGTCACCCAGTAGTCTGATCACCGGTAATAACAGGAGCTCCCAGCAGTCCAGGATAGATAGATCAGATAGTAATAATGTATGGCAGCAAGTGGTAAGTCTACTAAAAACTTACTTTATGAAAATATATAAAATACTAGCATGGAGCAGGATGAAACATCCACTGGTTGGATGAGAAACGCATTGCTAGTATTTTATATATTTTAATAAAGTAAGTTTTTAGTAGACTTACCACTTGCTGCCATACATTATTACTATCTGATCTATCTATCCTGGACTGCTGGGAGCTCCTGTTATTACCGGACTACTGGGTGACTGTTTGATCCCAGTTTGCCTCTAGTGCACCAAGGGAGGTGCTCCACCAAATAAAAGATCCTCACCACCAAAAAGAAAAAGAAAGAGTCCAAAAATCTCCATTACTTTTCAACAAACGATACCTGACAAAAACATCTATCCAAGAGAGTCCAGGATTTCCATTAAAGGCATACTACAGAGAGTGCAGGATTTCCTTTTGGCAGAAAGATCACTCCAAAAAGGATCCCAGAATACCAACTTGACAAGAGTCCAAGAACCATCTATAAACCTCAATGAGCTGACACCTAACCTCATAGGATTGAGGTATCTTCTGGTAAGCACATTCTACTTACCCTAGACAAAGAACTGTCGAAATACCAGAGATAAACTCTTCTTCAAATATACTTGATGGATATATACAGGAGTGCAGAATTATTAGGCAAGTTGTATTTTTGAGAATTAATTTTATTATTGATCAACAACCATGTTCTCAATGAACCCAAAAAACTCATTAATATCAAAGCTGAATAGTTTTGGAAGTAGTTTTTAGTTTGTTTTTAGTTATAGCTATTTTAGGGGGATATCTGTGTGTGCAGGTGACTATTACTGTGCATAATTATTAGGCAACTTAACAAAAAACAAATATATACCCATTTCAATTATTTATTTTTACCAGTGAAACCAATATAACATCTCAACATTCACAAATATACATTTCTGACATTCAAAAACAAAACAAAAACAAATCAGTGACCAATATAGCCACCTTTCTTTGCAAGGACACTCAAAAGCCTGCCATCCATGGATTCTGTCAGTGTTTTGATCTGTTCACTATCAACATTGCGTGCAGCAGCAACCACAGCCTCCCAGACACTGTTCAGAGAGGTGTACTGTTTTCCCTCCTTGTAAATCTCACATTTGATGATGGACCACAGGTTCTCAATGGGGTTCAGATCAGGTGAACAAGGAGGCCATGTCATTAGATTTTCTTCTTTTATACCCTTTCTTACCAGCCACGCTGTGGAGTACTTGGACGCGTGTGATAGAGCATTGTCCTGCATGAAAATCATGTTTTTCTTGAAGGATGAAGACTTCTTCCTGTACCACTGCTTGAAGAAGGTGTCTTCCAGAAACTGGCAGTAGGACTGGGAGTTGAGCTTGACTCCATCCTCAAGCCGAAAAGGCCCCACAAGCTCATCTTTGATGATACAAGCCCAAACCAGTACTCCACCTCCACCTTGCTGGCATCTGAGTCGGACTGGAGCTCTCTGCCCTTTACCAATCCAGCCACAGGCCCATCCATCTGGCCCATCAAGACTCACTCTCATTTCATCAGTCCATAAAACCTTAGAAAAATCAGTCTTGAGATATTTCTTGGCCCAGTCTTGACGTTTCAGCTTGTGTGTCTTGTTCAGTGGTGGTCGTCTTTCAGCCTTTCTTACCTTGGCCATGTCTCTGAGTATTGCACACCTTGTGCTTTTGGGCACTCCAGTGATGTTGCAGCTCTGAAATATGGCCAAACTGGTGGCAAGTGGCATCTTGGCAGCTGCACGCTTTACTTTTCTCAGTTCATGGGCAGTTATTTTGCGTCTTGGTTTTTCCACACGCTTCTTGCGACCCTGTTGACTATTTTGAAAGAAACGCTTGATTGTTCGATGATCACGCTTCAGAAGCTTTGCAATTTTAAGAGTGCTGCATCCCTCTGCAAGATATCTCACTATTTTTTACTTTTCTGAGCCTGTCAAGTCCTTCTTTTGACCCATTTTGCCAAAGGAAAGGAAGTTGCCTAATAATTATGCACACCTGATATAGGGTGTTGATGTCATTAGACCACACCCCTTCTCATTACAGAGATGCACATCACCTAATATGCTTAATTGGTAGTAGGCTTTCGAGCCTATACAGCTTGGAGTAAGACAACATGCATAAAGAGGATGATGTGGTCAAAATACTCATTTGCCTAATAATTCTGCACTCCCTGTATTTCCAGCTCCTATGATAACTAACTAAAAATATATTGACATTATCATTACCAATATACTAATAGTGTTTAGCTGTGCGCCCTTTTGATTTTCTCTTTTCTATCATACATTACTAACAGTGACAAGGGTACACTGTATCATAGGCAGCACGCACACACACAACAGTGACCAATACAGACAATTCCATAGAAAAATAGAAAAATACAAAGTGTTATAGTTTTTTAGCGCTGGTGCCCCTCCTTGATTCAAAATATATATGTGTGTGTGTGTATATATATCCATGAATCCCTATATTCTTAATGGGGCAGAGTGTTTTGACTCTTTAGAGGTCAAACTACAACATTATTATAACCTATAATAATCCAGGTTCTGGGGATGTTTCAGCCCAGCTTCACAAATCTACTAGATAAAATAGACCATCTAATTATTTGTTGGCAGATTATTTATTCATTTATTTAATTGGTAGAGTATTATCATTCTATCTGTCCACCTAAGCATCAGTAGGGTTATTTTCAACATGTCATTCTATAAGCTCATTTTGATAGGCTGAGTATTACATAGATGAGACAATTAGGGACAGAAGGTTGTAGTATACACTAAAAGCTGTAGAAATTTTTATATGTATCATATATATAGTTTTATGTATCATTCATAAAGGTGTGTGTTTAGGCAGAGCTTATTCTATTGAATATACGTATGTTTCTTTTGTTCTTAAAATAATTTGCAGGGACTAATAGCAGGTTATTAACCCTTGTTTTAAACAACAGTTTTGGGGTTTGCCTGATATGCCCTAAGGGCCAATGCCCAAATGAACATAAATAACTACTACTCTGGTATCCACGTCCTGCTTTTTGTATATATTAATTTACATTCATTTTACATTTTTCATTTAATTTATTTTGTATAGTGATTGTCTTATTTATTTATTTACTTGTCTTATTTATTTAATTTTCTTATATGTATGTGAAGCACGGCTCTGTAAATATGCATGTATGGGGTTAAGTGGGAGTGGTCAACTTTTAGGGACAGTCAGGCCAGGTCACATGTGTATCTTTGTTGACCCAATAGGCTTACAGCAATGTTTTTAAATAACAGGTGTTTATTTTAATCAGGTATGTCTATGATTAAGACTGCCAAGTTGAAACATGTCAGACGTACTCTGGCTGTTGTATAAGAAATTTTAATGCAACCAATAAAGAGTTTGTTTTAACTACTGGAGAGGGTGCCGGTCGGTAAGCTGTAGTAGCTGTTTCCTGACAAGTCTGTAAGTGCTGAAGATTGGGGAGTCTGAAGCTGTCTAAATGTCAATGATTGTTGCTTCACAAGCTACTGCTTCCTATTCATGCCGCGCTTTGCATGTGCCCCTGCTGATCCCCACCGCAGCGTGTAGCAATAACTATCTCAGCTACTGAGTTCTGCTCACTGTTTTGTTTTACTGACTACTTCTGCTATGATCCTTCATTATCACTGCTGGTGCTGAGGGCTTCCACCCACTAGTCAGAGGATACATCAGGATCTGGCTTGATCAGAATTTATCAGTATATGTTTCTTTTGACTATTATATATATATATATATATATATATATATATATATATAGTATATATATATATATATATATATATATATATATATATATATATATGTGTGTGTGTGTAAGTTCTGTTTTTGCCTTTTGTTTGTCTTTAGAGGCTTAGATACAAGGTAATCACATAGGTAAAAAGTATATTAATATGACTGTGTTGGTTATGCAAAACTGGGGAATGGGTAATGAAGGGATGATCTATCTTTTTAAACAATAAAAAATCTGGAGTAGACTATCCCTTTAATGTTAACTTATAAATTATAAAGCCACATAGAAAGATAAAATTAAAAGCACAGAGAAAGGAGATATTACTTATTTATGTACGACATAGTAACAAGAAAAAGTAATGAAGAGAAAAACTAGAGGAGTCTGAATATTAATGTCGCCTTCATGAAGATACAGAGGAAAACAAAAATAGTGTTCTAATATGTTTCTCTAGTAGATAATTACTTTCCTGTTATGATAGCTTCTGAAACTTACTTTTCAAAAGGAATGAACACTAGACATATGAGTACAACATCCTTTATACATAATAGTTCAATAAAGATACAAATCTGGTCCAGCAAATTATGCTTTCAAGGGCATTGCTGCTGCTCCCCTATATATACAGTATATATATGATTATTATTGTTCTCATTATCATTTATTTGTGAAGCACAGTCATATTCAGTTATCGCTGAATACATGAACAGGGTGTATAAACTAAGTAGAAACATAATGCATATTGATAAAAGATAACAAGATATAACATTTATTATGATGATTTTTTGTTTAGTAGCTGCTGAGAGAAAATAATATCCTTTGTTCCCAGACTGATGAAATTTTCAGTACCTTACAATGATTATGGCATGAGTCCAGACAATTTTACAATGGATGGTGTTTTATCTTAAAAAGAAGCAAAGATGTTTGTTTCTCTCTTTGGCGCTGACGATCAAAAGTGCCGCAAGGTGGCAAAATATTCAAAAGGGATTCGTCGTAATGTCGAGAAAGCCAGCAAAATATTCAAGTGGCAGACATCAGTGTTTAAAGGCAGCATCGCCGACTATACATCTCAAAGGCGATGTTACGGATCCCTTTTACGTATATCACACAACCAAGTAAACGTAAAACAACCTACAAGAATTAAAAGAATAAAGAAACAATGTGTTAATGAAAATCATTAATACATTTATTTAGTCCTTATTCTATTAATGTAAATAAGGTAGCCCAATAAATCTGTTACGCAGCTCAACACTATTAACCCATTCTGTACCCTTATCTCCAGCACACCCTAACCCCCTAAGCTCTTAATCCCTTCTGTTCCCTTACCCCAACTGGAGCCTCACCCCATCTAAGCTGTGAATCCCTTCCGCACCCTTGCCCCAGCACACCCTATCCACCCTAAGCTGTAAATCCATTCTCCACCCTTGTCCCAGTGCACTCTAACCACCCTAACCACCCTAAGCTGTTAACCCCTTCCGTGCCCTGAACCCCAGCACACCCTAAGCTGTTAACCCCTTCTGTGCCTTTATCCCCATGCACCGTAACCCCCTAAGCTTTTAACCCCTTCCATTCCCTACCCTAACCCCCCTAAGCTGTTAACCCCTTTTGTTCTCTTACCCCCAGCGCAACTTAACCACTCTACACTATAAACTATTAAACTAACCTAAAAACACTTCAGAAATAAATAAAAGAAAATGCACAAGAAAAATAAAAACAAATAGCAGTAAAAAAAAAAGTAAATACTTGTTACACAACAATAAAAAACGCAACCTATAAAAAAACCTGCAACAATAAAAACATTCCTAAAAACATTTTTTGTGGGGGGTTTTCGTCGCATGGACCCATTGGATGATTTTTGTGGCCCTTATTTATTTTAAATTTATCGCCTGTATTATAGTGGATTACAACTGATGAAGACTTCAGGATGGTGAGAATATTTTTTTTTTATTTACTGCTATGAAGATAGAAGATGCCGTCTGGATGAAGACTTCTGCCCGTCTGGAGGACCACTTCGCCCGGCTTGGATGAAGACTTCTCCTGGCTTCGTTGAGGACTTCGGCCCAGTTGGATGAAGACTTCTGCTGCTTCCTTGAGGATGGATGTCGGATCTTCAGAACAGTAAGTCGATCTTCAGGGGGCTAGTGTTAGGTTCTTTTAAGGGTGTATTTGGTGGGTTTTATTTTTAGGTTAGGGACTTTGGGCTGCAAAAGAGCTAACTGCCCTTTTAAGGGCAATGCCCATCCAAATGCCCTTTTCAGGGCAATGGTGAGCTTAGGTTTTTTAGTTAGTATTTTATTTGGGGGGTTGGTTGTGTGGGTGGTGGGTTTTATTGTTGGGGGGGTTGTTTGTATTCTTTTTTGCAGGTAAAACAGCTGATAACTTTGGGGCAATGCCACTCAAAAGGCCCTTTTAAGGGCTATTGATAGTTTAGTTTAGGCTAGTTTTTTTTTTTTTTTTGGGGGGGGGGGGATTTTTTATTTTGATAGGGCTATTAGATTAGGTGTAATTAGTTTAAATATCTTGTAATTTGTTTATTATTTTCTGTAATTTAGTGGGGGGGGGGTTGTACTTTAGCTAATTTAATTTATTTAATTGTTTTTAATTTAGTAAATGTATTTAATTATAGTATAGTGTTAGGTGTTATTGTAACTTAGGTTAGGTTTTATTTTACAGGTACTTTTGTATTTATTTTAGCTAGGTAGTTATTAAATAGTTAATAACTATTTAATAACTATCCTACCTAGTTAAAATAAATACAAATTTACCTGTAAAATAAAACTAAACCCTAAGATAGATACAATGTAACTATTAGTTATATTATAGCTATCTTAGGGTTTATTTTATAGGTAAGTATTTAGTTTTAAATAGGAATAATTTAGCTAATTATAGTAATTTTATTTAGATTTATTTAAATTATATTTAAGTTAGGGGGTGTTAGGGTTAGGCTTAGACTTAAGTTTAGGGGTTAATACAATTAGTGTAGTGGTGGTGACATTGGGGGCGGCAGATTAGGGGTTAGTAAATGTAGGTAGGTGGCAGCAACATTGGGGGCAGCAGATTAGGGTTTAATAAATATAATGTAGGTGTCGGCGATGTTGGGGGCAGCAGATTAGGGGTTCATAAGTATAATGTGGGTGGCGGTGGTGTCCGGAGCGGCATATTAGGGGGTTAATAAATATAATGTAGGTGTCGGCGATGTCGGGGGTGGCAGATTAGGGGTTAATAAGTGTAAGATTAGGGGTGTTTAGACTCGGGGTTCATGTTAGGGTGTTAGGTGTAGACATAAAATGTGTTTCCCCATAGGAATCAATGGGGCTGCGTTATTGAGTTTTACTCTGCTTTTTGGCAGGTGTTTTCCAGCCGGCTCTACCCGTTGATTCCTATGGGGAAATCGTGCATGAGCACGTACGACCAGCCCACCGCTGACTTAAGCAGCTCTGGTATTGGAGTGCGTTAAGGAGCACAATTTTACTCAACGCTCACTTCTTGCCTTTTGACGCCGGGTTTGTAAAAACCTGTAATACCAGCGCTGTATGTAAGTAAGCGGTGAGTGAAAACTGCTTGTTAGCACCGCATAGCCTCTAACGCAAAACTCGTAATCTAGCCGATTGTATATACATGTATACACACAGCTCCTACTGTATAGGTTTAATAGGAAGGTTTTTTCATTAATAAAGTAGATCGCAGACATGATGTAGATATAGGTGTTCTGTGGGAGTTTGCTGTGCGTTCAATGGGAGCAACCTACATTTTTAATTTTTTTTATTTTTTTTTTTAAATATTTTTATTGAGGTTAAAGGCATAATTAGTTACAATTGTCATACATCAACAGTGACATTGATGAAGTTATATAGCGCATTCTACAGTACAATAGTCACATAAATTGTTCCCAAACCTCACATTTTCAATGTACAAAGTAATTAAATATCCCATAGTAATGTAACTAAACAGTAAACAGACAATTTCCCTTAGTAATTAGTAGTGGCCTCTCTTGGACCACCTTTAAGGCTAATGAAAATAATGGGAAAATTTAGGGGTAACTCAAAGAGAAAGAGTCCTCTCTTGGATCTCAAATGGTGATCTTCTATAAATGCATTCTAATAACACCCTGTAGGATATGTTAAGTAACCATGCAGGCATGAATAGTAATATAAGTAAATAAGTATACAGACGCTTCCAAGCTTGATCACTGAATATGTAGGATAAGCAGCACTGTCATTACTATCTTGACAAATAGAAATAGCAATAGCGTTTCAACTAAGTAGGATAGGTTAACTAGAGCTTCCTTATATATCAATTGCATGTGTACAATAAGCAATAGTGTACTAAGTAGTTAAATAGATAGGCATTTTCATGACCACTAATCACATAGAGAAAATACGTAGTAATACTATAACTAAATTCAGTGCACCGAGATTTTCATGCCTATGTAGCTGTACACATGTAGCGAGTAGCTATTTCTTAGCTGGTTTAATCCGGAATTGGTTTATATGCTGTACGCAAGAGGCAAGCAGCTGTTATATATGTATAAAAAAGTAAACCGGAATCGATAAGTCTAATAGCTACATATGCAAAGCAGACCTCTGGAGATCCCTGAAGTTACACAGTTTATATAGAGAGTTAAGTAGAAAAGTATAGTAAACATTCATATAGCTCTAACGATCTATAAAGGGGGCAAACAACAATGATAAACCCTGCTATGACAATCTGGGTTAACAGTTCTGCAGAGATGAATACCTGATGCAAAATACTTTGAATAAGACTTTAACTGATATCTCTAGTGCTGAATAGCGAAAGTGCCGTATACACTTGGCTGTGTTCTGAAAAAATCCTGGAAGAAATCTGCAGACATTGTGTCTTACCAGAAGGAATGTGGGACTCCTCCATAACAGATGGCACATTACCGGTGACAAAGGCATCCATAAACTGTCCAAACTATAATAGTCCCCATAAGCGCATATACCCCTCTAGGTAAAACATTCACCCCCATAAACGATTGTAATATATCGCAGCAAGTATTAACAACATAGTTGGGGGACGTATTTACAGGGATAGCCTGGTATATAATCTGTGTGCTATGCGGGGCCCAAAGTATACTGAAAGTTCATTGTCCTCAGCAAAATAGTTCTCCAAAGAGTGGCAGGTAAAATGTCACTAAGCAGATGTATGGATCCATACCTGAATTGTCCACACATAATCTGCCATAGGACAACAGCCTAAGGGTAAATTCAACCTACTCCGGTTTTACTCCGCTGGCAACGGCTTCTGCCCCTAAGATGCGGCTCCACCCCAGACAAATCTATCTCCTCTGATGAGGATCCACAGGTCCCAGCTGGATCCTCTGGAGGGGCAACGAAGGGCTGGTGGATTGTACCCGCAGGACTCAGATCCCAATCGCTATGAGCAGGTACCTTTGTAAGCAAGTTCTGCAGGCTCATCTTTGGGTCTTGGTTATTGCTGGCTTTCTGCTTCTGCGTCGGAAACAAACTTGCAGCAGTCACCACCTTGTGTCCTGAGCAATCTAACAAGTTTTTCGCTTCGGGCTGGCCATATTCTCCCTTAGCCCGCCTAGCTGCGTGACCGAAGTGATTGGGACACTAGTTGAGAGGCCCTCGCAAGAGAGAGAAGGCGGTAAGCTTTTGTCAGTCATCGTCACCAACGGAGTTTGACGTTGGCTCTCAATACACTCGGCTCGTAGTTTCTGTGAAGCCCGCGGCTCTCCCATAGCCCTTACACAGGTATCTCTTAGAGAAGCATATTCCTCGGTGATGATTGCGCACAGCTCCTTGTAGTGAGAATTGAGCATGGCTGCAACTTCCCTATGATCCGCTTAGAGTCCAGCGCCATATTGGGAGGGTAATGTTTTA
Source organism: Bombina bombina (assembly GCF_027579735.1). Lineage (NCBI taxonomy): Eukaryota > Metazoa > Chordata > Amphibia > Anura > Bombinatoridae > Bombina > Bombina bombina. Next base: position 452,502,585 of record NC_069501.1, on the reverse strand, counting down.
GAAGTATATAGAGAATTCCCTTGTCTCTGAGGGTAGATGCAGTTTTGCTATCCGGAGTGATAACACAAGGTGCACTACCTTTATATGCAAGAAATGTCAGTGTCTTTGCACTGCGTACCCGGCTTACAAGATACCGGGGGGGGGGGGTGTTGAGAGCCTTTACTGAGGTAACTGCCTTAGGCCCCAACGCTCCAGATCGATTTCCAAAGGTTATGATACCAAGAGTTTAGGATCATCCAGCTCAGGATGGACTGTAGATTATTAATATCAAGGTGTAAATGTTAGATGATCTTCCTGGCCACTGATAAAAGGCAGATTATCTGTGAATCCCTTGGAGCAACCGATATTGCAACCATTCAAGGTGCTGCCCAGAGACACCAGCAACCTACATTTTAACCCCTTAACGTCACACATCGTACAGGGTACGTCATACACAAACTGGTTGTTAAAGACCAGTACGTCGTTAGGGATTTAAAGCGGCTGGAAGTGATCCTGATCTCTTCCAACCACTTTCAAGGTATTGCCTTGATTCCTTGATATTGAGGCATCACTGCAATACCTTTTTTTTGGCACACCGATGTAGAGAGGGCCACTCTGTGGCTCTCTATGCATTGGACAGCAATGGTGCCAATCGTTGGTGGGTGGGAACACCTGCAGGGAGGCAGGTGGGCGGCCCATCGCTGGACTAGTTCCGGTGACGACACCGCCATTGTTCCGGTAAGGTGGGCAGGAGCTTGCGAGGGGATGGGTCCGATCAGTGGGACCGTCCGATCAGTGGGAGAGAGGGAGGGGAAATGTTTTTGGGAATGGGATCTGGGAGGGTAAGGGGGAAGGATATTGAGGGGGCAGCTACACTATGGAAAAATGGGGTTATAATAAATAAAATAAGAAAAATGTCCAAATTTGATCAGAAACTGGGTACTGGCAGACAGCTGCCAATACCTAAGATGGCCACAAATAGGAATTGGGGGAGCTTAAGAGAGCTGTTTGGGGGAGATCGTGGAGGTTAGGGGGTTAGGGGGGAACCTACACTGCAGAAACTATTTATTTATTTTAGAAAAATGCTTAAAAAAAGATTTTTATTGTAGTACTGGCAGACTTTCTGTCAGTACTTAAGATGGCGGTGACAATTGTGGGATGGGGAGGGAATAGAGCTGTTTGTGAGGGGTCAGGGAGGGATCAGGGGTGGGATATGTCAGGTGGGAGACTGATCTCTATGCTAAAGCTAAAATTAACCAAACAAGCTCCCTACAAGCTACCTAATTAACCCCTTCACTGCTGGGCATAATACAAGTGTGGTGCACAGCGACAATTATCAAAAAGCAATGCCAAAGCCATATACGTCTGCTATTTCTGAACAAAGGGGATCCCAGAGAAGCATTTAAAACCATTTGTGCCATAATTGCACAAGCTAATTGTAAATAATTTCAGTGAAAAACCTAAAGTTTGTGAAAAAGTTTGTGAAAAAGTTAGCGATTTTTTTTATTTGATTGCATTTGGCGGTGAAATGGTGGCATGAAATATACCAAAATAGGCCTAGATCAATACTTTATCTACTAAAAAATATATACATATAAAGGGATATTTAGGGATTCCTGACAGATATCAGTGTTACAACGTAACTATAGCTAATTTTGAAAAAAAATGGTTTGGAAATAGCAAAGTGCTACTTGTTCTTATTGCCCTATAACTTGCAAAAAAAAGCAAAGAACATGTAAACATTGGGTATTTCTAAACTCAGGAAAAAATTTAGAAACTATTTAGCATGGGTGTTTTTTGGTGGTTGTAGATTTTAGGGGTCAAATTTAGAAAAAGTGTGGAGTTTTTTCCATTTTTTCATCATATTTTATAAAAGAAAATTATTTGAAATTATAAGATATGATGAAAATAATGGTATTTTTAAAAAGTCAATTTAATGGTGAGAAAAACAGTATATAATATGTGTGGGTACATTTAATAAGAGGAAAATTACAGCTAAACACAAACACAGCACAAATGTAAAAATAGCCCTGGTCCGGGGGGGCAGAGCCTGGCCTTTCAGGGAGATGGCCACATAACTTAATAGCTCCTAAGCCCCACTTCCAAACCGACCTACATACAGCCAAGAGGCTGTTCTAAAACCGGCAACAGAGGTGCCTAAAAGACCTGGGAACACTCTGGACCCAAAAACGGCTGACTCTGATCCCACAGCTCAAAAACTTAACAGTTTTTCCGAAACAGGAAGTGCAGCCCTGCATGCTACATGATCGCAGCTCCCCAGCTACCGTACATTGCGAGCGGAGCACAATGCCGTGCCTTACAAGGGGACAACATTTGGAGTCGCCCTTTAGTTGCTACCTTCCTCAGATTCATTTGCAGAGGGGGAACCGCCACACAGGACTCTGATTTGGTGCTCCACCAGCAGAATTGGCACTACACAGCTATATGTAGGCTTCTTTGCATGGAGGTCCCTGAAGGAACAAAGAGGTGAGCTGATCCTGCATTCACATAAGGGTATATGCACACCGCATGAACTGGTCTATTCTTGCCCACCCGGGCTATATGGGACATAGGATCTAGGGCCCACATTATACAGAACCCTTAATCCAAACCCCAGCATACAGGCTATAACCCTGCGTGGGGAGCCCGGCCTCCTAACTTAACCAACAATCACACAGTGTTGTGGCTCAGACCGTGACAGCTAGCAGAGACACACAGATTTTCTCCTGCTCTCATACCCAGTCTCCCTTTGCCTTTAGTCAACAGAACCTGCCCTGACACACAGTACCTTTGGATAGGCCTGGCCGCAGAAATACTAAGGCCAACAACATAAACAGCACCAAATTAATGCAACAATACCTCAAACAACAAGGCCCTGTCATAAACGTCCCTAAATGTCTGCCTCCTCAGAACAGCAGCAACACGCAAAAGAAACTACAAGCATGCCAGCTCTCACGAAAGATGATCTGCAAAATCTATGCACAAAAAATGATATTAAAGACATCATAGGAGAAGTCAAAAACTGGTATGGGGAGCTTAAAAGAGACTTTTCTAAAATCACCCAAAGAGTTTCGGTCTTGGAGGAGAGGCACAATACGGTCAATGATGACACACAGCAAATCTCCAAAGTCGCATATGATCAGGAAGAAACTATACATCAACTGATGGAGAAAGTCGAGGACTTGGACAATAGAGGCAGGTGTAACAACCTGCTTATACACGGAATTCCAGACTCAATGCCTCCAGGACTTGTACAGGACCCTGAAATGCCCAAAAAACAATGCAGATATATGCATTGAAAGAGCTCATAGGGCCCTAAGAGCAAAACCTCCCCAAAAGCATCTCCCAGGGACATCATTGTGAAACTACTGGACTACAAGGACAGAGAAAAAAATCTTGAGACTGGCCAGACAAAAACAAAAAGTCAAGCACGCTGGAATCCATATCCAGATATTTGCAGATCTCAGGCCAGCAACACTGCAGAAAAGGAGGGAGCTGGGCTTCATTACTATAGTACTGAGGGAACAGCAGATCCCATACCAATGGGGATTCCTGGTCAGCATTGCCACCTGTAAAGGAGACACAACAGCCAACCTCAAGTCATTGGAGGATCTGCTAAGATTTAACAAAACTCTCCATCTCAACATCAAACACCCAGAGGACCACCAACTCTCCTCCAGAGATACTCAGCGGACAAACAACCTCCCGCACGAGACTCCTAAATAGTCCAGGACCTCATTTCACATTTAATCCTTTGGACCAGGTCTTGATGCCCACTAAACCCGCAGCATCACCCACCTCAGACTGCCCTTTTCATCCAGCCATGGCGGCTACAGGTCGTATGCAATAACTTTTTTTTCCCCCTATAATTCTTTAGGTTTGGAAGTGGGGATACTACCCCAATTGTTTATTCATTGTTGCAGGACTGTAACTCACTGTTAATTGAACTTTTCAGTTAAAAAGAAAGAAGAAAAAAAAAGACTTAAGTTTGCCTTTATATGTGTTATTGTATTGTGTTTAAACTGTCTTTCACTGTTATTGCACATCTCAAGAAAAGTTGTATTGTTACTTTTGAACAAGTTATATTGGTTTTGTTTGTTGTCTAACGGTAACCAGATTGGTCTCTCCATGATTACCGACTCACAGATTTTGCCAATCACTTGGTCGGACCACGCCCCTGTATAATGCGCGGTGGCGTGGCCGGACATGCCCCAGCATCCCTTCATATGGAGGATGGATGACTTCCTACTAGGGAACACACTAACTAAACAGGCTGTAGACCAGTCCATAGAAAAGTATTTAAAAGAAAATGACACTGACCACATAACCTCAACTACCCTTTGGGAAGCACACAAGTGCGTTACAAGAGGAGAGCTGAAAGCACACAAAGCGAGGGGAAAAAAGACGAATAGACAATTCATAAATTCCACTATTTCTCAAGTTAGCTTCTGGGAAAAAGAGCAAAAAAAACACGCACACTCCGTCAGCATATTAGAATCCCTAACACAATCCAGAAAAGACCTCAAATACTACTTTGTTAAAGAACACCAAAAGAAAGCCGCCCTGCTGAAACAAAAATATTTTGACATCAAAGATAAAACAGGGTCTTCACTTGCTAAAGCACTTAAGAGAAACCAACTAAATGCACATATAAATTCCATAATAAACAAACATGGAGAACTTCAAAAGGATAGTAAAAGTATAGCAGAAGTGTTTAGACAGTATTACGTGACCTTGTACAATTTAGACAACACATCCACCCAAAAAGACATGGAAACTTACATTAAACACTTGGACTTACTGACCTTAGATAAGGACGAATTGGATAGCCTGAACTTGCCCATTTCGGTGGAAGAAACACAAAAAGCAATTAAAGATGTGCCTGGAGATAAAAGCCCAGGCCCCGATGGGTTCAACATGAAATACTATATAGACATACATCCACCACATTACCATTCCCTTAACAAACTCTTTTAATTTATTAATGCACACTGAAGGTTTCTCAGGTAACTTACTCAAAGCCCATATTACAGTCCTCCCCAAACCAGGGAAACCACCAAATAGACCCGAAAATTTCCGCCCCATATCCCTCTTAAATTCTGACATAAAGATTTTTGCCAAGATACTCGCCACAAGATTGAACAGATATTTACCCAAATTAATCAACACAGACCACGAGCGGCTAGGGATAATACCCTGAAAAAATTACAAAAAATTATTTCCCATGCTCAAACCACACCCCCACCATTATAGTTTCCACGGACACAGAGAAAGCTTTTGACCGTGTTAATTGGCTTTCCCTAAAAACAGTAATGCAGAAAATGAAACTTGGCAACAAATTCTTAGACCTATTCTTCTCCCTGTATTCTTACCCACTAAGGTCAAAGCTAATGGCATCCTGTAGGACAGCTTCAATATACACAATGGCGCAAGGCAAGGCTGCCCTCTCTCGCCTGCTTTATTTGCCTTATATATTGAAGCTCTCGCACAGCAGATCAGAAATAATAAACTTATTACAGGGATCCGAATTGGAGACACTGAGCACAAACTGGCGTTATACGAAAAACGACGTTCTCCTCACTCTTACCCAGATAGTCTTCCCTACCAAATGTCCTTGAGGCCTTCGAGAAGTTCGGTCGGGTCTCCAACTTTCTCCTAAATTTAACAAAATCTGAGTATTTAAACATAAACTATGGGGAAAGAGAACTTAATTAATGGAACCCAAACTGCCCTCTTAAAAGGCAAAAAAACAAACTGAAATATTTGGGCATCTATTTGGCACCCGATATCCAAACAGTTTACTAAGCTAATTATAAAGCAATGGAAAAAATGCTAACTATAGACTTATCAAGCCGGAAAAATAAATCAATATCCTGGATAGGCAGAATAAATGTTGTAAAAATAAACATCTTTCCACGACATCTCTACCTGCTTCAAACTATACCCATACACCTCCCCACACAATACTTTAACAAAATACAATCACTAATAGAGCAATACATGTGGCATGGCTTAAGGCCCAGAATTGCAAGAAAGAATATGTATTTACCGAGGGACAGGGGAGGGCTGGGCGTACCTAATATTCTTACTTGCAAAGAGTATATAATGCTGCAAAAGCTATTGGACTTGTGCACAAACAATAAAAATAAGCAATGGGTTCAGATTGATAGGCACTTATTGGGTCTATGTAACGCTGGAATAGCAGCTTGGATACCTCACAAACACAGACCCACTAATATCGCACAATACCCACTCCTCTCGGACTTCTTCACAACATGGGACAAATTAATAAACACATCCATTAACATCTCCAATATCCTGTCCCCCATGTCCTCCATATGCCATAACCCAGACTTGCCCTGCAATTACAAAGATTCCTCACTAGCTGACGACTGCCACATTAAGGGTAGAAAAATATTGCTCTTCCGTGAAAACAAAACACACAGACCCCTCTCCACCATCCAAGAGATGCACCCCGAGATATCCCTGAATTGGTACGCTTACTCCAAAATCTGTCATTATGTAGACACTCATACCATGAAGCATCATTTAATTAGAAACCTTACCACATTTGAGACCCTATGTTACTTAGAAAACACCTTAAAACACGCCATATCAAAACTGTACAAATTATTACTAATTAAAGAACTACAACTCTTGCCTTCATACACTAACTCATGGGACAAGGAACTGGGCACTAGTATCGCCACCAAAGACTGGCTGGCTGCCTTTAACACCACAAAGCGTTCATCAGTACCCACAAGAGTTCTTGAAACCAATTTTAAATGCTTAACTAGATGGTATTTAACCCCCAGCAGACTACACACTGTTTACAAAACAGCAAGTAACAAGTGTTGGAAAGGATGTCATGAAGCAGGTACTCCCACACATATATAGTGGCAATGAAATAAATTAGATGCATTCTGGTTAGCAGTACTCAAGTGCATTTCAGACGCAATAGGCAAACAGCTGCCAAACGATCCACAGATTTTATTATTTGTACTCCTACCTAAGCTTAATGACAGCATTGCTAGGGATCTACTGATACTTATGCTAAACAGCGCAAATCCCTAATTCCAAGATATTGGAAATCCCACACAACCCAGGAGGACCAGGTAGAGAGTTTCCTATACCTTGAAAGGTATCATCACCTTCATTCGGGATCACTAGTCACACACAAACTCAAAATATTACTATGGAATCAGCACCAAGAACGACACGAAGCTTAGACTTCATTAATCTACACTACACCTCCCATTATGTCCTGTCCTCAGACATCCTTAAAGCTTATTGCCAACACCCTCTTGTGTGTAATGTTAACAAAAGTAAACTGTCATTTACGTATTATCCTCAAAACTGTACTGCAGAAACTCGGTTTACTCAGGCTTTTGTAATGAACCTATGCACTGGTATAGACGCACTTTCATGAATGATATATGGACCTTTAATCTAAAGCACTTTATTGTTGTACTTTAGTGTTACGCCTTGGATATACTTTTATTTACGTATTGTAAGCATCTGTTATTTTTTCAAAATAAAAACTTCCTTAAAAAAAAAAAAAAAAAATAGCCCTGGTCCTTAAGGGTAAGAAATTGAAAAATGGCCTTGTCCTTAAGGGGTTAATGGGGAAACATCACCAGTACTGTAATATTTTCAAAGCGCTGTACTACAGGTTAGGTATAGGTTATCAGCCATATTTGTCTCTCCTCCTTTTCATGTACTGTAAAATTAAGGTTACACAGGCATTATTTGAAGTGTTCCTGTTTCCTGTTAAAACATTTTGTAAAAAAAAAAAAACACATTTATTAAGGTGTGTTATTCCAGGATTGCTCAAACCTAAAGGAAGATTAACCACTTAATGACCATTACGTACCCTGTACATCACTGGTCGTTAAGAAATTGTCTGCTTGTAATGGCGCAGGTTTTCCAGCAAGCAGCAAGATCACACTATTAGACCCTCCCTCCTTCCTACTAGCTTCTTAAAATAGTGCAGTCTTGCTGCTGGTGCAAGACAATGCTTTAAAAAAAACAACCCCCATAGAGTGTCCAGCAACGTACAGGGTACACCACTGGTCATTAAGGTGTTAATTGAATGATTCTCTTTTAATTGATTGCCTTTAGCTTCTATGGGAGCTGAGATTGAGAGAGTTGAATAACCTCCCTCATCACGCTCCCTTGCAGCTACTGTGATTCCACCCCTTAGTATCATCACCACACATTTGTTGCAACATCACCAGCACTCCCATTGAAGGCTATGGAGTGCCATCCACCCACTAGGCCACCAACGATCCTGTACGATCTGATCTGAACATTTCCCAATACAGAAATGGTGTTATTACTTGGATTGTGACATTCAGAACAATGAAAAACATAGAGTAGGAGCCACCCCCCCCCCCCCTCCAATGATAAATGGAATCGGTAGGATTGGATAGAGTCTTGCTTGGAACCACAGAGAACTATTGGTAACAAGCAGGAAACATAGCCTTGCCAACTACTGTCTCTGAGGGGTTAATAAGCGATTAGTGTTAAAATTACATGGGGGCCGATTTATCAATGCTTCAACTGATAATACGCTGGAATTCAGCGTCAAATTAGACGCAAAATTGATCCTTTGTAGTTAACAAAGCATCAAGATCGTCAAATGCTGAAATGTGTGACGTAATATACTCTCCTGTGGTACCAATCCGACACAGATCAATGCTCGTGTTATTTGAGTGGAATACTGATCAACAAAAGTGAGAATGTCCAAATTGGGCCCAAAGTGTCAATATTTTGTATGGCCACCATTATTTTCCAGCACTGCCTTAACAATCTTGGGCATGGAGTTCACCAGAGCTTCACAGGTTGCCACTGGAGTCCTCTTCCACTCCTCCATGACAACATCACGGAGCTGGTGGATGTTAGAGACCTTGCGCTCCTCCACCTTCCATTTGAGTATGCCCTACAGATGCTCAATAGGGTTTAGGTGTGGAGACATGCTTGGCCAGTCCATTACCTTTACCCTCAGCTTCTTTAGCAAGGCAGTGGTCATCTTGAAGGTGTGTTTGGGGTCATTATCATGTTGGAATACTGACCTGTGGCCCAGTCTCTGAAAGGAGGGACTCATGCTCTGCTTCAGTATGTCACAGTAAATGTTGGCATTCATAGTTCCCTCAATGAACTGTAGCTCCCCAGTGCCGGCAGTACTCATGCAGGCCCAGACCATGACACTCCCACCACCATGCTTGACTGTAGGCAAGACACACTTTGTACTATTCACCTGGTTGTCGCCACACACTGTTGACACCATCTGAACCAAATAAGTTTATCTTGGTCTCATCTGACCACAGGACATGGTTCCAGTAATCCATGTCCTTAGTCTACTTGTCTTCAGCAAACTGTTTGCAGACTTTCTTGTGCATCATCTTTAGAAGAGGCTTTCTTCTGGGACGACAGCCATGTGGACCAATTTGATACAGTGTGCAGCGTATGGTTTGAGCACTGACAGGCTGACCCCCCACCCTTTCAACCTTTGCAGAAATACTGGCAGCACTCATACGTCTATTTCCCAAAGCCAACCTCCTGGTGAGGCCTGTTCTGAGTGGAACCTGTCCTGTAAAACCGCCCAACATGCTGCAGCTCAGTTTCAGGGTCTTGGCAATCTTCTTATAGCCTAGGCCATCTTTATGTAGAGCTACAATTCGTTTTTTCAGATCCCCAAAGAGTTTTTTTACCATGAGGTGCCATGTTGAACTTCCAGTGACCAGTATGAGAGAGTGTGAGAGCGATAACACCAAATTTAACACACCTGGTCCCCATTCACACCTGAGACCTTGTAACACTAACAAGTCACAGGACACCGGGGAGGGAAATGGCTATTTGGCCCCAATTTGGACGTTTCCCCTTAGGGGTCTGCTCATGGCTGTGTGTTGAGATATTTTGAGGGGACAGCACATTTACACTGTTATACAGGCTGTAGGCTCACTACTTTACATTGTAGCAAAGTGTAATTTCTTCAATGTTGTCACATGGAAAGATATAATAAAATATTTACAAAACTGTGAGGGGTATACTCACTTTTGTGAGATACTGTATATATACTGTGTGTGTATATATATATATATATATATATATATATATATATATATATACATATATATATATATATATATATATATACAGTGGGGCAAAAAAGTATTTAGTCAGCCACCAATTGTGCAAGTTCCCCCACTTAAGAAGATGAGAGAGGCCTGTAATTTTCATCATAGGTATACCTCAACTATGGGAGACAAAATGTGGAAACAAATCCAGACAATCACATTGTCTGATTTGGAAAGAATTTATTTGCAAATTATTGTGGAAAATAAGTATTTGGTCAATATCAAAAGTTCATCTCAATACTTTGTTATATATCATTTGTTGGCAATGACAGAGGTCAAACGTTTTCTGTAAGTCTTCACAAGGTTGTCACACACTGTTGCTGGTATCTTGGCCCATTCCTGCATGCAGAACTCCTCTAGAGCAGTGATGTTTTGGGGCTGTCGCTGGGCAACACAGACTTTCAACTCCCTCCAAAGGTTTTCTATGGGGTTGAGATCTGGAGACTGGCTAAGCCACTCCAGGACCTTGAAATGCTTCTTACGAAGCCACTCCTTCATTGCCCGGGTGGTGTGTTTGGTTTCATTGTCAGACTGAAAGACCCAGCCACGTTTCATCTTCAATGCCCTTGCTGATGGAAGGAGGTTTGCACTCAAAATCTCACGATACATGGCCCCATTCATTCTTTCAAGTACACGGATCAGTCGTCCTGTTCCCTTTGCAGAGAAACAGCCCCAAAGCATGATGTTGCCACCCCCATGCTTCACACTAGGTATTGTCTTCTTCGGTTGCAACTCAGCATTCTCTCTCCTCCAAACATGACGAGTTGTGTTTCTACCAAACAGCTCTACTTTGGTTTCATCTGACCATATGACATTCTCCCAATCCACTTTTGGATCATCCAAATGCTCTCTAGCATACTTCAGACGGGCCTGGACATGTACTGGCTTAAGCAGGGGGACATGTCTGACACTGCAGGATCTGAGTCCCTGGCGGCGTAGTGTGTAACCGACCATGTGGTTCTGGGGTGTTTGCTCACCGTTCTTGTGATCATTTTGACCCCACAGGATGAGATCTTGCGTGGAGCCCCAGATCGAGGGAGATTATCATTGGTCTAGTATGTATTCTATTTTCTAATTATTGCTCCCATGGTTGATTTCTTCACACCAAGCTGCTTGCCTATTGCAGATTCAGTCTTCCCAGCCTGGTGCAGGTCTACAATTTTGCTTCTGGTGTCCTTCGACACTCTTTGGTCTTCACCATAGTGGAGTTTGGAGTGTGACTGTTTGAGGTTGTGGACAGGAGTATTTTATACTGATAACAAGTTCAAACAGGTGCCATTAATACAGGTAATGAGTGGAAGACAGAGGAGCCTCTTAAAGAAGAAGATACAGGTCTGTGAGAGCCATAAATCTTGCTTGTTTGTAGGTGACTAAATACTTACTTTCAACCATAATATGCAAATAAATTATTTCCAAATCAGACAATGTGATTGTCTGGATTTGTTTCCAAATTTTGTCTCTCATAGTTGAGGTATACCTATGATGAAAATTACAGGCCTCTCTCATCTTCTTAAGTGGGAGAACTTGCACAATTGTTGGCTGACTAAATACTTTTTTGCCCCACTGTATATACACAAGTATATGCAAACAAATATATATGTACACATTCTAGCATTAATAATCATTTAAAAAACAGAAAAATACATAAGATAGGCATATCATGATTTATGAGGCAAAAAGGTATTTAGTCAGCCACCAATTGTGTAAGTTCTCCCACTTAAGAAGATGAGAGAGGCCTGTAATTTTCATCATAGGTATACCTCAACTATGAGAGACAAAATGTGGAAACACATCCAGACAATCACATTGTCTGATTTGGAAATAATTTATTTGCATATTATGGTGGAAAATAAGTATTTGGTCACCTACAAACAAGCAAGATTTTTGTCTCTCACAGACCTGTATCTTCTTCTTTAAGAGGCTCCTCAGTCCTCCACTCATTACCTGTATTAATGGCACCTGTTTGAACTTGTTATCAGTATAAAAGACACCTGTCCACAACCTCAAACAGTCACACTCCAAACTCCACTATGGTGAAGACCAAAGAGCTGTCAAAGGACACCAGAAACAAATTTGTAGACCTGCGCCAGGCTGGGAAGACTGAATCTGCAATAGGCAAGCAGCTTGGTGTGAAGAAATCAACTGTGGGAGCAATAATTAGAAAATAGAAGACATACAAGACCACTGATAATCTCCCTCGATCTGGGGCTCCACGCAAGATCTTACCCCATGGGGTCAAAATGATCACAAGAACAGTGAGCAAACATCCCAGAACCACATGGGGGGACCTAGTGAATGACCTGCAGAGAGCTGGGACCAACGTAACAAAGGATACCATCAGTAACACACTACGCCGCCAGGGACTCAGATCCTGCAGTGCCAGACGTGTCCCCCTGCTTAAGCCAGTACATGTCCAGGCCCATCTGAAGTATGCTAGAGAGCATTTGGATTATCCAGAAGCTGATTGGGAGAATGTCATATGGTCAGATGAAACCAAAGTAGAACTGTTTGGTAGAAATACAACTCTTCGTGTTTGGAGAGAGAGAATGCTGAGTTGCAACCAAAGAACACCATACATACTGTGAAGCATGGGGGTGGTAACATCATGCTTTGGGGCTGTTTCTCTGCAAAGGGAACAGGACGACTGATCCGTGTACATGAAAGAATGAATGGGGCCATGTATCGTGAGATTTTGAGTGCAAACCTCCTTCCATCAGCAAGGGCATTGAAGATGAAATGTGGCTGGGTCTTTCAGCATGACAATGATCCCAAACACACCACCCAGGCAATGAAGGAGTGGCTTCGTAAGAAGCATTTCAAGGTCCTGGAGTGGCCTAGCCAGTCTCCAGATCTCAACCCCATAGAAAACCTTTGGAGGGAGTTGAAAGTCTGTGTTGCCCAGCGACAGCCACAAAACATCACTGCTCTAGAGGAGATCTGCATGCAGGAATGGGCCAACATACCAGCAACAGTGTGTGCCAACCTTGTGAAGACTTACAGAAAACGTTTGATCTCTGTCATTGCCAACAAAGGATATATAACAAAGTATTGAGATTAACTTTTTATTTTGACCAAATACTTATTTTCCACCATAATTTGCAAATAAATTCTTTCCAAATCAGACAATGTGATTGTCTGGATTTGTTTCTACATTTTGTCTCTCATAGTTGAGGTATACCTATGATGAAAATTACAGGCCTCTCTCATCTTCTTAACTGGGAGAACTTGCACAATTGGTGGCTGACTAAATACTTTTTTGCCCCACTGTAAATAGAAAAATATCTTTCTATGAGATATTATTGTTTGTTCAGGCATAAATCTAGCTATTTCTTGGACATTAACAGATGAAAAATAAAAGATTAGCTTTAGAGAAATGTGCTTGTTCATGGACAGTAATGAAATGGTATAAATAAAGTTGGAAAAAACAGAATATCCACAACATTAATGACTCCTATTTATCAACAGTCCGATGCCCATCGCGCCGTACTTGACACGCATGTTTTTGACAGACTCTTTAAAAAATAAGGCCTTCGCATGTAGATTTGCATCAGCGATGTCTGGCGATGTCTGGCAAGTGTATTGACTCCAGCGAATGCACCGAGATTGACACGTTGATAAATCGGCCCCATGGTCTAACAAAGATATATTCCAGTTTACAGTTTTCTTTGAAAAATTTGTGAGTCAGGGTTGAAGAAAAATATATGCTTCCTTATAGAATGTGGTGACTCTCCACCAACAGATTCAATAATTATACATAAAATCAATAGCATTGATAAGAATAAGCATAAGTGAAAACAGATTAAAATACATATGGTATATACTTATATATGCACATATATGAAAAAGAAATATGAAAAATAGGTATCCAATAAAAACAAAGAAAAGAAATAAAGGATCACAAGAACAAAATGTTTATGAAAGAAAATTATGTCCCAAAAGTCACTGTGTATCCTGTATTGATTCAGTGTGGAAAAATATTGTCCAAAATGTCACTGTGTGTACAAAAATATGAAAAAAAAAACGTAGGAAAATATATCCTTATAATCCAATAGTGATCTCAAAAATTTCTTCAAAATGTGAATGTGTATCTCTTGGGAGGCCAAATATATTTTAGTAGCATGTGATGTGACTATACCCAATCAGAATGGATTAGAGGCTATCAAATCTTTTTTTAGAGAAAGACACAACTATGCCACAAGAATAAAAGACTTTACTCTTCCATGTATTACTTATTTCTAATGGGAAATTTTATTAACAACCACACATTTTTTTTTTGTGGTTATTTTTTCACTATATATTTTTCAATATACATTATGTTGAGGTGGTCTGTTTTAGACAGCGTTTTTATTTTATTAATTTTATTCTGTAATACGGTAAATGTGTTTTTCTGATGCCAGTATCATTATCATTGGAACTTGTTCTATGCACAAGAGCTGAGCAGTTACGAGAAAGGAACATCTCCACTGTGAGTGACTAGGGACTTGTGGTTGTAAATGGTAGCTGATACAAATCCTTCTGATTTCCGCAATTTTGACTAAAGATGGGGGTTTTTCCATAAAATACTTATTTCTCAAGTTGATTTTATAAAATCTAGGCCAATGTTCTAACCCCACTATGCTAATAACCCCTTAGGCGGCCTTACGCCAAGTGGACCCTAACCCCCCATGCTATTAACCCCTTGTGTGCCTTCAGGCCCACTGCACCATTACCCCTCTATACTATTAACCCTTTGTGCGGTTGCACCCCCAGTGGACCCTAATCCCTCTACACTATTAACCCCTTACGTGGTCTAACCCCCAGCACATCCTAACCTTCTACACTATTAACCCCTAACTCAATCTCACCCAGTGGAGGCTCCTCTATAGGAGCACTTGAGCATGCGAACCCCCTGACCCCTGATGAACACCCTGACCCCTGATGAACAAAAAAAAAGAGTGAGAAATACAAAAAAAATATTAAATTTTTAAACCTTTTTTGCTGATTTAAATAAAAAAAATGCTGTGCAGTGCGATAGATAGAAGTATAGGCAAAAGCACTTTCCACTTTCAGCTTGCATTGCCTTCAGTGCCACCTACAGGCCAGCCCATATCTTTCCTAACCGCACAGCTCTTAGTGTGCGAGAGCCAGCTGTCACGTGACACTTGCACACTAAGAGCTGTGTGTGTGGGAGGAGGAGCATTGTCTTGAGGGCAGAGAGCAGGAAAAGAAGCCTGCACGGCACACAGAAAATGGTAACAGCCTGTGCGCGGGCTTCTGTAGAGAGGGTCAGCAGTTGGCAAATCAGAGCAGCCACTCTGATTTCAAACCAGGGCCCCGCATGCCTGTGACAATGACATTTTGCTTAAGAAAAAAATTCTCTGCTGCGGATGGTTAGTAAAGGCACTGGAATTGTGAAAACGGTGGAACGTATTTAACCCTTTGGCTGCCAACGCTTTGAACCCCATTCTGTCAGCAAATAGGTTAACTACTGAGATCTTTTGATGAGTTCCACGCTGCACGGTTTATGTTTTTAAAAAGCTCCAATTAGATTGCTATTCAGTTATTATGGTCTGGTTTGTGGCTCACATATTGTTTATATAAAAATGCAACACTTTTCCCTGCACACAACTTTATCTGATCTTGTTTAATTGTGTATGTATTTTTCTCATGATGGATTGAAGCTATCATGGTCTAATGCCTCAAATTAGTAGAATTGGGGGGTTCTATAGTAAGTAACATCAATTTAATGCAATAATCCTTGCTTCAAAGAGCAGGGCTCTACTAAAGTGAATGCGTGAGACCACAGATGCTGTAAATGAATTAGACTGTCTCCATCCTTGTGTATCCTAAAAACCTAACAAGAGACTGAAGGTTGTCTGCTTATTAGTCCCCTAACATTACAATATTATTACATCATGTAATAATATTGTAATGTTAGGGGAGTAATAATCAGCTATTGAGGATCAAGGTAGGGGCAGCTTTTTACATGATGTGCTTGGAAGAATCATGAGTCCTTAGTAATCAGGCAGTCTTCTGCCCCTTCAACCTTTCTGATAAAAAAAATGTGATGCTGTGAGATGGTCAGATAAGTGTGGTGTCTAATATTGTGTGTAAATCATTGTCTGTGCGGCTCTTTTTTTTAGAAAGTTTAAAAAATATATATCTTACATTATGGTTTAATTCTTTCTATTAACTCCTGCAAGTGGTGAATCTATTTGATTTGTGCACTTAAAAGATAGTTAGGTATTAAAAAAAATCCATTCATTTTAGATCCAAATTGAAAAAACAACAGTTGTTTATATGTATGCATGTGTGTGAATATATAAGTGTGTGTGTGTGTGTATATATATATATATATATATATATGTATATATATATATATATATATAGTCCATGTATACAAAAGTGTAACAGCACCACAGCACAGTCTTGCTTCTTTAAAGGTGAAAAATTATTTTATTAAGGTACAACAACCATAAAAAGGCGACGTTTCGGACCTACATGGTCCTTATTCATGCATGAATAAGGACCATGTAGGTCCGAAACGTCGCCTTTTTATGGTTGTTGTACCTTAATAAAAGAATTTTTCACCTTTAAAGAAGCAAGACTGTGCTGTGGTGCTGTTACACTTTTGTATACATGGACTGTATTTTTTGGAGTGTGGCTGATACTCCACAGTAACAGGCACACAGGCTGGAAGCCACTATTGAAATTTATGGTGCTGGGCTCTAACTATCTATCGTATATATATATATATATATATATATATATATATAATCTGTAATATATATATTTATATATATATATATATATATATATATATATATATATATATATATATAAAACAAAGAAATGGGGAGATAAACAAAAAAGTAAATTTAGTTAATTTTAGTATGGTGCAGACCCTGAAAAAACACATTTATTTATTCTTAGAAAGAGAGTAAAGAAAGAGGATACACTTACGCAGCCTCTTTAAAAAGTCAGGGATTTCAGCACTCAAATTTTTTTTATATTATTTAATAATAACTTTATCATACGAAATTATTTCAAGCAATTTAATAGTTTATTTTGGTTGTTTTCACTCAAGGACTCAACAAATAGGTCTCCTAGAGGGGACCACATCCATGATAATTACATTAATATGTTGATAATACACATCCATAGTAGTTACATTAATATGTTGATAATACAAATCCATAGTAGTTACATTAATATGTTGATAATACACATCCATAGTAGTTACATTAATATGTTGATAATACACATCCATAGTAGTTACATTAATATGTTGATAATACACATCCATAGTAGTTACATTAATATGTTGATAATACACATCCATAGTAGTTACATTAATATGTTGATAATACACATCCATAGTAGTTACATTAATATGTTGATAATACACATCCATAGTAGTTACATTAATATGTTGATAATACACATCCATAGTTGTTACATTAATATGTTGATAATACATACATATTTTATATTATGTAGTATAAAGACTACACCTTTAATAAAAAAGCATGGCCAGCTTACAACCAGTTTACAGGAAAAATACAAATGAACGCTAAATTGCAACACCCCTACCAGAGGGTAGCCCTGTACTCCAACAGGAATCTGCTACCATGGTTTATAACTGGGGATCCATGCAAATACGTTATAACGACTAATCAATGGCAACACCTTTCTCAGAGGATAACCCAATAAAGAAAATTGGAAATCTGTTATCATGAGCAAACAAGCCTGAGGATCTATGCCAGAAATCAAGAAACCATATATACATAGACAGTTTAACTTGACATATAGCCGTATATAATAACCAGTCAGTTCAATTTACACACTATACTAGATGAACAACACCCGAACCAGAGGATAGCACCACTCAAAATAGAAGGTTTTTGCTACCATGGTAATCATAAGGGATCTATGTTCCTAATCTAGTAAATGCATAATTACAACAAAACATTTGCAGTGATAGATTTAAAAGTGTGCAATGTAAATGCTAAGCCAACCATTGTATCAGTTGCAAAGTTCCCACAAGCTCCACAATGTGCTGGTAAATGTATCAGTTTGATTGAAATTCAGCACTTATTTTCAGGTGTGGTGCTTATTCGTTCAAAGCACATTTTATTAAAGGTGTAGTCTTTATACTACATAATATAAAATATGTATGTATTATCAACATATTAATGTAACCACTATGGATGTGTATTATCAACATATTAATGTAACCACTATGGATGTGTATTATCAACATATTAATGTAACCACTATGGATGTGTATTATCAACATATTAATGTAACCACTATGGATGTGTATTATCAACATATTAATGTAACTACTATGGATGTGTATTATCAACATATTAATGGAATTACCATGGATGTGGTCCCCTCTAGGAGACCTATTTGTTGAGTCTATGCATTTGAGTGGAAACAACCAAAATAAACTTTTAAATTGCTTGAAATAATTTCGTATGATAAAGTTATTATTAAAGGGACACTGAACCCAATTTTTTTCTTTCGTGATTCAGATAGAGCATGTAATTTTAAGCAACTTTCTAATTTACTCCTATTATCAATTTTTTTTCGTTCTCTTGCTATCTTTATTTGAAATAAAAGCCATTTTAGCTTTTTTGGGTTAAGAACTCTGGACAGCACTTTTTGATTGGTGGATGGATTTTTTCCACCAATCAGCAAGGACAACCCAGGTTGTTCACCAAAATGGGCCGGCATCTAAACTTAGTTTCTTGCATTTCAAATAAAGATACCAAGAGAATAAAGAAAATTTGATAATAGGAGTAAATTAGAAAGTTGCTTAAAAATTCATGCTCTATCTGAATCACAAAAGAAAAATTTTGGGTTCAGTGTCCCTTTATATAATATAAAACATTTTTGAGTGCTGAAATCCCTGGCTTTTTTAAGAGGCTACCTAAGTGTATCCTCTTTCTTTTCTCTCTTTCTAAGAATAAATAAATAAATATATATATATATATATATATATATATATATATATATATATATATATATATTTATATATTGTGAACCCCCATTTTAATAACCCACAAGCCGCCACTGATCTCCCCCCAGCACATCGTAACCACTCTACACTATTGACCCCTAAAATAACCAAACACCAAACATTTAAGAATAAAAGAAAGACACAAAAATTAAAAACTGTAACTGTAACAGTACATTAACCATTGAAAAAGTCTGCACTAAAGATATCATAGGGCAGCAATACTGGGCTACAGGTTAGAGTCATCAGTAGAGTAAAGTGCTGTTACCACTGAAATTTAAATATTCAGTAAGGAACTGTCTCAGCAATCCCTGCATATCTGAATCCGTGTGTGAGGATCGTTTGATGCAGCCTTTGATGAGCTTGATTCTGTTTTTATTCAGTAAGTGAATGTATTTGCATGTCATTTTAAATAAATGTTTACTTTGCTTTGAATCTGGTTACACTGTTTTGTTTAAAATTGTTTCAGAAAAGTTGATGCTCAACATTTGGGAAGCATCTACAATGCAACCTCAGGAACAATAGCTGCACCGGAACGATTGGTACAAGGATACAGTCCACAAAGAAAATATTGTATCCTTTGTTCCATTGTAGTTTATGTATGGGACGCTTGACTTGGAACATGTTTCACTAAGTAACTGTTACACATATTAAACTAAGGATTCAAGAACACATGTGGGACGTTTCCTTGTGACTGTTGTTTGAATTATACTATTTCTTTATCATTTCTATTGATACACAAAATTATTTTAATTTATTTCTTATATATAAGTTCAATATTTTATTTAGTCCACCATAAAAGGGACAGTATACTGTAAAATTGGTATTTCCCATAGTATAGAATGTATGAGAAATTGCCTATTCAGGTTTATTTGTGTATATGAAATAGCAAGTGTTGTGCTTTGAAACCACAGCCTATTGAAATGGGTTATTACCTTGAAAACAATGACAAATTATCAATGTATTAGTTATCTCAACTATATCCCACCTGGAGTATAATTTCTTCTGCTGGCTGTGTTTACATAGCTTGTCAATAGCCTATATTTAGGTATAGAAACTTTCAATATAGGTGGGGATATTTATGCTGAAATAAGGGTAAATTAGCTACTTGTGGACAATTTAATACACTCCATCAAGTAAAATAGATCATTAGGAACAAATTAAAGGGGATAATTTTCTGGGGGTAAACTGTCCTTTTTAGGCTCAATTGTGCTGTTTATTGTTGTATTTGTGACAAAACAAATAGAAGAAAAGAAAAATTAATTACACAACAATTAAAAGTCATAACCACAAAACCTTGGTAAAAAAATCACAAAAACCTTCCTAAAAACAACCACAAAATGTTCCTAAAAAATAACAACCACAAAAACTTCCTAAAAATACTCTATCCAAAAAGTATTTTTCTATTGGCTGATCGATTTTTTAAATCAGCCAATATAAATAACGTAAATTCTATCTGATTTATAAAATCTATCAGCCAATAGAAAATATTTTTTTCCTATCGGCCAATTTAAAAAGAGAACATATTGTATTGGCTTATTTTAAAAAAATTAAGAGGAAGGGTCACCACCAAGTAATCATCTCTATAGGGAACCTATTAACACCAAGGAGCGTCACTGCCGGAGAAGATCCATCTTGCCGAGGAGTGTAAACGGCGGAGAGCAGCCATCAGTGCCGCAGAGGAGTAATCGCCGCCACTGTGGAGGAGCTGTAACCGGAGGGGAGCACTGCTGACATCAGTGACCAGGAGGACCATCTTCCAAGGTTTGTGTTTAGTGGGGGGGGGGTTTAGTATTGCTTTTCAGTTAGTGGTTTTTGATAGGAAGGTTCTGTGGTTGTGTATTGTTTATTGCTGTGTATTTAATTTTTCTTTTCTTACTGCTGTTTTTTTTATTTCTTTTTTTGTGATTGCACTGTAGCAAATGTGTTCTATGTTAATAATTAGTGATGATCGCGAACGGCGGACTCAAACTTCCGGTATTGTTCGCGAACCGGCGAACCGCGCGAACCGCCATTGACTTCAATAGGCAGGCGAACTTTAAAACCTACAAGGACTCTTTCTGGCCACAATAGTGATGGAAAAGTTGTTTCAAGGGGACTAACACCGGCACTGTGGCATGCTGGAGGGGGATCCCTGGCAAAACTCCCATGGAAAATTACATAGTTGATGCAGAGTCTGCTTTTAACCCATAAAGGTCCTAAATCACCTAACATTCCCAAATTGTTTGCAATAATGTGCTTTAAAACATCAGTTATGATGTTGTATCTATCAGGTAGTGTAAGGGTTACGCCCGCTTCACAGTGACAGAGCAAACTCCAAGTGTAACGCACCGCAAACAACCGCAAACAGTCCATTTGTACAACCACGAGATAGATAGATTTGATAGATAGATACATAGATTACATAGCTCAATCAATGCAATATACATATGATCGATACAAATTACATAGATCAATAGATGCAATATACATTTGATAGATACGAATTACATAGATCAATAGATGCAATATCCATTTGATAGATACGAATGTTATCGATCCAAAGATGTAATATACGAATTACATCAACCAAAATATGTAATATACATTTTATAGATACGAATTACATCGATCAATAGATACAATCTACATTTGAAAGATATGTTTGATAGTTAGATCGATTTGATAGACAAATAGATAGATTTGAAATATATATAATTTCCCTGACAGAGTATAACAATAAGACATGCGGTCTGTGCCCGTGGTGTGTTAAGTAGTACTATTCTTAGCAGTTTACTACAACCTGTTACTCCCCCTATCGGGGGAGATCTATATGGCCTTAATTTTTGGAACCGGGAGATGGAAGAAGATGATTGGTCTGTCCTCCTACTTCCAATTTGTCCAAAACACAAGTGGCTGTCTCAAAACAGTCCGGACAGAAGATAGATAGATAGATAGATAGGATAGATAGATATACATAGATTGATAGTTAGATAGAATTGATAGAAGAGAAATAGATCGATTTGTTAAATATATAACTACCCTGACAAAGTATAATAATTAAACATGCGGTCTGTGACCCATGGTAACTCGGTTGTGTAAAGTAGTACTATTCTTAGCACTTTCATCCCTGTAACTCCTCCTTTCGGGGGTGGTCTATATGGCCTGCATTATTACCTTACAAAGTATAACAACAAGACACGCGGTCTGGGACCCATGGTAACTAGGTTGTGTTAAGTAGTACTTTTCAAAGCACTTTAATCCCTGTTACTCCCCCTATCGGGGGAGGTCTATATGGCCTGCATGATTACCCTGACAAACTATAATAACAAAACATGTGGTCTGGGACCCATGGTGGTTCTGGTATAACTAGGTTTGCTTAAGTATTACTATTCTTCCCAGTTTAATCCCTGTGATTGGTCTGTCCTCCTACTTCAAATTTGTCCAAAACACAAGTGGCTGTCTCAAAACAGTCCGGAGAGAGGATAGATAGATAGATAGATAGATAGATAGATAGGATAGATAGATAGATATACATAGATTGATAGTTAGATAGAATCGACAGAAGAGAAATAGATAGATTTGTTAGATATATAATTACCCTGACAAAGTATAATAATTAAACATGCGGTCTGAGACCCATGGTAAATAGGTTGTTTAAAGTAGTACTATTCTTAGCATTTTAATACCTGTTACTCACCCTATCGGTGGAGGTCTATATGGCCTGCATGATTACCCTAACAAAATATATTAATAAGACATATGCTCTGGGACCCATGGTAAGTTTGTGTTAAGTAGTACTGTTCTTAGCATTTCAATACCTGTTACTCACCCTATCGGGGGAGGTCTATATGGCCTGCATGATTACCCTTACAAAATATAATAATAAAACATATGCTCTGGGACCCATGGTAACTAGGTTGTGTTAAGTAGTACTGTTGTTATTAGTTTAATGCCTGTTACAACACCGAATGGTGGGAGGTCTATATGGCCTGCATGATTACCCTTACAAAATATAATAATAAAACATATGCTCTGGGACCCATGGTAACTAGGTTGTGTTAAGTAGTACTGTTGTTATTAGTTTAATACCTGTTACAACAACGAATGGTGGGAGGTCTATATGGCCTGCATGATTAGCCGCACCCAACCCAAAAAAAAGCCATGTGGTCTTGGACTAACTCTTTAGTTTAAAGTAGTACTATTCTTAGCACTTTCATCCCTGTTACTTCCAGGCCTCTCGGGGGTGGTCTACATGGCCATCATGATTATCCTAACAAAATACAACAATAAAACCTTGGCTCTTGATAGCACGTTAATCAGCTGTACAGGGAGTGCAGAATTATTAGGCAAGTTTTATTTTTGAGGATTAATTTTATTTTTGAAAAACAACCATGTTCTCAATGAACCCAAAAAACTCATTAATATCATAGCTGAATATTTTTGGAAGTAGTTTTTAGTTTGTTTTTAGTTTTAGCTATTTTAGGGGGATATCTGTGTGTGCAGGTGACTATTACTGTGCATAATTATTAGGCAACTTAACAAAAAACAAATATATACCCATTTCAATTATTTATTTTTACCAGTGAAACCAATATAACATCTCAACATTCACAAATATATATTTCTGACAAAACAAAACAAAACAAAAACAAATCAGTGACCAATATAGCCACCTTTCTTTGCAAGGACACTCAAAAGCCTGCCATTCATGGATTCTGTCAGTGTTTTGATCTGTTCACCATCAACATTGCATGCAGCAGCAACCACAGCCTCCCAGACACTGTTCAGAGAGGTGTACTGTTTTCCCTCCTTGTAAATCTCACATTTGATGATGGACCACAGGTTCTCAATGGGGTTCAGATCAGGTGAACAAGGAGGCCATGTCATTAGATTTTCTTCTTTTATACCCTTTCTTGCCAGCCACGCTGTGGAGTACTTGGACACGTGTGATGGAGCATTGTCCTGCATGAAAATCATGTTTTTCTTGAAGGATGCAGACTTCTTCCTGTACCACTGCTTGAAGAAGGTGTCTTCCAGAATCTGGCAGTAGGACTGGGAGTTGAGCTTGACTCCATCCTCAACCCGAAAAGGCCCCACAAGCTCATCTTTGATGATACCAGCCCAAACCAGTACTCCACCTCCACCTTGCTGGCATCTGAGTCGGACTGGAGCTCTCTGCCCTTTACCAATCCAGCCACGGGCCCATCCATCTGGCCCATCAAGACTCACTCTCATTTCATCAGTCCATAAAACCTTAGAAAAATCAGTCTTGAGATATTTCTTGGCCCAGTCTTGACGTTTCAGCTTATGTGTCTTGTTCAGTGGTGGTCGTCTTTCAGCCTTTCTTACCTTGGCCATGTCTCTGAGTATTGCACACCTTGTGCTTTTGGGCACTCCAGTGATGTTGCAGCTCTGAAATATGGCCAAACTGGTGGCAAGTGGCATCTTGGCAGCTGCACGCTTGACTTTTCTCAGTTCATGGGCAGTTATTTTGTGCCTTGGTTTTTCCACACGCTTCTTGCGACTCTGTTGACTATTTTGAATGAAACGCTTGATTGTTCGATGATCACGCTTCAGAAGCTTTGCGATTTTAAGATTGCTGCATCCCTCTGCAAGATATCTCACTATTTTTGACTTTTCTGAGCCTGTCAAGTCCTTCTTTTGACCCATTTTGCCAAAGGAAAGGAAGTTGCCTAATAATTATGCACACCTGATATAGGGTGTTGATGTCATTAGACCACACCCCTTCTCATTACAGAGATGCACATCACCTAATATGCTTAATTCGTAGTAGGCTTTCGAGCCTATACAGCTTGGAGTAAGACAACATGCATAAAGAGGATGATGTGGTCAAAATACTCATTTGCCTAATAATTCTGCACTCCCTGTATTTTGGTAGTAATGTTCTTATTAGTTTAATACCTGATACAACACCGAATGGTGGGAGGTCTATATGGCCTGCATGACTAGCCGCACCCAACCCAAAAAAAAGCCAAGCGGTCTTGGACTAAGAACCATGGCTAACTCAGTTGTTTAAAGTAGTACTATTCTTAGCACTTTCATCCCTGTTACTTCCAGGCCTCTCGGGGGTGGTCTACATGGCCATCATGATTATCCTAACAAAATACAACAATAAAACCTTGGCTCTTGATAGCACGTTAATCGGCTGTATTTTGGTAGTAATGTTCTTATTAGTTTAATACCTGATACAACACCGAATGGTGGGAGGTCTATATGGCCTGCATGATTAGCCGCACCCAACCCAAAAAAAAGCCAAGCGGTTTTGGACTAAGACCCATGGCTAACTCGGTTGTTTAACGTAGTACTATTCTTAGCACTTTCATCCCTGTAACTTCAAGGCCTCTCTGGGGTGGTCTACATGGCCATCATGATTATCCTAACAAAATACAACAATAAAACCTTGGCTCTTGATCGCCTGTTAATTGGCTGTATTTTGGTAGTACTGTTCTTATTAGTTTAATACCTGATACAATACCGAATGGTGGGAGGTCTATATGGCCTGCATGATTAGCCGCACCCAACCCTAAAAAAAGCCAAGCAGTCTTGGACTAAGACCCATGGCTAACTCGGTTGTTTAAAGTAGTACTATTCTTAGCACTTTCATCCCTGTTACTTCCAGGCCTCTTGAGGGTGGTCTACATGGCCATCATGATTATCCTAACAAAATACAGCAATAAAACCTTGGCTCTTGATAGCCCGTTAATTGGCTGTATTTTGGTAGTACTGTTCTTATTAGATTAATACCTGACACAACACCGAATGGTGGGAGGTCTATATGGCCTTCATGATTAGCCGCACCCAACACAAAAAAAAGCCATGCGGTCTTGGACTAAGACCCATGGCTAACTCATTTGTTTAAAGTAGTACTATTCTTAGCACTTCCATCCCTGTTACTTCCAGGCCTCTCGGGGGTGGTCTACATGGCCATCATGATTATCCTAACAAAATACAACAATAAAACCTTGGCTCTTGATAGTCCGTTATTAATCGGCTGTATTTTGGTAGTACTGTTCTTATTAGTTTAATACCTGATACAACCCAGAATGGTGGGAGGTCTATATGGCCTTCATGATTAGCCGCACCCAACCCAAAAAAAAGCCATGCAGTCTTACACTAAGACCCATGGCTAACTCAGTTGTTTAAAGTAGTACTATTCTTAGCACTTTCATCCCTGTTACTTCAAGGCCTCTCGGGGGTGGTCTACATGGCCATCATGATTATCCTAACCAAATACAACAATAAAACCTTGGCTCTTGATAGCCCGTTACTTGGCTGTATTTTGGTAGTACTGTTCTTATTAGTTTAATACCTGATACAACACCAAATGGTGGGAGGTCTATATGGCCTTCATGATTTGCCGCACCAAACCCAAAAAAAAGCCATGTGGTCTTGGACTAAGACCCATGGCTAACTCGTTTGTTTAAAGTAGTACTATTCTTAGCACTTTTATCCCTGTTACTTCGAGGCCTCTCGGGGTTGGTCTACATGGCCATCATGATTATCCTAACCAAATACAACAATAAAACCTTGGCTCTTGATAGCCCGTTAATTGGCTGTATTTTGGTAGTACTGTTCTTATTAGTGTAATACCTGATACAACACCAAATGGTGGGAGGTCTATATGACCTTCATGATTAGCCGCACCAAACCCCAAAAAAAGCCATGCGGTCTTGGACTAAGACCCATGGCTAACTCGTTTGTTTAAAGTAGTACTATTCTTAGCACTTTCATCCCTGTTACTTCCAGGCCTCTCGGGGGTGGTCTACATGGCCATCATGATTATCCTAACAAAATACATCAATAAAACCTTGGCTCTTGATAGCCTGTTAATCGGCTGTATTTTGGTAGTACTGTTCTTATTAGTTTAATACCTGATACAACACCAAATGGTGGGAGGTCTATATGGCCTGCATGATTAGCCTCACCCAGCCCAAAAAAAAGCCATGCGGTCTTGGACTAAGACCCATGGCTAACTCGGTTGTTTAAAGTAGTACTATTCATAGCACTTTCATCCCTGTTACTTCCAGGCCTCTCGGGGATGGTCTACATGGCCATCATGATTATCCTAACAAAATACAACAAGAAAACCTTGGCTCTTGATAGCCCGTTAATTGGCTGTATTTTGGTAGTACTGTTCTTATTAGTTTAATACCTGATACAACACCGAATGGTGGGAGGTCTATATGGCCTTCATGATTAGCCGCACCCAACCCAAAAAAAAGCCATGCGGTCTTGGACTAAGACCCATGGCTAACTCGGTTGTTTAAAGTAGTACTATTCTTAGCACTTTCATCCCTGTTACTTCAAGGCCTCTCGGGGGTGGTCTACATGGCCATCATGATTACCCTCAACAAAATATAACAACAAGATGTGCGGTCAGGGAACCATGGTAAGGTTACTTCCTTTCGCAAAATCGAGTATACCAGTTGCAGGCAGAGGTTCTGACCCTGCATTATGGCTGCACCTCTCCCTAAAAGAGGCATCCGTTACAGAGTCTGTGGGCATGTATGCAAAGAGCTGGCCTGCCTAAAAGGAGAAGCAAGGCAGTACAGGTCGTTCTCCTTCAGCCGTTTTATACGATGGCCCACGACCCTCAACAGCCACAACAGAATGAAACTCCACATATGCCATCCTTTTTAACAATAGAGTACAGGTATGTCATTGATTTTAGTTACACAGAGATATTTTTTATGAACCGTGAAATTGAACAAAAAACCATGCTTGGACACCCAGTACAGTACATGTCGTTCTCCTTCGGCCTTTTCAACAAAAACAACAGCAGGAAAGAGGACATATGGCATCCTTTTGAACAATAGAGTACAGGTACAGCATTGAGTTTAGAAACCCGGAGATAATTTGTTGCAACCGGGAAATAGAAAAAATAACTTGATTGGACACCCAGTACACTTCTTTCTCCTTCTGCCTTTTTATAAGAGGGTCCAGGACCCTCAACAGAAACAACAGCAGGAAAGAGGACATATGGCATCCTTTTGAACAATAGATTACCGGTAAGGCATTGATTTTAGAAACCCGGAGATAATTTGTTGCAACCGGGGAATAGAAAAAAACATTGATTGGACACCCAGTACACTTCTTTCTCCTTCAGCCTTTTTATAAGAGGGTCCAGGACCCTCAACAGAAACAACAGCAGGAAAGAGGACATATGGCATCCTTTTGAACAATAGATTACCGGTAAGGCATTGATTTTAGAAACCCGGAGATAATTTGTTGCAACCAGGAAATAGAAAAAAACATTGATTGGACACCCAGTACACTTCTTTCTCCTTCGGCCTTTTTATAAGAGGGTCCAGGACCCTCAACAGAAACAACAGCAGGAAAGAGGACATATGGCATCCTTTTGAACAATAGATTACCGGTAAGGCATTGATTTTAGAAACCCAGAGATAATTTGTTGCAACCGGGAAATAGAAAAAAACATTGATTGGACACCCAGTACACTTCTTTCTCCTTCGGCCTTTTTATAAGAGGGTCCAGGACCCTCAACAGAAACAACAGCAGGAAAGAGGACATATGGCATCCTTTTGAACAATAGATTACCGGTAAGGCATTGATTTTAGAAACCCGGAGATAATTTTTAGGAAATGGGAAATAGAAAAAAACATTGATTGGACACCCAGTACACTTCTTTCTCCTCTGGCCTTTTTATAAGAGGCTCCAGGACCCTCAACAGAAACAACAGCAGGAAACAGGACATATGGCATCCTTTTGAACAATAGATTACAGGTAAGGCATTGATTTTAGAAACCCGGAGATAATTTGTTGCAATAGGGAAATTGAACCCAAAAAATTATTGGACACCCAGTACACTTCTTTCTACTTCAGCCTTTTTATAAGAGGCTCCAGGACCCTCATATGAAACAACAGCAGGAAAGAGGACATATGGCATCCTTTTGAACAATGGAGTACAGGTACAGCATTGATTTTAGAAACCCAGAGATAATTTTTAGGAAACCGGAAATAGAAAAAAACATTGATTGGACACCCAGTACACTTCTTTCTCCTTTGGCCTTTTTATAAGAGGGTCCAGGACCCTCAACAGAAACAACAGCAGGAAAGAGGACATATGGCATCCTTTTGAAAAATAGATTACAGGTAAGGCATTGATTTTAGAAACCCAGAGATAATTTGTTGCAACCGGGAAATTGAACCCAAAAAATGATTGGACACCCAGTACACTTCTTTCTACTTCAGCCTTTTTATAAGAGGCTCCAGGACCCTCATATGAAACAACAGCAGGAAAGAGGACGTATGGCATCCTTTTGAACAATAGAGTACAGGTACAGCATTGATTTTAGAAACCCAGAGAGAATTTTTAGGAAACGGGAAATAGAAAAAAACATTGATTGGACACCGTGTACACTTCTTTCTCCTTCGACCTTTTTATAAGAGGGTCCAGGACCCTCAACAAAAACAGCAGCAGGAAAGAGGACATATGGCATCCTTTTGAACAATAGAGTACAGGTAAAGCATTGATTTTAGAAACCCGGAGATAATTTTTAGGAAATGGGAAATAGAAAAAAACATTGATTGGACACCGAGTACACTTCTTTCTCCTTCGGCCTTTTTATAAGAGGCTCCAGGACCCTCAACAGAAACAACAGCAGGAAAGAGGACATATGGCATCCTTTTGAACAATAGATTACAGGTAAGGTATTGATTTTAGAAACCCGGAGATAATTTGTTGCAACCGGGAAATTGAACCAAAAAAATTATTGGACACCCAGTACACTTCTTTCTACTTCAGCCTTTTTAAAAGAGGGTCCAGGACCCTCATATGAAACAACAGCAGGAAAGAGGACATATGGCATCCTTTTGAACAATAGAGTACAGGTACAGCATTGATTTTAGAGACCCAGAGATAATTTTTTGGAAACCGGAAATTGAAAAAAACATTGATTGGACACCCAGTACACTTCTTTCTCCTTCGGGCTTTTTATAAGAGGGTCCAGGACCCTCAACAGAAACAACAGCAGGAAAGAGGACATATGGCATCCTTTTGAACAATAGATTACAGGTAAGGCATTGATTTCAGAAACCCGGAGATAATTTGTTGCAACCGGGAAATTGAACCAAAAAAATGATTGGACAACCAGACCACTTCTTTCTACTTCAGCCTTTTTAAAAGAGGGTCCAGGACCCTCAACAAAAACAACAGCAGGAAAGAGGACATATGGCATCCTTTTGAACAATAAATTGCAGGTAAGGCATTGATTTTAGAAACCCGGAAATAATTTGTTGCAACCGGGAAATTGAACCAAAAAAAATGATTGGACACCCAGTACACTTCTTTCTACTTCAGCCATTTTAAAAGAGGGTCCAGGACCCTCAACAAAAACAACAGCAGGAAAGAGGACATATGGCATCCTTTTGATCAATAGAGTACAGGTACAGCATTGATTTTAGAAACCCAGAGATAATGTTTATGAACCTGGAAATTGAACCAAAAAAATGATTGGACACCCAGTACACTTCTTTCTCCTTCAGCCTTTTTATAAGAGGGTCCAGGACCCTCAACAGAAACAACAGATGGAAAGTGGACATTTTGCATCCTTTTGAACAATAGAGTACAGGTACGGCATTGATTTTAGAAACCCAGAGATCATTTTTTGGAACCGTGAAATTGGCCAAAAAACCATGCTTGGACACCCAGTACAGGTCATTCTCCTTCAGCCTTTTTATAAGAGGGTCCAGCACCCTCAACAGAAACAACTGCAGGAAACACCACATATGCCATCCTTTTGCACAATAGAGTACAGGTATGGCATCCATTTTAGAAACCCGGAGATAATTTTTTAGGAACCGGGAGATGGAAAAAGATGCTTAGACAACCAGTACACTTTGTTCTCCTTCACCCTTTTAATAAGATGGCCCACGAACCTCAACAGGCACAACAGCATGAAACACCACATATGCCACCCTTTTGCACAATAAACTACAGGTATGGCATTGATGGAACCTGAGATAATTTAGAGCAACCAAGAGACAGATAAAGATGCTTGGTCGGTCCTCGTCCTTCAAATTTGGGGCACTGCGCATGCAATTTAATGGTCCACCAGATATGAGTGGTGTGTTAAGTTGTACTATTCTTAACAGTTTAATCACTGTTATGTGCCTTTTTTTTTGCTTTGAGTTTTGTACCCACAGAGCAGCAGCAGAGGCCAGAATAATTAGGCATGTACAAATGACTGAAAAATTGGGTATTGTTGTAGCCACTGCTGCAGCAGCAGCCAGAAAAATTGCTGTTTGTAAAACATTTAGAAAGTGCCCTAAAAGCTTGCAGCTTGAACACTAGTTGTTGGCAGATAAGTCAAGCAAGTCATCCTGCATTATAAGAAAAAAAAAAGCCAGCGTGTGTACCAGTTATAGCCCAAGCCAGCTCATCTCATCATCAGG
The DNA here is from genome assembly GCF_027579735.1 of Bombina bombina. Lineage (NCBI taxonomy): Eukaryota > Metazoa > Chordata > Amphibia > Anura > Bombinatoridae > Bombina > Bombina bombina. The sequence goes on along the minus strand of NC_069501.1, from coordinate 452,471,046 downwards.
CCTTTTTTACTCAAATGTATCGCCCAATGTCAGTCCCTTCGGGATCCATCCCTCATTCATTTTAATAAAGGTGAGATAGTCAAGGCTTTTTTGACCTAGGCGACTTCTCTTCTCAGTGACAAAACCTCCTGCTGCACTGAAGGTCCTTTCGGACAGGACACTTGAAGCGGGGCAGGCCAGAAGTTCCATTGCAAATTGGGATAGCTCAGGCCACAGGTCAAGCCTGCACACCCAGTAGTCAAGGGGTCTATCGCTCCTCAGAGTGTCGAGATCCGCAGTTAATGCTAGGTAGTCTGCTACCTGTCGGTTGAGTCTTTCTCTGAGGCTGGATCCCGAAAGGCTCTGGCGATGCATGGGAGTTAAAAAGGTACGCATGTCCTCCATCAACAAGACGTCAGGAAAGCGTCCTGTCGTTGCCGCCGTGGTCGTGGGAGGAGGAGGAGGATTACTTTCATCTCTTCCCCTGTTACATTCCCGTTGTACTGTGACATCACCCTTATACACTGTGTAAAGCATAGTTTTTAATTTATTTTTAAAATGCTCCATCCTTTCCGACTGGCATGAGTTTGGTAACATTTCAGGCACTTTATGCTTATACCGGGGGTCTAGGAGCGTGGACACCCAGTACAGGTCGTTCTCCTTCAGCTTTTTTATACGAGGGTCCCTCAACAGGCACGACAGCATGAAAGACCCCATTTGCACAAGGTTGGATGCCGAGCTAATCATGTCCCGTTCCTCATCCTCACTGATCTCACTGAGGGTATCTTCTTCCCCCCAGCCACGTACAACACCACGGGTACCAGAGAGGTGACAACAACGAGCACCCTGGGATGCCTGTTGTGCTCGGTCTTCCTCCTCCTCCTCAAAGCCACATTCCTCCTCTGATTCCTCTTCCTCACAATCCTCTTTCTGCGTTGCCACAGGTCCAGCAAGCAATGCTGATAAGGCTGTTTGTGGGGGTGATGGAGACCACAACTCTTCATCTTCAAGCTCATCTATGGCCTGATCCAGGACTCTTCACAGGGCACGCTCCAGGAAGAAAACAAATGGTATGATGTCGCTGATGGTGCCTTCAGTGCGACTGACAAGGTTTGTCACTTCCTCAAAAGGACGCATGAGCCTACAGGCATTGCGCATGAGCGTGCAGTAATTTGGCAAAAAAATCCCCAGCTCCCCAGAGGCTGTCCTAGCACCCCGGTCATACAAATACTCATTAACAGCTTTTTCTTGTTGGAGCAGGTGGTTAAACATTAGGAGTGTTGAATTCCACCATGTCGGGCTGTCGCAAATCAAGCGCCTCACTGGCAGGTTGTTTCGACACTGGATATCGGACAAGTGCGCCATGGCCGTGTAGGAACGCCTGAAATGGCCACACACCTTCCTGGCCTGCTTCAGGACGTCCTGTAAGCCTGGGTACTTATGGACAAATCGTTGTACAATCAGATTACACACATGTGCCATGCACGGCACATGTGTCAACCTGCCCAATTTCAATGCCGCCACCAAATTACTTCCATTGTCAGAAACAACCTTGCCAATCTCCAGTTGGTGCGGAGTCAGCCACTGATCCACCTGTGCATTCAGGGCGGTCAGGAGTGCTGGTGCGGTGGGACTCTCCACTTTCAGGCAAGTCAACCCCAAGACAGCGTGACACTGACGTACACTGGATGTAGCATAGTACCTGGGGAGCTGGGGGGTGCCATAGATGTGGAGCAAGACGCAGAAGCAGAAGAGGACTCAGCCGAGGAAGAGGTTATGGAAGAGGTTATGGAAGAGGATGGAGTAGGAGGAGTAGAGGAGGTAGCAGCAGGCCTGCCTGCAAGTCATGGCGGTGTCACCAACTCTTCTGCAGAGACACGCATTCCATGCTTGTCAGACGTCAGCAGGTTTACCCAATGCGCAGTGTAGGTGATATACCTGCCCTGACCATGCTTTGCAGACCAGCTATCCGTGGTCATATGGACCCTTGCCCCAACGCTGTGTGCCAGACATGCCATAACTTCCTTTCGAAAAACAGAGTACAGGTTTGGGATTGCCCTTTGTGAAAAGAAATTTCTGCCAGGTACCTTCCACTGCGGTGTCCCAATAGATACAAATTTTTTGAAAGCATCAGACTCCACCAGTTTGTATGGTAAAAGCTGGCGGGCTAAGAGTTCAGACAAGCCAGCTGTCAGACGCCGCGCAAGGGGGTGACTTTGAGAAATTGGCTTCTTACGCTCAAACATGTCCTTGACAGACAGCTGACTGTGGGCAGATGACCAGGAACTGCTACGTAAGAGAGACTCAGTGGAAGATGGTTGAGAGGGGGCAAGGAGGACAGCAGTGGTTGACGTGGCTGAAGATGCTGGAGCAGGAGGAGGAGGGCGGCTTTCAGTTTGTGTGCTGCTTCTACTCATGTGTTCTTCCCATCGGCGTTTGTGATGGGAGACCATGTGCCTTCGCAAAGCAGTTGTACCTAGGTGGGTGTTGGACTTCCCACGACTCAGTTTCTTTTGGCACAGGTTGCAAATGGCATCGCTGTTGTCAGAGGCAGACACACAAAAAAAATGCCACACTGCTGAGCTCTGCGATGACGGCATTCTGGTGGTGGCAACAGCATGCGTTGATGGGCGTCGGCGTGCTGTCTGGCTGACCCCGGGTGCCGATACATGCTGTCTGACTGTGCCACTATCTCCTTGCGATGACCTCCCCCTGCTTCCAACTCGTCTCCTCCTCCTCTCTGTCTCCCCATCTGAACTTTCCCCCTCTTCTTCTTCTCTTCTAGCAGGCACCCACGTGACATCCACTGACACATCACCATCAACCGCTTCACTTGTATCTGACACATCAAGAAAGGAAGCAGCAGCGGGTACAACATCATCATCATCATCACACCGTACCTCCATGTCTGTAATGCTGCCTGACTGAGACATATCACTGTTATCTACATCCTCTGTCAATGATGGTTGCGCATCACTCATTTCTTCAAACTGATGTGTCAATAACTCCTGTGACAGATCAAGTGAAGCGGCTGTGGTGCTAGTGTTGGTGGTGGCGACAGGCGGGAGAGTGGCACTGGTCACTTGAGACCTGCCTAAAGCACAGCTGGACGTAAATGGTGCGTCAAGGTTAGGAGGACTAGGACCGGAAGCTGTAGAAGATTGGGTTTCCTGTGTTAGCCATTCAACTAGGTCCTCCTCAGAACTTTTCGCGTCCCCCCTGGCACCCGGCATCTGAACAATGTGCATATTTGTAGGGTCTAAAGGAATCACAGCACCACGACCACGACCACGGAACCTGCGGGGTGGCCTGCCTCTGCCTGTCATTTTTTTTTAAAATGGACACTTACAATACTATTACACAAATTATGAGTGGTGGCACTGGGCAAGTGGGCGCTTTGAGACTGACAACAAAAAAAAGACTGATGTTTCAAAGTCAAAAATGTTTATTTTTTAAATATTAGAAGTACTGTGTCAACAAATATGATTTTTGGCACTAGTTGGCAAATGGGCCTGTCTGGCACACACGCTGGGAGTAAGGCAACTGCAATTAGATTAAACTAGCTGAGTCATGCTTCTTAGTCCAAAAATTTTTTTAACAAAAATTGACAATACTGTTAGAACAAATATGATTGGTGGCACTAGTTGGAAACGGCAAGTGGGCCTGGCACACACGCTGGCAGGCAGGCAACTGCAATTCAATGGCACTAGGAGACTGAAGATTCACAGTCCAAAAAGTTATGATTTAATTTTTTTTAAATACTGTTACAAGAAATATGATTGGTGGCAGTAGTTGGCTAGTGGGCCTGGCACACAGGCTGGCAGGCAGGAGGAAAGTGCAATTCAATGGCACGAGCAAACTGATGATTCACAATCTAACAATTTTTAATTGTAAATATTAACAATACTGTTACAACAAATAAGATTGGTGTAACTAGTTGGCAAGTGGGCCTGGCACACAGGCTGGCAGGCAGGAGGTAACTGCAATTCAATGGCACTAGGAGACTGAAGATTCGCAGTAAAAAAGTGATGATTTACAATTTTTTCAATACTGTTACAAGAAATATGATTGGTGGCACTAACTGGCTAGTGGGCCTGGCACACAGGCTGGCAGGCAGGAGGAAAGTGCAATTCAATGGCACGAGCAAACTGATGATTCACAATCTAACAATTTTTTATTTTAAATATTAACAATACTGTTACAAGAAATATGATTGGTGTAACTAGTTGGCAAGTGGGCATGGCACACAGGCTGGCAGGCAGGAGGAAACTGCAATTCAATGGCACTAGGAGACTGAAGATTCACAGGAAAAAAAATTATTTTTTAAAAAATTTTCAATACTGTTACAAGAAATATGATTGGTGGCACTAGTTGGCTAGTGGGCCTGGCACACACGCTGGCAGGCAGGAGGAAAATTAAATTCAATGGCTCAAGCAAACTGATGATTCACAATCTAACAATTTTTATTTTTAAATATTAACAATACTGTTACAACAAATATGATTGGTGTAACTAGTTGGCAAGTGGGACTGGCACACAGGCTGGCAGGCAGGAGGAAACTGCAATTCAATGGCACTAGGAGACTGAAGATTCACAGTCAAAAAAGTTATGATTTAAATTGTTTTCAATACTGTTACAAGAAATATGATTGGTGGCACTAGTTGGCTAGTGGGTCTGGCACACAGGCTGGCATGCAGTATGAAACTGCAATTCAATGGCACTAGGAGACTGAATATTCACAGTCAAAAAAAATATTTTTTTAAAAAATGTCTATACTGTTACAAGAAATATGATTGTTGGCACTAGTGGCTAGTGGGCCTGGCACACACGCTGGCAGGCAGGAGGAAAGTGCAATTCAATGGCACGAGCAAATTGATGATTCACAATCTAACATTTTTTTATTTTAAATATTAACAATACTGTTACAACAAATATGATTGGTGTAACTAGTTGGCAAGTGGGCCTGGCACACAGACTGGCAGGCAGGAGGAAACTGCAATTCAATGGCACTAGGAGACTGAAGATTCACAGTCAAAAAAATTATTATTTAAAATTTTTTCAATACAGTTACAAGAAATATGATTGTTGGCACTAGTTGGCTAGTGGGCCTGGCACACACGCTGGCTTGCAGGAGGAAACTGCAATTCAATTGCACGAGCAAACTGATGATTCACAATCTAACATTTTTTTATTTTAAATATTAACAATACTGTTCCAACAAATATGATTGGTGTAACTAGTTGGCAAGTCGGCCTGGCACACAGGCTGGCAGGCAGGAGAAAACTGCAATTCAATGGCACTAGTAGACTGAAGATTCACAGTCAAAAAAGTGATGATTTAAACTTTTTTTCAATACTGTAACAAGAAATATGATTGGTGGCACTAATTGGCTAGTGGGCCTGGCACACAGGCTGGCAGGCAGGAAGAAAGTGCAATTCAATGGCACGAGCAAACTGATGATTCACAATCTAACAATTTTTAATTTTAAATATTAACAATACTGTTACAACAACTTGGATTGGTGTAACTTGTTGGCAAGTGGGCCTGGCACACAGGCTGGCATGCAGTATGAAACTGCAATTCAATGGCACTAGGAGACTGAAGATTCACAGTCAAAACAATTATTTTTTTTAAAAATTTCTATACTGTTACAAGAAATATGATTGGTGGCACTAGTGGCTAGTGGGCCTGGCACACACGCTGGCAGGCAGGCAACTGCAATTCAATGGCACTAGGAGACTGAAGATTCACAGTCCAAAAAGTTATGATTTAATTTTTTTTAAATACTGTTACAAGAAATATGATTGGTGGCAGTAGTTGGCTAGTGGGCCTGGCACACAGGCTGGCAGGCAGGAGGAAAGTGCAATTCAATGGCACGAGCAAACTGATGATTCACAATCTAACAATTTTTAATTGTAAATATTAACAATACTGTTACAACAAATAAGATTGGTGTAACTAGTTGGCAAGTGGGCCTGGCACACAGGCTGGCAGGCAGGAGGTAACTGCAATTCAATGGCACTAGGAGACTGAAGATTCGCAGTCAAAAAAGTGATGATTTACAATTTTTTCAATACTGTTACAAGAAATATGATTGGTGGCACTAATTGGCTAGTGGGCCTGGCACACAGGCTGGCAGGCAGGAGGAAAGTGCAATTCAATGGCACGAGCAAACTGATGATTCACAATCTAACAATTTTTTATTTTAAATATTAACAATACTGTTACAAGAAATATGATTGGTGGCACTAGTTGGCTAGTGGGTCTGGCACACAGGCTGGCATGCAGTATGAAACTGCAATTCAATGGCACTAGGAGACTGAATATTCACAGTCAAAAAAAATATTTTTTTAAAAAATGTCTATACTGTTACAAGAAATATGATTGTTGGCACTAGTGGCTAGTGGGCCTGGCACACACGCTGGCAGGCAGGAGGAAAGTGCAATTCAATGGCACGAGCAAATTGATGATTCACAATCTAACATTTTTTTATTTTAAATATTAACAATACTGTTACAACAAATATGATTGGTGTAACTAGTTGGCAAGTGGGCCTGGCACACAGACTGGCAGGCAGGAGGAAACTGCAATTCAATGGCACTAGGAGACTGAAGATTCACAGTCAAAAAAATTATTATTTAAATTTTTTTCAATACAGTTACAAGAAATATGATTGTTGGCACTAGTTGGCTAGTGGGCCTGGCACACACGCTGGCTTGCAGGAGGAAACTGCAATTCAATTGCACGAGCAAACTGATGATTCACAATCTAACATTTTTTTATTTTAAATATTAACAATACTGTTCCAACAAATATGATTGGTGTAACTAGTTGGCAAGTCGGCCTGGCACACAGGCTGGCAGGCAGGAGAAAACTGCAATTCAATGGCACTAGTAGACTGAAGATTCACAGTCAAAAAAGTGATGATTTAAACTTTTTTTCAATACTGTAACAAGAAATATGATTGGTGGCACTAATTGGCTAGTGGGCCTGGCACACAGGCTGGCAGGCAGGAAGAAAGTGCAATTCAATGGCACGAGCAAACTGATGATTCACAATCTAACAATTTTTAATTTTAAATATTAACAATACTGTTACAACAACTTGGATTGGTGTAACTAGTTGGCAAGTCGGCCTGGCACACAGGCTGGCAGGCAGGAGAAAACTGCAATTCAATGGCACTAGTAGACTGAAGATTCACAGTCAAAAAAGTTATGATTTACAATTTTTTCAATACTGTTACAAGAAAGTATACAGTTACAAGCAATATGATTCTTGGCACTAGTTGGCTAGTGGACCTGGCACACACGCTGGTTTGCGGGAGGAAACTGCAATTCAATTGCTCGAGCAAACTGATGATTCACAATCTAACAATTTTTTATTTTAAATATTAACAATACTGTTACAAGAAATATGATTGGTGTAACTAGTTGGCAAGTGGGCCTGGCACACAGGCTGGCAGGCAGGAGGAAACTGCAATTCAATGGCACTAGGAGACTGAAGATTCACAGGCAAAAAAATAATTTTTTTAAAAATTTTCAATACTGTTACAAGAAATATGATTGGTGGCACTAGTTGGCTAGTGGGCCTGGCACACACGCTGGCAGGCAGGAGGAAAATGAAATTCAATGGCTCAAGCAAACTGATGATTCACAATCTAACAATTTTTATTTTTAAATATTAACAATACTGTTACAACAAATATGATTGGTGTAACTAGTTGGCAAGTGGGCCTGGCACACAGGCTGGCAGGCAGGAGGAAACTGCAATTCAATGACACTAGGAGACTGAAGATTCACAGTCAAAAAAAATATATTTTTTAAAAATGTCTATACTGTTACAAGAAATATGATTGGTGGCGCTAGTGGGCCTGGCACACACGCTGGCAGGCAGGAGGAAAGTGCAATTCAATGGCATGAGCAAACTTATGATTCACAATCTAACAATTTTTTATTTTAAATATTAACAATACTGTTACAACAAATATGATTGGTGTAACTAGTTGGCAAGTGGGCCTGGCACACAGGCTGGCAGGCAGGAGGAAACTGCAATTCAATGGCACTAGGAGACTGAAGATTCACAGTCAAAAAAATTATTATTTAAATTTTTTTCAATACAGTTACAAGAAATATGATTGTTGGCACTAGTTGGCTAGTGGGCCTGGCACACACGCTGGCTTGCAGGAGGAAACTGCAATTCAATTGCACGAGCAAACTGATGATTCACAATCTAACAATTTTTTATTTTAAATATTAACAATACTGTTACAACAAATATGATTGGTGTAACTAGTTGGCAAGTCGGCCTGGCACACAGGCTGGCAGGCAGGAGGAAACTGCAATTCAATGGCACTAGTAGACTGAAGATTCACAGTCAAAAAAGTGATGATTTAAACTTTTTTCAATACTGTAACAAGAAATATGATTGGTGGCACTAATTGGCTAGTGGGCCTGGCACACAGGCTGGCAGGCAGGAAGAAAGTGCAATTCAATGGCACGAGCAAACTGATGATTCACAATCTAACAATTTTTAATTTTAAATATTAACAATACTGTTACAACAACTTGGATTGGTGTAACTAGTTGGCAAGTGGGCCTGGCACACAGGCTGGCATGCAGTATGAAACTGCAATTCAATGGCACTAGGAGACTGAAGATTCACAGTCAAAAAAATTATTTTTTAAAAAAATTTCTATACTGTTGCAAGAAATATGATTGGTGGCACTAGTGGCTAGTGGGCCTGGCACACACGCTGGCAGGCAGGAGGAAAGTGCAATTCAATGGCACAAGCAAACTGATGATTCACAATCTAAATTTTTTTTATTTTAAATATTAACAATACTGTTACAACAAATATGATTGGTGTAACTAGTTGGCAAATGGGCCTGGCACACAGGCTGGCAGGCAGGAGGTAACTGCAATTCAATGGCATTAGGAGACTGAAGATTCACAGTCAAAAAAATTATGATTTAAATTTTTTTCTATACAGTTACAAGAAATATGATTGTTGGCACTAGTTGGCTAGTGGACCTGGCACACACGCTGGTTTGCGGGAGGAAACTGCAAATCAATTGCTCGAGCAAACTGATGATTCACAATCTAACAATTTTTTATTTTAAATATTAACAATACTGTTACAACAAATATGATTGGTGTAACTAGTTGGCAAGTGAGCCTGGCACACAGGCTTGCAGGCAGGAGGAAACTGCAATTCAATGGCACTAGTAGACTGCAGATTCACAGTCAAAAAAGTTATGTTTAAAAAAATTTCAATACAGTCACAAGAAATATGATTGTTGGCACTAGTTGGCTAGTGGGCCTGGCACACAGGCTGGCAGGCAGGAGGAAACTGCAATTCAATGGCACGAGCAAACTGATGATTCGCAATCTAATAATTTTTTATTTTAAATATTAAAAATACCGTTACAACAAATATGATTGGTGTAACTAGTTGGCAAGTCGGCCTGGCACACAGGCTGGCAGGCAGGAGGAAACTGCAATTCAATGGCACTAGTAGACTGAAGATTCACAGTCAAAAAAGTGATGATTTAAACTTTTTTCAATACTGTTACAAGAAATATGAGTGGTGGCACTAATTGGCTAGTGGGCCTGGCACACAGGCTGGCAGGCAGGAGGAAACTGCAATTCAATGGCACGAGCAAACTGATTATTCACAATCTAACAATTTTTAATTTTAAATATTAACAATACTGTTACAACAACTATGATTGGTGTAACTAGTTGGCAAGTGGGCCTGGCACACAGGCTGGCAGGCAGGAGGAAACTGCAATTCAATGGCACTAAGAGACTGAAGATTCACAGTCAAAAAAATTATGATTTAAAAAATTTTCTATACTGTTACAAGAAATATGATTGGTGGCACTAGTGGGCACGAGCAAACTGATGATTCACAATCTAACAATTTTTAATTTTAAATATTAAGGGTGCGATCCGATATACGGCGTAGTTTGCGGTGCAAATTAGGGGATAGATCAGCCAATCGGAATTCGACAGACGCCATCTTGGATGACGTAATTTAAAGGTACCTCATTCGTCGTTCAGTCGTCGGCCGGGATGGATGCTCCGTGTCGGAGGAGCGAAGAAAGAAGATTGAAGATGCCCCTTGATGGAAGATGCTGCCGGATGGAAGAAGACTTTGCTGCCGCTTGGATAAAGACATCGCCGGGATGAAGACTTCTTCTTTGCCGCTTGGATAAAGACATCGCCCGGATCGGATGAGGAGTTCGGCCTGGTTGGGTGAAGAGAAGGTAGGGAGATCTTCAGGGGGGTAGTATTAGGTTTTTTAAGGGGGGTTTGGGTGGGTTTAGAATAGTTGTTTGTGGGTGGTGGGTTGTAATGTTGGGGGGGGTGTTGTGTTCTTTTATTTTACAGGCAAAAGAGCTGTTAACTTGGGGTAAATACCCCGCAAAAAGCCCTTTTAAGGGCTGGTACAGAGCTGGGTATTTTATAATTTAGAATAGGGTAGGGAATTTTTTATTTCGGGGGGCTTTATTATTTTATTAGGGGGCTTAGAATAGGTGTAATTAGCTTAAAATTGCTGTAATCTTTTTTTTTGTAATTTAGTGTTTTGTTTTGTTTTTATTTAGTTTAGTTTATTTAATTGTATTGTAGTTTAGATATTTGTAGTTTAATTTATTGATAGTGTAGGTGTATTTGTAACTTAGGTTAGGATTTATTTTACAGGTAATTGGGTAATTATTTTAACTAGGTAGCTATTAAATAGTTAATAACTATTTAATAGCTATTATACCTAGTTAAAATAATTAACAATTTACCTGTAAAATAAATATAAACCCTAACATAGCTACAATGTAATTATTAATTATATTGTAGCTATCTTAGGGTTTATTTTATAGGTAAGTATTTAGATTTAAATAGGAATATTTTAGTTTATAATATGACTTAGATTTATTTAATAAGAATTTAGTTAGGGGTGTTAGGGTTAGATAGAGTTAATATAGTTAATATAAATACTATAGTAACTATATTAACTATATTAACCCTAATATAATTAGGGTTAATAAAGTTAATATATATAATGTAATAACTATATTAACTATAAAATACTTAGGGTTAATATAGATAATATAGCTGGCGGCGGGGTAGGTAGATTAAATTAGGGGTTAATAATTTTAATATAGATGGCGGCGGTGTAAGGGGCTTACATTAGGGGTTAATACTATTAATATAGGTGGCAGCGGTGTAGGGAGGGTAGGTTATAGGGCAAAAGAGCTGTTTACTTTGGGGCAAAGCCCCGCAAAAGGCCCTTTTAAGGGATGGTAATAGAGCTTATTACTTTAGGGATATTAGATTAGGGGTTAATAATATTAATATAGCTGGTGGCGGTATAGGGGGATTAGATTAGGGGTTAATAATTTTTATATAGGTGGTGGCGGTGTAAGGGGTCAGATTAGGGGATAGATCAGGTAGATGGCGGCGGTGTAAGGGGTTCACATTAGGGGATAGATAAGGTAGATGGCGGCGGTGTAAGGGGTCAGATTAGGGGATAGATAAGGTAGATGGCGGCGGTGTAAGGGGTTCACATTAGGGGATAGATCAGGTAGATTACGGCAGTGTAAGGGGTTCACATTAGGGGATAGATAAGGTAGATGCGGCGGTGTAAGGGGTCAGATTAGGGGATAGATAAAGTAGATGGCGGCGGTGTAAGGGGTTCACATTAGGGGATAGATCAGGTAGATGGCGGCGGTTTTAGGGGTTCACATTAGGGGATAGATCAGTTAGATGGTGGCGGTTTTAGGGGCTCACAGTAGGGGGTTAGTTTATGTAGATGGCGGCGGGGTCTGGGAGCGGCGGTTTAGGGGTTAAATACTTTATTAGGGATTGCGGCGGGGGATCGCGGTTGACAGGTAGATAGACATTGCGCATGCGTTATTATTTTGCAGGTAGTTTAGGTAGTTACGGGGCTCCAATACTCAGCGTAAGGCTTCTTACGGCTGCTTTTTGTGGCGAGGTGAAAATGGAGTAAGATTTCTCCATTTTCGCCACGTAAGTCCTTACGCTGTATATTGGATACCAAACTGCGCGGGTTTGGTATACCTGTCTATAGCCAAAAAAACTACGGCCGATGGCAGAAATATATTAGCGTAACTTCTAGGTTACGCCATATATAGGATACCAAACTCGCGCAGATTTTGGCATTGCCGGCTTTTGCGGGCGACGATTTATATCGGATCGAGCCCTAACAATACTGTTACAACAACTATGATTGGTGTAACTAGTTGGCAAGTGGGCCTGGCACACAGGCTGGCAATAGTGGTGGCAGGCTGGCCTGTGAACTAATATTAAATAACACTCGAAGAGTGATGTAAAAGGTTTTTTTAAAAACATTTAATGTTATGTTACAACAGATAGGAGTGGTGGACTGGCACTGAGGATGGAAGTAGGCACAGTATATGCTGGCAGCCTGACACACAGGCTGGCACTAATGGCAGCCTGGCAACTAAAATTTAATAACACTAGAAGAGGACTGATGTTAAAAAAAAATTGTGGTGGAAAAAAAATAAAATTTAATCTGTGTAACACTATATGATGTGGGCCAGAAACACACAGGCCTGATGGAAAAAGAAATTAAATTACACTAGGAAAATTATTTAAAAAATTTTTTTGCATTTAAAATAATGTAAAGCAGATATGAGTCGTGGCTGGTAGGTAGGGAAGCAATTTACCACAGTATGCTGTGTAAGTGAGAAACACACAGGCCTGATAGAATATTAAATTAGATTACACTAGCAAAATAATTTAAAAGTTTTTCTTTTAAATTTAAAATAATGTTAAGCAGATATGAGCAGAGGCACTAGCTGGCTGCTACGTAGGGCAGCAATTAACAACAGTATGCTCTGTAAGTCAGATACACACAGGCCTGATAGAAAATAAAATTAGATTACACTAGCAAAATGATTTAAAGATTTTTTTTTTTAATTTAAAGAAAAAGGTTAAGCACGTATGAGTCGTGGCTGATAGCCTTGGAAGGGCAGCAATTAAAAACAGTAGGCTCTGTAAGTCAGATACACACAGGCCTGATAGAAAATAAAATTAGATTACACTAGCAAAATTATTTAAAGTTTTTTTGGGGGAATTTAAAAAAAGGTTAAGCAGATATGAGTGATGCCTGGCACAGAGCAATTAACCAAAAGACTGAAAAAAACTGAAGTATATGCTGTGTGAGCCTGACAGACACAGGCCTGATAGAAAATGAAATTAGATTACACTAGCAAAATGATTTTAAAAAAAAAATTTAAATTGAAAATAATGTTATAAGCGGATATTAGTGGTGGCTGGCACAGAGCAATGAACCAGATTATATACTGTGTGACACAGGCCTGATAGAAAATGAAAATAAATTACACTAGCAAAATAATTTCAAATTTTGGTTGGTTAAATTTAAACTAATGTTGTTAGGCAGATATCAGTGGTGGCACTAATCACAGCATATGCTGTGAGCCTCACACACAGGCTCAAAGCCAGGCAAATACAAATAAAAATACAAATTAAAAAAAAAAAGACTGAAGTTATAGCCCTAAAAAGGGCTTTTTGGGGTGCTGTCCTTGCAGCAGAGATGAGATGAGTCCTTCAGGACTGTAGTGGACACTAAATACACTAGCCTACCTATCTATTTCCCTATAATGTCAGCAGCAGCAGCACTAAACCTCCTCTCACTAAGAAAGCAACGTCGTAATGAGTCTAAAATGGCTGCTGGCAAGAAGCTGGGAGGGTCTGTGAGGGAGTGTCTGCTGCTGATTGGCTCTAATGTGTCAGAAGGTTGTGACATACAGGGTCAAAGTTTCCTCAATGATGACACATAGGGGGCGGATCGAACATCGCATGTGTTTGCCCGCAGCGGCGAACAAGCTAAGTTCGCGGTGAGCTGTTCGCGGGCGAACAGTTCGGGACATCACTATTAATAATATGTTTTCTTCAGTGCAATCACAATATTATAAGTAAAACACAATCGCACCATCACATTTGCATTAGAATTAGATTACACATACTGCATCATGCAATATTAAAAAGCGCGATTACAGAAACACAAATCGCATTTTAAGCATATTATGAAATATTAATATTGTGATTACACCATTGTGATCTTAAAATAAGTTAAAAACACGCCTAAAGTTTACATAGATATATTTCATATAACACATCTCCAGCTCATATAGTTTAATAGGAAGGTATTTTAATAGAACACTATACAATACATATACATTAAACACTGTATATACATATTTTGTATACCACATCCCCTGCCACGATAATTTTAATAGGAAGGTTTTTTTATACTTTTGTCTAGGAAAGGCTGCTAATAATACCAGTGCTGTAACTATGGGAAATTTTAAATACCCCAACATAAACTGGGCCAATGAAACTAGTAATACAGTTAAGGGAGATTTTTAAATGTTCTCAGGGATAACGTCATATCACAATTAATAGAGGAGCCAACTAGGAATAAAGCTATATTTGATTAAGTGCTATCAAACAATACAGATATAGGGGCCGATTTATCAAGTATGTTGGACATGATACGCTGTCGGCATTTAACATTGCACAAGCAGTTTTAGTGAACTGCTTGTGCAATGCCGCCCCCTGCAGATTCGCAACCAATCGGCCGCTAGCAGGGGGTGTTAATCAACTCGATCATATATCAATCAGCCAATCAGATTGAAGTTCAATCCGATTGGCTGATCCAATGAGCCAATCGGATTGAACTTCAATCTGATTGGCTGATAGCATCATCTTGGATGACATCATTTAAAGGACCAGTCATTCGTCGGGTAGTCGTTGTGCAAGAAGGATGTTCCACGCCGGAGGTCTTGAAGATGGAGCCGCTACTCGTCGGATGGATGAAGATAGAAGATGCCGCTTGGATGAAGATGTCTGCCATTCTGGATGTCCTCTTCTGCCCAGATAGGATGAAGACTTCTGCCAGTCTGGATGTCCTCTTCTGCCCGGATAGGATGAAGACTTCTGCCGGTCTGGATGTCCTCTTCTGCCCCATCGGATGAAGACTTCGGCCCGGCTAGGTGAAGACGACTCAAGGTAGGGAGATCTTCAGGGGGTTAGTGTTAGTTTTTTTTAAGGGGGTTTGGGTGGGTTAGAGTAGGGGTATGTGGGTGGTGGGTTTTAATGTTGGGGGGGTTGTATTTTTTTTTACAGGCAAAAAAGCTGATTACTTTGGGGCGTGCCCCGCAAAAAGCCCTTTTAAGGGATGGTAAAAGAGCTGATTACCTTGTAATGTAGAATAGGGTAGGGACTTTTATTATTTTGGGGGTTTTTTTATTCATTAGGGGGCTTATAATATAATGTGTAATTAGTTTAAAATTCTTGTAATATTTTTTATTTTCTGTAATTTAGTGTTTGTTTTTTATTGTAATTTAGTTTAGTTTATTTAATTGTATTTAATTGTAGGTATTGGTAGCTAATTTATTTAATTAATTTAATGATAGTGTAGTGTTAGGTTTAATTGTAACTTAGGTTAGGATTTATTTTATAGGTAATTTTGTATTTCTTTTAACTAGGTAGCTATTAAATAGTTAATAACTATTTAATAGCTATTGTACCTAGTTAAAATATATACAACGTTGCCTGTAAAATAAATATAAATCCTAAAATAGTTACAATGTAATTATTAGTTATATTGTAGCTATATTAGGGTTTATTTTATAGGTAAGTATTTAGTTTTAAATAGGATAATAGGATTAATTTAGTTAATAAGAGTAATATTATTTAGATTTATTTAATTAATATTTAAATTAGGGGGGTGTTAGGGTTAGTGTTAGACTTAGGTTTAGGGGTTAATAATTTTATTATAGTGGCGGCGGTGTGGGGGGGGGGGGGGCAGGATAGGGGTTAATAAATTTATTATAGGTGGCGGTGGTATAGGGGGGCAGGATATGGGTTAATAAATTTATTATAGGTGGCGGCGGTATAGGGGGGGCAGGACAGGGGTTAATAGGTATTATTTAGGTGGCGGCGGGGTCCAGGAGCGGCGGTTTAGGGGTTAACATATTTATTATAGTTGCAACGGGGTCCGGGAGCGGCGGTTTAGGGGTTAACATATTTATTATATTTGCGACGGGGTCTAGGAGCGGTAGTTTAGAGGTTAATATATTTATTATAGTTGTGGCGGGGTCTGGGAGCGGCGGTTTAGGGGTTAATAACTTTATTTAGTTGCGGGGGACTCTGGGGGCGCCCGTATAGGGGGTAGAACAGTATAGTATAGTGTGAGTGCTTATCAATAAAGCTGTAAAAAAGCAGAAGAGCAGCGAGATTGATGATTGATAACGATCACAGTCCGCTGCTCATCGCCCCGTACTTGGTGTGTGACTTTTTGACAGATTTATTGATAACTTTACCGAGCGTATTCAGGTCCACGGTGGCGATGTGAGGCGAGCTTAGGCGAGTGCATTGGGGCCGGCGAAGGCAGGTACGTACGGAGCTTCATAACTAGAGGCCTAAATCTCCAGCAATGTAAACTTTTTTTTACTGTAATAGCAATAAAATTGTGGAACTCGTTACCTAATGAGGTAGTAAATGCCAATACCTTTGAAACATTTAAAAATGGTTTAGATACATTTCTGATTAGAAACAGAATTCAGGGATATGATTGCATGTGTTAAATTGGTCACCTTTTTAACGGTATTAATTTAGACCCAAATGGAGCTTTTATTATAAGTATATTAAGATTTGTAAACTTCTAATACTGGACTTCTATTTTTTCAATCTCATTTTACTATGTTAGTATGTAGTGATCTGGCACGCCACTTTATACAGGTACACAACCAAAATGTAAATAGTTTTAAATGGCAGGTTATAGAATGGATTAGACCCCTGGTAAGAGGTGGAGATAGAGCAAACAGATTACAATACAGGGAAGCTTTCTGGATCTTCCAATTGAAGACCAGAAGACCATATGGTTTTAACATTGAAGGAGATATCATTAACTTTTGGCAGAGGTATTAAATAGGACTCAAATAGGGTTATTCTTTTCCTTTTTCTTAGTTATAGAGGTGAGCTTACTCAATTATTATTATTATTATTTTTTCTAATCCACATTCTTTTTGTATTCACTTGATGTTTGATGCCAGAAAAGATTATCAATCAATACAAATGATATTTGTGCAGGCAGCACATCAACTAAATATAAAACATCTATCATCCAAGGTAGCATATATTTAAAACTTTGTTCTATACCGATAAACAAGCAATGCGAGGGAGCTTTCGATTTTTATGTAGCAACACATCATGGTTCTAAAACTAGCTTTATCATATATGAGCTAGCAGAATATTGAATGTGGGGGAATAAAATTGAGCCCTTAATTAAAATAAATTATATATATCAAATAGGCTACCACATGTTAACTTAAATTTTACTTAAACCATTACTAAACAGAATTGTTAACTTTACAAATGCACCTCTCAAATAATTTTTGGTATATACATGCAAAGGTTCTCTCTTGAAGTGTCAATGGAGGGGTTAACTCTAAGAAATTATCCAGTCATCTTTGATTAGTTAATTGGCTTGGGGCTATATTAGCCAGGGCTGAGTTCCTAAACATTGTGTCTATGAGTAAGGCTAAGATGTACAGCCAAAATGCGTAAGACAGCAGCTGGGTCTTTTTGCTTTTAATGTTTTTTTCACGCTCATGTAATTCTAAATAAAGTATGTGTTTTTTTATGTCTGGAGGCTGGCCGGAGTCTTTTTCCTGGTTTTTCTATTGATCTTTTTACCTGGCCTGCCTCGACATATTGAAGATTAAAAATTGACAGCGTTTGCTAAAGAATACCTTATCATCTTTTGTTCTTTCCCTCCGGTAAACAAGCATTTGAGGGAGAAAGGTTTTCTATCCTTGAGGAGTTGACACAATAATTACGGAACTCTATTACCTTGGGTGAAATTCTCGGGAGGACAGCATGTTGATGCACCAGCAGGAGCCGTGACGGTGGTGACCGGAAACCGGAAGTTGAATGCCCGTCAGGACGGCGTGGATCCTGTGTTCACCGTGGAAGAATTTGCACAGACTAGCGTAGTCTGGATACCCGCAAGGCAAGTGGACTGGGCTTTCCGCTTGATCCTATAAGCACACGAAAAACACCTTAAGGTTATACCGGACAAGAGGCTGAAATCTGTAGAGGGTAAGAAGATGTTATCTGCCTATCTATAATCTTGTTGTATATATGCCTACTATGAATGTCACTCCTCAAACTGACTACGGACATTGTTTATAGCTACATACCGTCAATATCTTGTAGCCGCAATTTGGGGACTGTTTGTTGTTTGTGGATATGTAGTGATGTCGCAAACATAAAAATTTGGATTTGCGAACGGCGAACGAGAACTTCCGCAAAAGTTCACGAACCGGCGAACTGGGCGAACCTCCATTGACTTCAATGGGCAGGCGAATTTTAAAACCCACAGGGACTCTTTCTGGCCACAATAGTGATGGAAAAGTTGTTTCAAGGGGACTCACACCTGGACTGTGGCGTGCCAGAGGGGGATCCATGGCAAAACTCCCATGGAAAATTACATAGTTGATGCAGAGTCTGGTTTTAATCCATAAAGGGCATAAATCACCTAACATTCCTAAATTGTTTGGAATAACGTGCTTTAAAACATCAGGTATGATGTTGTATCGATCAGGTAGTGTAAAGGTTACGCCTGCTTCACAGTGACAGACCAAACTCCCGCAGCGGGTACAAGATCATCATCATCACACCGTACGTCCATGTGTGTAATGCTGCCTGACTGAGACATATCCCTGTTATCTACATCCTCTGGCAATAATGGTTGCGCATCACTCATTTCTTCCAACTGATGTGTAAATAACTCATCTGACAGATCAAGTGAAGCAGCTGTGGTGCTAGTGTTGGTGGTGGCGGCAGGTGGGCGTGTGGTAACTTGAGAGGTGCCCGAAGCTAAGCTGGAGGAGGATGGTGCATCAAGGTTCCGAGCGGAAGCTGTAGAAGATTGGGTGTCCTGTGTTAGCCAGTCACCTATGTCCTCAGAAACGTTCGAGTTCAGGGTACGTGGCCTCTGAACACTGGGCATTATTCTATGGCCAAAGGGAATCACAGCACCATGACCACGACGGCCCCTGTGGGGTGGCCTGCCTCTGCCTGTCATTTTTTTTTTCGATTAGTGGTACTATGCGTGCAAGCTACTGTGACAACAGATATGAGTGGCACTGTGCACTGGCAGAAGTTGGCAGAGTAGACGCTGTAGGCCTGACACACACGCTTGCAGACAACTAACTGCTATTCAATCTATTAAGTCAAAATTGTATTTTTTTTTAATGTACACTACTGTTACACCAGATATGAGTTGCACTGGTGTGACACTGTGCCCTGGCAGGCCCTGAAATATCTGTTACACATCTACAACCACCAAAAAACAACCATGCTAAATAGTTTCTAAATTTTGTCCTGAGTTTAGAAATACCCAATGTTAACATGTTCTTTGCTTATTTTGCAAGTTATAGGGAAATAAATACAAGAAGCACTTTGCTATTTCAAAACCATTTTTTTTTTCAAAATGAGCGCTAGTTACATTGGAACCCTGATATCTGTCAGGAATACCTGAATATCCCTTGAAATGTATATATTTTTTTTTAGTTTTAGAAGACATCCCAAAGTATTGATCTAGGCTCATTTTGGTATATTTCATGCCACCATTTCACTGCCAAATGCGATCAAATAAAAAAAAATTGTTCACTTTTTCACAAACTTTAGGTTTCTCACAGAAATTATTTACAAACAACTTATGCAATTATGGCATAAATGGTTGTAAATGCTTCTCTGGGATCCCCTTTGTTCAGAAATAGCAGACTTATATGGCTTTGGCGTTGCTTTTTGGTAATTAGAAGGCTGCTAAATGCCACTGCGCACCACACGTGTTTTATGCCCAGCAGTGAAGGGGTTAATTAGGGAGCATGTAGGGAGCTTGTAGAGTTAATTTTAGCTTAAGTGTAGTGTAGTAGACAACCCAAAGTATTGATCTAGGCCCATTTTGGTATATTTCATGCCACCATTTCACTGCCAAATGTGATCAAATTAAAAAAAAACGTTAAATTTTTCACAATTTTAGGTTTCTCACTGAAATCATTTACAAACAGCTTTTGCAATTATGGCACAAATGGTTGTAAATGCTTCTCTGGGATCCCCTTTGTTCAGAAATAGCAGACATATATGACTTTGGCGTTGCTTTCTGGTAATTAGAAGGCCGCTAAATGCTGCTGCGCATCACACGTGTATTGTGGTTAGCAGTGAAGGGGTTAATTAGGTAGTTTGGAGGGAGCTTGCAGGGTTAATTTTAGCTTTAGTGTAGAGATCAGCCTCCCACCTGACACATCAGACCCCCTGATCCCTCCCAAACAGCTCCCTTCCCTCCCCTACCCCACAATTGTCCCCACCATCTTAAGTACTGGCAGAAAGTCTGCCACTACTAAAATATTAGTATAATATTTTTTTAGCCTATTTACATATGCTATGGTGTAGCATCCCCCCCCCCTTAGCCCACAACCGCCCTGATCCCCCCCAAAACAGCTCTCTAACCCTCCCCATCTGACTTATTGGCGGCCATCTTGGGTACTGGCAGCTGTCTGCTATTATTTCACAGTCAAAAAAGTGTTGTTTTTTTAAATGTACACTACTGTTACACCAGATATGAGTGGTGGCACTGGGCAAGTGGGCACAGTATACGCTGTGAGCCTGACACACACGCTGGCAGGCAGGCAACTGCAATTAGATTACACAGGGAAAAAAAAAAAGCAGACTGATGTTCTAGCCCTAAAAAGGGATTTTTGGGGTGCTGTCCTTACAGCAGAGATCAGATGAGTCCTTCAGGACTGTAGTGGACACTGAATACACTAGCCTAGCTATCGATTTCCCTATTAAATCAGCAGCAGCTACACTGTCCCTCCTCTCACTAAGAATGCAGCTTCCAAATGAATCTAAAATGGATGCTGTCCAGGAGGTGGGAGGGTCTGGTAGGGAGTGTCTGCCGCTGATTGGCTGTAATGTGTCTGCTGTAGGTACAGGGTCAAAGTTTACTCAATGATGACAAATAGGGGGCGGATCGAACATTGCATATGTTCGCCTGCCGCGGCGAACGCGAACATGCTATGTTCGCTGGGAACTATTCGCCGGCGAACTTTTCGCGACATCACTATTAGTATTCTTAGATAGTAAGGTAGATCAAAGAAATGACGTTAATATAGGCATTCTGTGGAAGTTTGCTGGGAGTTCCATTGGAGTAACCTACATTTTAATGGGGAAACATTGACAGTAGTGTGATATATTCCAAGTGCTGCCCTGCAGGAAAGGTTTTCAGCCATAATTTATCCTACTGCCTTTTCAGTGGTGATATTTACCAGTGTATGGAATCTAGTGACTTTACTTTAAAACTAAGCTTAAAGGTACATTATTTGAAGTGTTCCTACACAGAAACCTCTTTTTGTTACAGTGAAAATTCAGTCCCCCCACCCCACCCCCTGTAAAGCAGATGAGTGGCGATGAGCTGAGGGTGGACTTTTGGTGAAGCCACAATCCCTATTATTCCCTATGGGAGACACATCAGCACTCATTGGCAAAGCGAAGTTAATCATTTTAGTGTAAATCGGGATTGTGCTCAAGTGATCTCGTTTACTTCCAATTCATAGTACCAGCAGTAAGCCCGACGAGTACAAATACCCAAGATAAACTCCTTATCACTTTTGTTACAGTGAACACAAAGCCTGTGTTCAAATTCAGCCCCCCCTCCTGCTGATATAGGATACGAGTGACGATGAGAGTGTACTTTTGCTGAAGCCGTAATCCCTATTATTTCCTATGGGAGACACTTCCCCACTCATTGGCATAGCAACGTTAAGCCCACTTTTTTAGAAAATGTTGACAGACTGATGGACTGCAACCTAGTGAACCCAGCAGGCAGTATCTGGTCAATCTGATAATGTTTTAAATGTCGGGGCCATTGTGAGGAGGTGCTGGTTCAGATAAGGGGAGGAGAAAATTGCGCCTTCTGCTCCTGTCTTTCCCTCCTAGCCACACCCCCTGATGACTACTACACTACCTGCCCTAACTTTGACCACATGACACTCTGACTTAGACCCCAGCCTTTTCACCCTTGTCCAGTAAATGTTTGTTCTGCAAAATGTTCTTCTTGAACATCCTTGGGGTTGGGTTCTTCAGCTTATTTCCTGTTTTCTAGCGCAGCAAACACAATACACCACTGGTGTGGATTACTGTGCAAATTTAACTCATTACTAAGTGAATTCATAGGTTCCTTTATTAAAGGGACCCTAGAAATGAAATACATATCATGTGACAAATCAATTTGCAGTGTTCACATAAATACTATTTAATACTATTTATAATAATATTTGTAACAGTGCCTAGTTTTAGTCCTGTATATTTAAATAAAGCTGTATTTTACTATTTTAAACAAAGACTGGATCCTGTCTTGCATGGGAAGCCAAGGGGCTAATATCTATTTGCAATCACACTTAAGAAGGAGTTAAGAAGCAGCGGTCTTAAGAGGCATACGATCGGGTTGATTGACACCCCCTGCTAGCGGCTGCATATCTGCAGGGGACGGCATTGCACAAGCCATAAACCAGAACTGCTTATGCAATGATAAATGCCATCTCAAGAATAGAACATCAAAAACCGGGGGAGCAGCAAGTGAGTTGATTAATGTAAAACTTGACTTTTATTGAACGTTTAATAAATATATTAAATACAGCAATCCAAATAGCCCATAGCGTAATGTGTAGCAGCTTACGTGTTTCGGCCTCAATGCCATACTCATAGCTTGCTTGATATTCCCTCTAGCTACAGGCATTTAAAAAGAGGTTAATATTCCCCTATTGGTTAATAGGTTAACTATATGGGTTGTAACTTACAAGATGTGCTATTTAAAGATACATTAACCTTGTATACTCTACATTGTAGTACTTGGTTTTAATACAATTGCTTACTAATGTCATTGTTTTACTCAGATGCTTGATTTTATATTCCTTCCCAAAATTGTGTTTTAGTCATACCATACAATAATTACAGTACATATGTATGTAAGGAACCTTTCTCATGTACATTGCCTATTCCTGAGGCTCAAATTCATTAAGCCTACATTTAGTTTTGTATTCATAATTATCTTTGGAATCTAAATTTTATAAAGTTACCATTTCCAGATTTAATTAGCACAAAAAATTAACACCAAAAATTAACACCAAAAGTTAACAAGGTCATATTCCGAATTTAAACCTTTTGGATATCTAGTTTGCAGGTTGAATATCCAAAATACCTCTCTCTTTACTAGGGTATGATCTCTATCATCCCCTTTTTTCCTATCTCAATGGTTTAAATTATAGTCCATTTGAAAGTCGAGGAATCTTTGTTTTGCACCCTGTTAAAGTGTTGAACTAATGGGGTATATAGTGTACCTACCTTTATATTAGAAAAGTGTTCACGGATTCGTGAGCGCACCTCCCTAGTTGTCATGCCTACATATTGTAGGTGACAACAGTTGCAACTCACTAGGTAATCCGCATATACAGTTCTACAGTTCTGTAACAAATACGTTATAAATGCTACAAAAATAAGTTTTTGTTGCTCTTTTGTGAAAGATACTCAGGAGTCACTGATTACTCTTAGTAACAACACAGTGAGCTAGTTTTGATGTTAAGTAGTTTCAGATATAAGAGAGCAGATTTTATGCTTTAAGATAGTTCTCTCAGCGTGGGCTGGCTCTGATATGAGTAGCTTAGCAAGGAGATGCTAGTTTGAATTGGTAAAAAAGTCTTTATACAAATGATGAAGTATAATCTGATTGAGTCTTTCTGTCTTCACACACACACACCCGATCAATACATACACACACAGAAGCTCACAGGTATTAAGAGGAATCCGGCAATGAGCAAAGATTAGGTAAACAGTCTTAGTATGAGTTCCGGTATTTGTATTAGTAACAGTTGATATAAGGTTTTGTATAAACACAAGTAATGAGAAAAGTAATATGCTTGAAGGGGTAACCGCTAAGATACCTGACCTCCTCGGCGTGTTCAGTGTCTACACAGCAGCGGGTATGTGCGTGACTGACTTCCGGTCCTGCAAACACCGTGTCCTTGCTGTGAGATTCTGCAAACAGCTGACTCCTGTCAGCGTAACGGTAAATGTACAAATGGAAGTTTCCTGAGAAAAGGCTGAGAAGAGGTTTACCCAATAATGCACAAAAAAGGAATAGTAGCGAAACTGCTAGCAAAATAACAAATAGAAAAATAGCAACAAAACTTGTAGTAGAAAGTTTGAAATACTGCAGTAACAATCAGAGCAATTAAGAAACTCAGATGCACAGCAGTGTTTGTCCTTCAATATTCAGGCAATGAGATACAGGAACAGGAAGCCTTTTATAGGGTTAGAGGCCAAACAGGTGATATACCTTAAAGGTATATCACATACCCCCCTCCTCAAGGCCCCCCAGGTCAAATCAGGAAGGTTTATTGGGGTAACGTCTGTGGAATGCAGAACGAAGCGAAGGAGCATGAACGTCCAAGTGAGAAACCCAGGAGTTTTCCTCCATACCATAACCTTTCCACTTAACCAAATACTGGAGAGTACGTCTCCGTACCCTGGAGTCAAGAATTCGCTCCACCTCATACTCCGGACCATCCTGAAGCAAAACAGGAGGGAGAGGAGATGATTGATGAAGGCAGTCATAAGGTTTCAGTAGGGAGACGTGGAATACAGGGTGCAACCTACAATCAATGGGTAATTTCAACTTTACAGCATTTGGATTCACTATGGAAATAATACGGTACGGTCCGATATATTGATTAGCTAATTTCTTGCTGGGGAGCTGAAGCTTAAGATGTTTGGTAGAGAGTAGCACTAAGTCACCTATTTTGTAGAGAGGTGTTGGTGAATGATGATAATCATAATATTTTTTCTGACGATCTTTAGCCTCACTTAAATGTAGTTTGAGTATCTCCAGTCTATCTTTCAATGTTGAGGTGAAATCAGTAACACTTGGACAAGAGACCGGGGCATGCGAAATGGCTATAGTGGATGGATTATATCCGTAAGTGGCAAAGAATGGAGTCATCTTTGTGGATGTTGATATTGAATTGTTATAAGAGAATTCTGCCATAGGTAGGTATTCAACCCAATCGTCCTGTAAGTGGGTTATGTAACATCTTAAGAACTGCTCTAAAGTCTGATTTAGGCGTTCAGTCAACCCGTTGGTTTGAGGGTGGAATGAAGTTGAGTACCTAGTCTCTATTTGCAGGAGTTTACAAAGTGATTTCCAGAGAGCTGAGGTAAACTGCGTACCCCGATCAGAAATGATGGTAGTGGGAATGCCATGTAAGCGTACTATGTGTTTCAAAAATACTCTAGCTGTAGTCATAGCAGTGGGTAGATTCTTGAGAGGGATGAAATGTGCAAGCTTTGTTAAGTGGTCAACAACTACTAATATTGTGGTAAAGTGTTGAGATGAGGGTAGATCTACTATGAAATCCATGGAGATGGTGGACCATGGCATAGACGGTATTGGTAGTGGTGAGAGATATCCAATTGGTTTTTTGTGTATAACTTTGTTTCTTGCACATATATCACATTTTTTTATATAGGAGATAATAGAAAGTTCCATTTGAGGCCACCAGAAGTAGCATTTAATTAGCTCTGTCGTCTTTTGTATGCCTTTATGTCCTGCTAATACATTGTCATGATGATGATGTAAAATGACATCTCTGAGTGTTTTGGGAACATAGATTTTCTTGTTGTGAAGGTAAAGTCCGGTGGCTTCGTCTTTCTCACAGTCACTTGGTAACTCTGTCTCTTTAAGAGTTTCAGATAGTATCTCACTTTCAAGAGAGGTTAGGGATCCCAAGAATTTTTCTTGAGGAATAATCGGATTGAGGGTATCCAGACTCGAATTGACATTCGGTATTCGAGATAGTGCATCAGCTTTAGTATTACTGTTTCCAGGTCGATAGGTGATTAAAAAATTGAAACGGTCTAAGAATAAAGACCAGCGAACTTGTCGGGCCGAGAGAGTCTTGTTTTTCCGTAAGTATTCTAAGTTCTTATGGTCAGTGTATATTAGGAAAGGTTCTGGAGAACCTTCCAGAAGGTGCCTCCAATGCTCCAAAGCAGCTTTAATCGCTAGAAGTTCTTTATCTCCCACATTGTAGTTTAGTTCAGCTGGGAGTAAAGATCTGGAGTAGTACTCTATTGGATGTAATTCCTGAGTAGTTTTATCCTTCTGGGATAAGACAGCTCCTAGTCCATAATTAGAAGCATCTACTTCTAGGATGAACTGTGAAGTATAATCAGGCAGGGTTAACACAGGTGCTACTGTGAATAAATGTTTTAGAGTAAGAAATGCTTTTTGAGCCTCGTCATTCCATTTGTAGTTACAGTTCTTTCTGGTAAGTAATGTGAGTGGCTTCACAATGTCTGAAAATTTATTTATAAATTTTCTGTAAAAATTGGAGAATCCCAGAAACCTCTGGAGTGCTCTCAGGGTTTTAGGTTGTGGCCAATTAGTTATTGCAATGATCTTGTCTGGGTCCATTTGAATTGTATTAGGTGAAATGATATATCCAAGAAATTTTATTTGTTGAACATGGAAATTACATTTTTCCATCTTTGCAAACAGTCGGTGCTCTCGTAGCCGTGTCAGGACCCATCTTACATGTTTTACATGTTTTTCATGTTCTTTAAGGGATTTGGAATATACCAGAATATCATCAAGATAGATGATGATGCATATGTCTATGAGATCGTGAAATATTTCGTTAATAAAATATTGAAAAGTCGCTGGGGCGTTAGTTAAACCAAATGGCATCACGTTGTATTGGAATAAGCCATAGCGTGTCCTGAAGGCTGTTTTCCATTCATCCCCTTTTTTGATGTGAATTAAGTTATAAGCACCTTTAAGGTCTAGTTTGGTATAAATTGTTGCATTTGTCAATCTTTCTATCAATTCTGGTATCAAGGGTAGTGGGTAACGATTTTTTATGGTAATTGTGTTGAGGCCTCTATAATCTATTATGGGTCATAGTGAGTGGTCCTTATTTTTTACAAAAAAGATTCCAGCTGCTGCTGGTGATGTGGAATGTGAAATAAAACCTTTTTTGAGGTTATCATCTAGATATGTGCGTAGGTGTTCGAGTTCAGTTTTAGATAATGGGTAGATTTTCCCATATGGGATTTGTGAACCAGGAATTATATCTATTGGACAGTCAAAGGGCCTATGAGGTGGTAAACTGTCCGCTTCTTTGAGATCGAACACATCTACCAAATCAGAATATGCCAATGGTAAACCAGTCTCCAGGCTGCATATCGAACAATGTGGAAAACAAGTTTTAGTACAGTAATCCGAACTTAAGAGTATGGAATTATGCGACCAATCTATGTTTGGATTATGTGTATTCAACCATGAGTACCCTAGAATTATTTCATGTCTATCAATAGGAATTATATCATAGACTAAATATTCTGTATGTCCATCTAGTGTTGTGGTAAGTAAAGGAATGGTGTGATGGGTTATAGGCCCTTTTTGTATTAAAGAACCATCAATTAATTTGACAAAGACTGGTTGCTTTTTACACACAACAGGAATTTTATTTCTATATACATAATCAGCATCTATATATATCCCAGATGCTCCGGAATCTATTAAGGCATCAGTCTGGGTATGTGTTTGATCCCACTGTAAAGAAATGGATAAAGTGAGTTGGTTTGGAGTAGGTGTTTTGGTTTTACACACAAATATAGTGGTCTTAATCTTACCCTTCTTTTGTTTGGCCAATAGAGGACATGAGGATACTGTGTGCTCTTTGTGTGCACAGTAAAGGCAAAGATTCGCCAGTCTCCTCCTGGTCTTTTCCTCTGCAGATAATGGTCCCTTGATAGTACCTATTTCCATGGGTGTGGATTGGTTTCTATCGTGACCTTGGGTAGTTTGAGTCATGCGTCTGGGGGTAGGATCATAGTAACCCTTTTCTGCCTTTCTTTCTCTTAATCTGCGATCAAGTGTAGTACTGAGTTTAATTAATGATGCAAGTGTCTCAGGCATTTCCAAACGAGATAGCTCGTCCTTCAGAGTCTCTGAGAGTCCCAACCTAAATTGATTTTTCAGGCTGATCTCATTCCAAAGAGATTCAGAAGCCCACATTTGGAAGTCAGTGGTGTATTCTTCCACTGTTCTTTTCCCTTGTTTGAGAGCTCTTAATTTTGTCTCTGCATTTAGCTGACTGTTTGAGTCCTCATATAAACTAGCTAAAGCAGAAAAGAATTCTTGAAGTGAATCTAAAATTGGGTCATTGTTCTCAAAAAATCTATTAGCCCAAGTCCGCGGTTCACCAATCAAATAAGAGATAGTTGTGCAGACTCTGATTCTATCTGTAGGATAGGTACGTGGCTTCATAGAAAATAAAAGGAAGCATGCATTTTTAAAGTCACGGAACTCTGACCTTTTCCCTGAGAAGGGTGTAGGTGTTTGTATGTGTGGCTCAGGAAGCTGTGGTTCCTTAGGGGTTAATGAATCCTTTATCAAGGTTTTGATAGCTGTGTTTTCAGCTTTAACTTCATTTAATGCATGAGCTAAGAAATCTAACTTCTGGTACACATTATTAAATTCCTTTTTGATTTCATTAGGATCCATGGTTTAATAACCTGATACTAATGTTTATATGGCCTGAATATTATGTAACAAATACGTTATAAATGCTACAAAAATAAGTTTTTGTTGCTCTTTTGTGAAAGATACTCAGGAGTCACTGATTACTCTTAGTAACAACACAGTGAGCTAGTTTTGATGTTAAGTAGTTTCAGATATAAGAGAGCAGATTTTATGCTTTAAGATAGTTCTCTCAGCGTGGGCTGGCTCTGATATGAGTAGCTTAGCAAGGAGATGCTAGTTTGAATTGGTAAAAAAGTCTTTATACAAATGATGAAGTATAATCTGATTGAGTCTTTCTGTCTTCACACACACACACCCGATCAATACATACACACACAGAAGCTCACAGGTATTGAGAGGAATCCGGCAATGAGCAAAGATTAGGTAAACAGTCTTAGTATGATTTCCGGTATTTGTATTAGTAACAGTTGATATAAGGTTTTGTATAAACACAAGTAATGAGAAAAGTAATATGCTTGAAGGGGTAACCGCTAAGATACCTGACCTCCTCGGCGTGTTCAGTGTTTACACAGCAGCGGGTATGTGCGTGACTGACTTCCGGTCCTGCAAACACCGTGTCCTTGCTGTGAGATTCTGCAAACAGCTGACTCCTGTCAGCGTAACGGTAAATGTACAAATGGAAGTTTCCTGAGAAAAGGCTGAGAAGAGGTTTACCCAATAATGCACAAAAAAGGAATAGTAGCGAAACTGCTAGCAAAATAACAAATAGAAAAATAGCAACAAAACTTGTAGTAGAAAGTTTGAAATACTGCAGTAACAATCAGAGCAATTAAGAAACTCAGATGCACAGCAGTGTTTGTCCTTCAATATTCAGGCAATGAGATACAGGAACAGGAAGCCTTTTATAGGGTTAGAGGCCAAACAGGTGATATACCTTAAAGGTATATCACAAGTTCATACACTTCTTGTGTGTCTAGGTTCTGTTAGTAACATAGCTTTTAAAACCTTCCTCACTTATGAGGTGTTCACAAGTCTTGCAGGTTGGATTACTGCACCTGTATACCCCTTTAAATCTTAGCCATAAACTCCTATCCTATTTTTGTATAGTTTGTTAACTGAGTAGGTGCTAAGATATTACCTAGGGACAGACCTCTTCTATATGAGCATTTGCAACCTTTATTATTATTATTATTATCATTTATTTGTATAGCGCTGACAAATTCCGTAGCGCTGGGTACAATGATAGGGGTATACAATGACAAAATTTTTGATAAAAATACAAAACATAAAACTAAACAAATCTGGTACAGGAGGAAGAGGGCCCTGCTCCGGAGAGCTCACAGTCTACAGGTTTAGGGTGCAGAGACATAAGGTTGGGGTAGATTGTTACATCAGTTGTAGTTGCAGTAGTGAGTCAGGCAGTTCATGTATTAGTTTGGTTCAGATGAGGGATGGAGGAGATATGGTACACCTCTCTGAATAGGTGGGTTTTCAAGGAGCGTCTGAAGCTACACAAGGTTGGAAACAGTCTTATGGAGCGGGGTAGAGAGTTTCAGAGGACAGGAGCAGCACGTGCACTAAGTCTGCTAATGCCTCATCTGCTGCCAGTAATCTGAAGTGTTTTTGCACAATCCCACAAATCTTGTGTACTGGTCACTATAGTCTGGGACAAAAAAAAGCCACTTTTTATTTTTTGAGTGATTAGATTGCCTATTTTTCTTTATTAAGAGATCCTGCCTTCTGGTAGTGCTTCCTTCCTTCCTGGCTCCCTGAATCAAATTCTGTTTATAGCCCCTACTCTTTAGACGCTCCGTCAAAAGGTTGGCATGTTTCTCATACTGATACTTTGTAGTACAATTCATCTTAAGTCTTGTAAACTGCCCCTTTGCAACAGAGCGGAAAACTTGTTTTGGATGACTGCTCCTGGCATGGAGGAGAGTGTTACCGGTAATTGGCTTCCTATAAACTTCCGTAACAACCCTCTTGCCTGGAACACCCTTCAGGGTTAGATCCAGGAAGGTAATGGACTGTTTATTGCAGTCAAATGTAAATTCTAATCCAATGTCATTCACATTGATCCAATTGACAAATTCCAGGACAATCGCTGCAGTTCCCCTCACATACCAAGAGCTAATCATCTATATAACGCTTATAGAAGCAAATATTACTCCTGAAGGACAACTCCCACCACCCCATGAAGAGGTTGGCATAGAAGGGTGCGAATTTCGCACCCATAGCTGTCCCGCATCTCTGGAGATAGAAAACCCCCTCAAACGAGAAATAATTGTGTGTCAAGAGGAACCTTGTAAGCCTTAAGATGTACACAAATTCCTTTTGGTAGACTGTATCTCTATAAAGAAATACTTTTAAGGCTTCAAGTCCCTTATTGTGGGGTATGGATTTATAGAGTGCCTTCACATCAATCGTGAGCCACATGTCATCCACCTCCCGACTCAATGGTGCATCAAATTTAATACATGGGTCGTGTCCTGCAAAATGCTGGAGATGTTGGATACTAAAGGCTGTAAAATATATCCAACCACTGTGAAAGCCTCTCCAAAAGGGATCATATTCCACTAACTATGGGTCTACCTGTGACCTCATCCAGAGATTTATGCGCTTTAGGCAAATGGTTAAAAACTGGTGTAACTGGATTATCTATCAGAAGGAAATCACAGATAGGCACATCTATAAATCCTATTTCCTTGCCATCATCTAGGATTTGTCTTAACTCATGTCTGTACTTAAGTGTAGGATCCCCACACAATAGAGAGTAATTCTTGTCTATGTGCAGCTGTCTTTCTGCTTCCTGAACAAATTGGAGTCTCGACATCACCACAACAGACCCTCCCTTATCCACATTTCGTATAACCAATTCTGTATTCTCTTGAAGATTCTTAAGAATGGCTTTTTCCTCATTACTCATATTTTGTCTTCCCACAAGGGTGGTCTGGTGTAGTGAGGTCAGGTCTTGCTCCACCCTTCTCTGAAAGGTCCCAAGTATATGACCCTTATAGTGTATAGGATAAAATTTGGATATGTTCCTGAAACTGGGGTATTAAACATTATGTGAATTATCAACTGTAGGGGTGTCAATCAGCCTGATCATATAGGATCGGGCAGATTAATGTCCGCAGCCTCAGAGCAAGCGGAGAGGTTATGGAGCAGTGGTCTTAAGACCGCTGCTTCATAACTGCTGTTTCTGGCGAACCTGAAGGCTTGCGCAGAAACAGGGGCATCAAACTCCATTCGGAGCTTGATAATTTGGCCCCAAGAGTTTATCTGATTAACCTGTGCCTAGGGGTAATTATAATTTAAAGCAAAGCTTCCCTGCTTAGTTAAAGATTAAATTCATTCTAAAACAGCTTAAGTGTATATTGGGTATAAAATGCAACACTACTTGTTTAGTTTCAGTAGTCAGTATTTTTTTTTATTTTATTTTAATCTTCAAGGCATACTGCTACTGCAGAGATACAATACCAAGTCCCCTTGCAATTAATAATATGAAAATTATGTGCTAGCCTATAATGAACACTTAAGTGTACTGAACAGTAGCTTAGTAGGAGGACAGGCTTAATTTAGTCTGTATTTATCATGATGTAGAATAGAATGCCGGAGTCCCTGCAGTGAAGGGCACTGTGTGTTCCATTTAACCTGCCCTACTGAACACTAACTGTATTTAAATAAGAAGCATTTGTCCCAAGGGGACTCTGCCAGTCTCTCTGCTTCCTAAAGCACTTAATCAGACTAAAATGAACTATTGTCCCAGGAAAACAAAAGAACATTAGTTCTGTACTGCATCATGCAGTAATAAAAATCCTAATAAAATCTTTAAAGTAGCTCATTTATCTGCAGTCAAGAGAGCGAGGTCAGGCTTGTGATTGTATTGACTCCTTTCATTTTGGCAACAGCCTGGGAGCACATAGTAAAATTGATGCACCACATCCATTCATCTATGTCTGTAATGCTATGTGCATATATATGTTTATATTTATATATATGTTATGTCCTCATAGTAATGTAAGGATAGTTTAAGATCAATCAAATGGTCTATTATAAGAAATATTTTTTTCTAAAGCGCATAGGTTTGTAGGCAATAAACAAAATGGAACCTGTATGTATTACAGGGATATTAAAGGGATATAAAACCCATTTTTTTTTCTTTCATGATTCAGATAGAGGGGCCGATTTATTAACAGTCGGACGGACATGATCCTCTGTAGCGGATCATATCTGCCCGACATCTCTGAATGCCAACAGCATACGCTGTTGGCATTTAACATTGCAAAGCAGTTCTGGTGAACTGCTTGTGCAATGCCGCCCCCTGCAGATACGCAGCCAATTGGCCGCTAGCAGGGGTGTCAATCAACACGATCGTATGAGATCGGGCAGATTGATGTCCGCAGCCTCAGAGGAGGTGTACGGGTTAAGGAGCAGCGGTTTAACCGCTGCTTCTTAACTCCTGTTTCCGGTGAGCCTGAAGGCTCGCGCGGAAACAGGGGCATTCAGGGTCACTCAGCCCTTAATAAATCGGCCCCAGAGCATGTAATTTTAAGCAACTTTCTATTCTACTTCTTTATAAATTTTTCTTCGTTCTCTTGGTATCTTTATTTTTAAAGCAGGAATGTAAGCTTAGGAGCTGGACAATTTTTGGTTCACCACGCTGGGTAGCACTTGATGATTGGTTGATACAACTATATTAGCATGATTGTTAGTATCTTACCTTTATAGGGCCAGAATACAAATGTAGCGCACTATTTAGCACAAGCAAATTGTGCACAAGCGATACCAGACTGGGCTAACTTCAGGACTTAGAATATCACAACCACGTTAACTTGGTCCCCCCATAGACCTTAATGGAGCATGCTTTAAAAAGAAAACTAAAAGTTGTTGCTCACTTTCTAACCTTACACCGCGTTAGACTTAAATCCAAAAATAGTTATTTATATTATATTTTACATTCACAAAGAAGAAAATGTTCTTTTTATTTTGAAATATATATATATATATATATATAAATATATATATATATATATATATATATATATATATATATATATATACTGTACAGTATATATATATATATATTTTCTTTTGTAAGAAATATATATCTTTACCTATATACTGTATCTAAATGAATATATATAAATACATGAAGATGACTGCAGTGAACAAGTGCTATCCAAGCATGAAACATGTCTGCAGCAGGAACCCAGCAGTCCTTATTCACTGTATAATTAGTAGTTAAAGCTGTGTCAGAATGGACTATGCTTTTATCTGTTTTTACCTTTTTGGATAAATAAAGCTCTCTTTTATCATTATCTGGGAAGTGCCTGAGTCATCTTCATGTATTTATCTACATACCTGTACTGTGAGACGAGCAGTACTTTCTCAGAAGCATATCCGGGATAATTGGTGACGTCATTTCCCCCATTGGAACTCCAGAGTGCCGTGATAGTGTGTAGCGTGTATGGAGGAAAAGGCAGAGTGCGACGCTGCAAATGTTGTGGAGTGCAAATGAATATATACAAGTATAGATACTGTACATATACAAATATATATTTACATACAGGTATATTTATAATATTCATATTGGAATGTAAAATATTTACAGAAAATGCACATTGAAACACATAATTAAAAAAACTAAATTGAATAAAAATGACTTTTCTTGTTTTAAGGTACTTAAGTGGAAAGGGCTCCAAAGTGTGTGTGTGTGTGTGTATAAATATATATACAGTGGGGGAAAAAAGTATTTAGTCAGCCACCAATTGTGCAAGTTCTCCCTCTTAAGAAGATGAGAGAGGCCTGTAATTTTCATCATAGGTATACCTCAACTATGAGAGACAAAATGTGGAAACAAATCCAGACAATCACATTGTCTGATTTGGAAAGAATTTATTAGCAAATTATGGTGGAAAATAAGTATTTGTCACCTACAAAAAGCAAGATTTCTGGCTCTCACAGACCTGTATCTTCTTCTTTAAGAGGCTCCTCTGTCCTCCACTCATTACTTGTTATCAGTATAAAAGACACCTGTCCAAAACCTCAAACAGTCACACTCCAAACTCCACTATGGTGAAGACCAAAGAGCTGTCGAAGGACACCAGAAACAAAATTGTAGACCTGCACCAGGCTGGGAAGATTGAATCTGCAATAGGCAAGCAGCTTGGTGTGAATAAATCAACTGTGGGAGCAATAATTAGAAAATGGAAGACATACAAGACCACTGATAATCTCCCTCGATCTGGGGCTCCATGCAAGATCTCACCCCGCGGGGTCAAAATGATCACAAGAATGGTGAGCAAATATCCCAGAACCACACGGGGGGACATAGTGAATGACCTGCAGAGAGCTGGGACCAACGTAACAAAGGCTACCATCAGTAACACACTACGCCGCCAGGGACTCAGATCCTGCAGTGCCAGACGTGTCCCCCTGCTTAAGCCAGTACATGTCTGGGCTAGTCTGAAGTATGCTAGAGAGCATTTGCATGATCCAGAACACAACTTGTCGTGTTTGGAGGAGAGAGAACACCATACCTACTGTGAAGCAGGGGGTGGCAACATCATGCTGTGGGGCTGTTTCTCTGCAAAGGGAACAGAACGACTGATCCGTGTACATGAAAGAATGAATGGGGCCATGTATCGTGAGATTTTGAGTGCAAACCTCCTTCCATCAGCAAGGGCATTGAAGATGAAATGTGGCTGGGTCTTTCAGCATGACAATTATCCCAAACACACCGCCCGGGCAACGAAGGAGTGGCTGCGTAAGAAGCATTTCAAGGTCCTGGAGTGGCCTAGCAAGTCTCCAGATCTCAACCCCATAGAAAACCTTTGGAGGGAGTTGAAAGTCTGTGTTGCCCAGCGACAGCCCCAAAACATCACTGCTCTAGAGGAGATCTGCATGCAGGAATGGGCCAACATACCAGCAACAGTGTGACAACCTTGAGAAGACTTACAGAAAACGTTTGACCTCTGTCATTGCCAACAAAGGATATATAACAAAGTATTGAGATTAACTTTTGATATTGACCAAATACTTATTTTCCACCATAATTTGCAAATAAATTCTTTCCAAATCAGACAATGTGATTGTCTGGATTTGTTTCCACATTTTGTCTCTCATATTTGAGGTATACCTATGATGAAAATTACAGACCTCTCTCATCTTCTTAAGTGGGAGAACTTGCACAATTGGTGGCTGACTAAATACTTTTTTCCCCCACTTTATATATATATATATATATATATATATATATGTATGTGTATGTATGTGTGTGTGTGATAATATACATGTGTGTATACATATATGTGTGTTTTTGTCTGTATATACATATATAATTACTTAAATACACATGTATATACACATTTCGATATATGTATATACCCATTCACATATTTCAACATATGTATATACAATATAGCCCTACACATTGTCATATATCATATACCTAATAACCCTTTTAAAAATGTTATTAATATTTATTTTAATAATTTTTTTTATTAAATAGTGTATATATGAGTGTAGCACATTATTTTAATGTAGTTATGTTGTGTTTTTTTTTTTTAAAAACTCTCACTCTTTATGCTAGGGGGAAATTTATCAATGTCTGGCGGACATCACTGAATGTCGACAGCATGCGCTGTGGGCTTTTAACATTGCACAAGCAATTCTGGTGAACTGTTTGTGCAATGCCGCCCCCTGCAGATGCGCACCCAAATTTCCGCTAGCAGGGGGTGTCAAACAACCAGATCGTATAGGATCGGGCGGATTGAAGTCTGCAGCCTCAGAGGCAGTGGACGAGTTAAGAAGCAGCGGTCTTAAGACCGCTGCTTCTTAAAGGGACAGTCAAGTCTAAAAAACACTTTCATGATTTAAATAGGGTATGTTTTTTTAAACAACTTCCCAATATATTTTTATCAACAATTTTGCTTTGTTCTCTTGGTATTCTTAGTTGAAAGCTAAACCTAGGAGGTTCATATGCTAATTTCTTAGACCTTGAAGACTGCCTATAATCTGAATGCATTTTGACCACTCAAGGGCATTAGTTCATGTGTTTCATATAGATAACATTGAGCTCATGCACGTGAAGTGACATAGGAGTGAGCAATGATTGGCTAAAATGCAAGTCTGTCAAAAGAACTGAAATAAGGGGCAGTCAGCAGACGCTTAGATAGAAGGTATTTGCAGAGGTAAAATTAGTATAACTGTGTTGGTCATGCAAGACTGGGGAATGGATAATAAAGGGATTAGCTTTTTAAACAACAAATATTCTGGTGTTGACTGTCCCTTTAACCTATGTTTCCGGCGAGCCTGAAGGCTCGTGCAGAAACAGGGGGATTAAGGGCCTTTTGGCCCTTGATAAATCGCCCCCCAGGTCTCTACTCGAAAAAACCATCACGTGCTAAAAATTGTTTACACTCGAGTGAACGTGTTAACTTTTAACTTTTAATATGCGTGCAAGTTAAGCACGGTTGCGATCCTGCTTATCGTCACTCTCGCTAACAGTAGCCGGTCAATCTGGCCCATAGATGGGTACCAGGGCTTGTGTGAAGTGGAAGAGTCTAGGAGCAACAACAGTCCAGTCACTGTGGTAGACCACACAAACTCACAGAACTGGGCCACTGAATGCTTAAAGGGACATGAAACCCACAATTTTTCTTTCATCATTTAGGTAGAACATACAATTTTAAACAACTTTCAAGTTTACTTCTATTATCAAATTTGCTTCATTCTCTGGGTATCAATTGTTGAAGGAGCAGCAATGGGATACTGTTTTTTAACTGAACACATCGGTGAGCCAATGACAATCAGTATATATATATATGCAGCCACCAATCAACAGCTCGAACCTAGGTTCTTTGCTGCTCCTGAGCTTTCCTAGATAAACCTTTCCACAAAGGATAACAAGAGAAGGAAGGAAATTATATAAAATAAGTAAATTGGAAAGTTGTTTAAAATTGAATGTTTAATTATGACTTTACTGTCCCTTTAATTCTGTAAAAATTGCATATCAGGGCTTGCATCAATTTCTTTAAAGTTTCAAACTGACTCTGGAAGCAACAGCAGAAGAACTGTGTGTTGGGAGCTTCATGAAATTGGTCTCCAGCTACACACAAACCTCATATTAACATGCACAATGCCAAGCCTTGTGTGGAGTGTTGTAGAGCTCCTGCCAGTGGACTCTGAAGCAGAGGAAACGTTCTCTGGAGTGATCAATTATGCTTCACTATTTTGCAGTCTGATGGAAAAATCTGGGTGTGTTGTATGCCAAAACAATGATATCTACTAGAATGCATAGTGCCTACTATAAAGTTTGGCGGGGGAGAGATAATGGCCTGGGGGTGTTTTCCAAGGTTTCTTAATGCTAGTTCCAGTGAGCTAATACTACAGGATACAACAATATTTTAGACAATTGGGTGCTGTCAATTTTAGGGCAATAGTTTGGGGAAGGTTCATTTCCAGTTTAAGCACGACTGTGCCCCTGTGTACAAAGAAAGGTTTATGAAGACATGGTTTGACCAGTTTTGTGTGGATGAACTTGAGTGTGCTGCACGGAGCCCTGACTTTAACCCCATTGAATACCTCTGAGATTAATTAAAACGCTGGTTATGAGCCAGACCTTCTTGTCCAATATCATTGCCTGACCTCACAAATGCTCTTTTGGCTGAATGTACACAAAGGCATCTATTTATCAAGCCGTCAACCGCAAATATGCTGGAATTCCGCAGCGTATTTGTGACGAGCCTGATTCCCCTTAGTTATCAAACCCTACAGACTGGCAAAAGTAGAATTTTGTGACGTAACATACGATCCACCGGACTCAGTCCAACACAGATCAATGCTTACGTCGTTACAGATGTTCCGAATGCAAGTTCGGCACAATCTGATTACTTTTGCTAGTTATCAAATTTCTACCAGGTACGCTTGCCACTATTTTTCCGGCCCAGTCTACCTGGTTTTCAATCCGCCGCCCTGGAGACGGCGGATGCCATAGGAATCAATGGGAGTCTGAAAGCAGCGAAAGCTTCTGTTCGCTGCTGCCCGATATCCCATTGATTCCTATGGGAACGCTTACACCTAACACCCTAACATGTATTCAGAGTCTAAACACCCCTAATCTGTCCCCCCCTACACCGCCGCCACCTACATTATACTTATTAACCCCGAATCTGCCGCCCCTACTTCGCCGCCACCTAAATAAAAGTTATCAACCCCTATCCCGCCGCTCCCGGACCCGCCGCAACTAAATAAACTTATTAACCCCTAAACTGCCCCTCCCAGAGCCCACCACCACCTACAATATACTTATTAACCCCTAATCTGCCCCCCCTACACTGCCACCACCTACATTATACTTATTAACCCCTAATCTGCCCCCCTACACCGCCGCCACCTACATTATACTTATTAACCCCTAATCTGCCCCCCCACACCGCCGCCACCTACCTACATTTATTAACCCCTAATCTGCCAACCCAAACGTCACCGCCACTATATTAAACTTATTAACCCCTAAACCTAAGTCTAACCCTAACACCCCCTAACTTAAATATAATTTAAATAAATCTAAGTAAATATTACTATCATTAAATAAATTATTCCTATTTAAAACTAAATACCTGTAAAATAAACCCTACGCTAGCTACAATATAACGAATAGTTACATTGTAGCTAGCTTACGGTTTATTTTTATTTTACAGGCAAGTTTGTATTTATTTTAACTAGGTAGAATAGTTATTAAATAGTTTTTAACTATTTAATAACTTCCTAGTTAAAATAAATACAAATATACCTGTAAAATAAAACCTAACCTAAGTTACAATTACACCTAACACTACACTATAATTAAATTAATTCCCTAAACTAAATACAATTAAATACAATTAAATAAAATTATCTAAAGTACAAAACAAACAAACACTAAATTACAGAAAATAATAAACAAATTACAAGATTTTTAAACTAATTACACCTAATCTAATCCCCCTAACAAAATTAAAAAGCCCCCCCAAAATAAAAAAGCCCTACCCTACACTAAATTACAAATAGCCCTTAAAAGGGCCTTTTGCGGGGCATTGCCTCAAAGTAATCAGCTCTTTTACCTGTAAAAAAAATTACAAACCCCCCAATCCCCTCTTAAAAAAACCTAACACTAACCCCTTGAAGATCACCCTACCTTGAGAAGTCTTCACCAAACCGGACCAAAGTCCTCAACGAATCCGGCAGAAGTGGTCCTCCAGACGGGCAGAAGTGGTCCTCCAGATGGGCAGAGGTCTTCATCCATCCGGCGCGGAGTGGCTCCATCTTCAAGACATCCGACACGGAGCATCCTCTTCATCTGGAGTCTTCTTCAACAATGACGGATCCTTTAAGTGACGTCATCCAAGATGGTGTCCCTTCAATTCCGATTGACTGATAGAATTCTATCAGCCAATGGAAATTAAGGTAGGAAAAATCCTTTTGGCTGATGCAATTGATTGATTGAGCTCGCATTCTATTGGAACAGATAGAATTCTATCAGCCAATCGGAATTGAAGGGACGCCATCTTGGATGACGTCACTTAAAGGAACCGTCATTGTTGAAGACTCCGGATGAAGAGGATGCTCCGCGTTGGATGTCTTGAAGATGGAGCCGCTCCGCGCCAGATGGATGAAGATAGAAGATGCCGTATGGATGAAGACTTCTGCCCGTCTGAAGGACCACTTCTGCCCGTCTGGAGGACCACTTCTGCTGGATTCGTTGAGGATTTCGGCCCGGTTGGGTGAAGACTTCTCAAGGTAGCGTGATATTCAAGGAGTTAGTGTTATTTTTTTTTTTAAGGAGGATTGGGTGGGTTTTAGAGTAGGGTTAGTTGTGTGGGTGGTGGGTTTTAATGTTGGGGGGTTTGTAATTTTTTTTTTACAGGTAAAAGAGCTGATTACTTTGGGGCAATGCCCCTCAAAAGGCCCTTTTAAGGGCTATTTGTAATTTAGTGTAGGGTAGGTCTTTTTTATTTTGGGGGGGGCTTTTTTATTTTGTTAGGGGGATTAGATTAAGTGTAATTAGTTTAAAAATCTTTAAATTTGTTTATTATTTTCTGTAGTTTAGTGGGGGGTTTTGTGTACTTTAGATAATTTTATTTAATTGTATTTAATTGTATTTAGTTTAGGGAATTAATTTAATTATAGTGTAGTGTTAGGTGAAATTGTAACTTAGGTTAGGTTTTATTTTACAGGTATATTTGTATTTATTTTAACTCGGAAGTTATTAAATAGTTAATAACTATTTAATAACTATTCTACCTAGTTAAAATAAATACAAACTTGACTGTAAAATAAAAATAAACCCTAAGCTAGCTACAATGTAACTATTAGTTATATTGTAGCTATTTTAGGGTTTATTTTATAGGTAAGTATTTATTTTTTAATAGAAATAATTTATTTAATGATAGTATTATTTATTTAGATTTATTTAAATTATATTTAAGTTAGGGGGTGTTAGGGTTAGACTTAGGTTTAGGGGTTAATAAATTCAATATAGTGGCGGCGTTGGGGGCGGCAGATTAGGGGTTAATAAATATAATGTAGGTGGCGGCGGTGTAGGGGGGGCAGATTAGGGGTTAATAAATATAATGTAGGTGGCGGCGGTGTAGGGGTTAAACACTTTATTTAGTTGTGGCAGGGTCCGTAAGCGGCGGTTTAGGGATTAATACATTTATTAGAGTTGCGGTGGGCTCCGGAAGCGGCGGTATAGGGGGTAAACAGTATAGTATAGTGGCGGTGTTTAGTGACAGGGTAACAATAAAGCTGTAAAAAAGCCGAAGAGCAGCGAGATCGATGACTGTTAGTTAACAACAGTCCGCTGCTCATCGCCTCGTACTTGGTGCGCGGCTTTTTTACAGCTTTTTTTATAATTTTGGAGAACGTATTCAGGTCCGCAGCAGCGATGTTAGGCGAGCGTATTGGTGCCATCGAATGCAAGTAAGTTTACTGCTTGATAAATAGATGCCATTGTCCCACAGACACGCTCAAAAATCATGTGGAAAGCTTTTCCAGAGAGTGGTAGCTGTAAGCTGCAAAGTGGTTGGGGGGGGGCAACTCCATATTAATGCACATGGTTTTGGAATAGTATTCCAACAAGCTAATTTACGTGTGATAATCATGAGTCTAAATACTTTTGGGCATATAGTGTACATTGGAATACTTACTGGTAATGCCATCTGACGAATATTGGAATGGTTTCTTGAGGTAGTATCCACCTTATATGCTCAGAGGCAATAGTACTTTGTAGTGTTTTTTTCCAGCATATTACAAAACAGCTTTTCCATAATTTGCTGAATGCACTATCAAAGTGTCATTTGAAAGGTAAGCAGCAGAATACCTTCCATTCCTAGGAATATTTAGGCTTAAGTCATTATCTGTTCGACACA
This sequence comes from Bombina bombina, assembly GCF_027579735.1. Taxonomy (NCBI): domain Eukaryota; kingdom Metazoa; phylum Chordata; class Amphibia; order Anura; family Bombinatoridae; genus Bombina; species Bombina bombina. The sequence goes on along the minus strand of NC_069501.1, from coordinate 452,428,975 downwards.
AATGATGGTGTAGTCTTCAGTAGCATGGCTATTGCTGATAATGTTTGACCTGCATTGTCAGGGTTGTTGGACTTTGTTCCCAAATTCTATTACCATGGTTACTAATGGTAGCATTACCCCAGTATTAAAAAGTACACTAGTTAACACCAAATGTGTTATTATTTAAAAGATAGATAACCCTTTACTACCCAGTACCCAGCTTTGCACAACCAACATTGTTATATTAATATACTTTATAACATTTAAACCTCTAAATTTCTGCCTGTTTCTGAGCCACTACAGACAGCCTCTTATCCCTTGCTTTTTATTAGTTTTTTATAGCAGGAGACTGCTAGTTCTTGTGAGCCATATAGAAAACATTGTGCTCACGCCCCTGGGTTGTTGATGACAATGCACTAATTGGTTAAAATGCAATACAATAGATAATTAATAAATAGCCAAGCGATCAGGGGCTGTCAATACAAAGTAGCTTAGATGAAAGGTAATCACAGAGCTTAAAGCAGTGCTTTCCAAACTGTGTGTCATGACACATAAGTGTGTCGGCAGCAGTGTGTAGGTGTGTCCCTGCTTCAGCATAATTTTTTTTTAATTCATTTTTTTTTTTTTTTTGGTTTCCTACCTGCTACGCATATCACATGGTTTGACATGTGATTGATGCCTAGTGAGTAACAGATCATTTTAACCTATTGGCGCAGCTCAGTGGGAACTGAAACTATTCCCATTGGCGGCTTTGGCGGCACATTGGCTCGTGATTGCACGTGAAGTCTCCCTAATCGGCTCGTGACTGCATGTGTAGTCAGTGAGAGAGACAGCAGTATGTTTGCAGCACGAGCAGTAGTCAATCGGACTCACCGAGCTCTGAAGGTGGCAGCTTAAGTGCTGAGCCCAAGTCAAAGTGTTTTTTTTTTTTTTTTTTTGCAACTAGCTCCTCCCAGTAGTGCATTGCTGCTCTTGATATATGGATAGGAAGTGGAAGCTTAAAAATGCTTGATGATGAAATGTGAGTGTCTTTATCTAATATTTCACCAAATATTCAGAAACTGTGTACATCCCATCAACCTCACCTTTAAAATAGTAAGTAGCTATTGGTGTTATTAAACTTTTTTTTAATTCTTGCACATACTTACTGTTACTTGTAAATACATTTCATTATTATAGAATTTATGTATGTGTCCGTATCTCTTAAAACAAGTTAGTTTAACCTCTTTTTTGCTAGTACAATTCAGTTCAGTTCAGTACTGTGTCCAGAAATGAAATAGGTCTAAAATGTGTGTCGCCAACATGAAAAGTTTGGAAACCTCTGGCTTAAAGTATATTAATATAACCCTGTTGGTTATGCAAAATTGGGGAAAGGGTAATACAGAGATTATCTATCTTTTTAAACAATAATTTTAGAGTTGACTGTGACTTTAACATTAATTTCTAACCAATATTAACTGTGCATAGAATCTGACATACACTGGCAAGGTACCAGAAAAAAATAGTATACAGTAAGTTTCTTCTTAGCAGTGCACTAAGTTAGCACTGAGGATGAGTTCCAGAAAATGGACTGTTAAAGTGAACGTAAATTATCTCTCCTTTGAACGTACATCTTAATTCCTTTTTAGTATATAATTCAAACCGCCACTTTTTTTTTTGCAACAAATTTCAAATAAATATTATATTTTTATTAATAATTTTCATCTGTTTTATGGACCAGCTCATTTTTTATTTAATGTTACGTATACAGTGGTCCCACACGCTGTTTACATAGAGGCTTCTGACTATCAGTACAACCGCGCATGCGTTACACATTGATGCAGTTGGATAGAAACATACACCTAGATTACGAGTTTTGCGTTAATAGGGGTGCGGTGCTAACGAGCAGTTTTCCCTCACTGCTCACTTGCAGACAGCGCTGGTATTACGGGTTTTTACAAACCCGGCGTTAACCGCAAAAAAGTGAGCGAAGAGCAAAATTTAGCTGCTCATCTCACCTCAATACCAGCGCTGCTTACGGTAGCGGTGAGCAGGTAAAACATGCTCGTGCACGATTTCCCCATAGGAATCAATGGGGGAGAGCCGGCTGAAAAAAAAACTAACACATGCAAAAAAGAAGTGTTCAGCTTCTAACGCAGCCCCATTGATTCCTATAGGGAAATACATTTTATGTCTACACCTAACACCCTAACATGAACCCTGAGTCTAAACACCCCTAATCTTACAATTATTAACCCCTAATCTGACGCCCCCGACATCGCCGACACCTGTATTATATTATTAACCCCTAATCTGCTGCTCCGGACACCGCCAAACCTATCATTACTATCATTAACTACATTATTCCTATTTAAAACGAAATACTTACCTGTAAAATAAACCCTAAGCTAACTACAATATAACTAATAGTTACATTGTAGCTAGCTTAGGGTTTATTTTTATTTTACAGGCAACTTTGTATTTATTTTAACTAGGTAGACTAGTTACTAAATATTAATTAACTATTTATTGCTACCTAATTAAAATAAATACAAATTTACCTGCAAACTAAAACCCACCCTATGTTACAATTACAACTAACACTACACTATAATTAAATTAATTACCTAAACTAAATACAATTAATAACAATTTAAATAAATTATCTAAAGTACGAAAAAAAACACTAAATTACAGAAAATAATAAAATAATTACAAGAATTTTAAAATAATTACACCTACTCTAATCCCCCTAACAAAATTAAAAAGCCCCCCAAAATAAAAAAGCCCTACCCTACACTAAATTACAAATAGCCCTTAAAAGGGCCTTTTGCTGGGCATTGCCCCAAAGTAATCAGCTCTTTTACCTGTAAAAAAAATTACAAATACCCCCCCAACATTAAAACCCACCACCCACACAACCAACCCTACTCTAAAACCCACCCAATCCCCCCTTAAAAAACCTAACACTAACCCCTTGAAGATCACCCTACCTTGAGAAGTCTTCACCCAACCGAGCTGAAGTGGTACTCCATAAAGCCGGCAGAAGTGGTACTCCAGACGGGCAGAAGTGGTCCTCCAAATGGGCAGAAGAGGTCCTCCAGATGGGCAGAAGTCTTCATCCAGGCGGCATCTTCTATGTTCATCCATCCGGTGCGGAGCAGCTCCATCTTCAAGACATCCGACACGGAGCATCCTCTTCAAACGACGGCCGACTGAAGAATGAAGGTTCCTTTAAATGACGTCATCCAAGATGGCGTTCCTTCAATTCCGATCGGAATCCTATTGGCTGATGCAATTGAAGTTCAATCCTATTGGCTGATCCAATCAGCCAATAGGATTGAGCTGGCATTCTATTGGCTGATTGGTTCAGCCAATAGAATGTGAGCTCAATCCTATTGGCCGATTGGATCAGCCAATTGGATCAGCCAATTGGATTGGATCAGCCAATAGAATGTGAGCTCAATCCTTTTGACTGATTGCATCAGCCAATAGGATTTTTTCTTCCTTAATTTCGATGGGCTGATAGAATTCTATCAGCCAATCGGAATTGAAGGGACGCCATCTTGGATGACGTCATTTAAAGGAACCTTCATTCTTCAGTCGGCTGTCATTTGAAGAGGATGCTCCGCGTCGGATGTCTTGAAGATGGAGCCGCTCCACGCCGGATGGATGAAGATAGAAGATGCCGCCTGGATAAAGACTTCTGCCCATCTGGAGGACCTCTTCTGCCCATCTGGAGGACCACTTCTGCCCGTCTGGAGGATCACTTCTGCCGGCTTCCTGGAGGACTTCAGCCTGGTTGGGTGAAGACTTCTCAAGGTAGGGTGATCTTCAAGGGGTTAGTGTTAGGTTTTTTTAAGGGGGATTGGGTGGGTTTTAGAGTAGGGTTGGTTGTGTGGGTGGTGGGTTTTAATGTTGGGAGGGTTGTAATTTTTTTTTACAGGTAAAAGAGCTGATTACTTTGGGGCAATGCCCCGCAAAAGTGCGAAATGTGAATGCGCGTCCGAGATCAGTGATAGAACAGCGTTCTAACGCAAGCGCATTATGGATGCATTACGTCGAGAAAAGGGGTTTGGTCCCCCTGGGGGGATTCAATGATTGGTTGACAAGATCGAGCCTACTATGTCAATTAATAATCAAAGATGGGGGGCTGAGGATTAAAAGTACGATCGCAGGGATATAAATACAAAATACTCGGTAATTACAACTTTATTAAAACAATCATGAATTAAAGTACACCTATTTTCATATAAATTGTAATGCTGTGTTTAGCAGGCAGACTGACTTTACATTCACTTTAAGATAAACAGGTAACTAGGTTAAAACACAATACAGTAGAAAAATTAATTTTTACTGAGCAATGACTAATTCTGGTTAACATCAGGGACTGACTGGTGTTGTATTTGCCATACAATATACACATCAGCTGATTGCATTTATATTATTGTGCATGAATTGCAGAGAACAAGCTACCTAATGTTAGTGATGAGGCAGTAATGATCACTCTCAGGAATTTTGATCATGAAACAGCTCTTAACTGTAACATTTTCTCCCTTTTTATATGTTCCCAATTATTCCATATACCTGCTGAAGTGTATTAAATGGTTTGCAAATAGCTCATTTACCTTCCTTCCAAGTAGAAAGTGAGAGAGAAAGAAAGAAAGACAAACCCATTTGAAAAAAATGTTTTTGCAGCTGTGATGAACCCTTATTAGCACTTGCCTGTGAACATTGTCCCTTTAAGAGGGATACTACTGTATCCAAAATTATATTTTCAAGTTTAGCAACTGTTTTTAATGAGTCTAAGGTTCCGATTCTAAAAAAAATAGCCGGCCTAATATGGTTTTCCAGTCTGACACTCGCAAGGGCAGCCCTCATGGAATTCTATAAAAAAAAGGGGCTGTCCCTATAAGTGGCGAGATGTCTTCCATAGATATAATGAGAGCTCTCTGCTATGTAAAAGTTTGCAATGGAGAATGAAGTACAGAGGGAGAAACCGGAGTATGTTTAAGCTTAATACAAATCAAATTACGCTATTTTCAGTGCACTGTACCTTAAATCGCTGTTATTTTCGTATGCATAGGGTTCCTCTCAAAAACCGAGAGAAAAAAAAGTGAGATCTGTAGGGCAAAAATGTTTACAGAAATACACTGGAATTAAAGATACAATTACGCTTTGTGTTTTGTATTTATAATTAGGAATTTCTTACCATTACTTAAATTATGATTTATGCTGTGCATATTTAATACAATGTATTCATGTGTAATTAATACAATTTTTTTTTTTTTATATAAAATACGATTTTTGGTAAAAAAAATTGTTACGGTTTTTAAATTACGATTTTCATTGTGCACTTCTGTAATGTATGCATTCCCATAATAAACTGCAAAATAAGCTCCTTAGAGAGACACTATGTTTTCAGGATAAAAAGCGTCTTTATAGAATTCCACCAGGGCAATAGAAGTACTGGCGAGCATTCTTAAAGAATCTCACCAGCCCAGAGAGCTTTATAGAATCGGGTGCTTAGAGATATAGGGATTAGTTTTCTGTGTTTATTTTCCTTACTTTTTAATCTTTCAATAATCTACAATTATATATGCACTTGGAAACCAAAAAAATAGTGTGACTCATTTTATATCTGTATTCATTTTATTGCAGTGGTCTTTAACCAAACCTCCGATGTACGCTTGCATTACTGGTTATTTTTATTACTTACATTTTTGTTAATTTATTATTTATGATTAATAATTCATCAGAAAGTTACTGCGGATTTTATATGTTGAAATAAAAGCAACCGACAACCTCAAAAATACATCTGTATTACATTTACCAACAAGAAGAAAAAAAAAGTATTTTAGTTTCACGGGATCACAAGTAATCAATGCTTTAAAATGAGACTCCAAATCTGCAGAAAGTTACATTGTGTAAGATCAATAAGTTTATTCTCCAGAAAAAGCTATTACTGACATCTTAATGCGCTGAAAATGCAGATGCCTTTTTGTGAAATGCCACATGCAGCCCAGGAAAAGTCTCGCCCAACCAAATCAATGCTGTTTAATCAAAGATCTCAAAGCAATGCTGGGAGTTCAGTGAGCTGGATCTGATACTATGTTACAGAACAAAACTCAAGAGACAAGAAAACACTTTGTACAGGAAACTTGATTTGAGCTTGCAGAAAGGCCAAGCAAGGATTCACCTGCATTGTACATGCTTAGAAAGCCATAACATCTACATGAAGTGATACATAAAGAGGGCCAGATTACAAGTGGAGCGCTAACAGATGCTTGCGAGCGATATTGGGTGTATCATGGCTGTTTACGCAAGTCAGAATTAGAGCGCGTATTACAAGTGGAAAGTAAACATGTTCGCTTGAGCGTAATTGACATGAATGTGCATCGGGGTAAGCGCAACCTCAGAGTTCTGGTTAATTGTTACGCTCGAATAAAAAGTTGCACAAAAAAAATCAAAATACATGTATACTGTATATATATTTTATATATATATATGTGTGTGTGTACAGATGTATTTATGTATTCATGTGTATATGTATTTACAGGTATATATAAACATATAAACACATAAATACATATGTATACATATATAGAAGTGCATTAGAGCCCTTTGCACTCACGTAGCTGAAAACATGTAAAAACATAATTTATGCTTACCTGATAAATTTATTTCTCTTGTAGTGTAGTCAGTCCACGGGTCATCCATTACTTATGGGATATATTCTCTTCCTAACAGGAAGCTGCAAGAGGATCACCCAAGCAGAGCTGCTATATAGCTCCTCCCCTCACATGTCATATTCAGTCATTCGACCAAAACCAGACGAGAAAGGAGAAACCATAGGGTGCAGTGGTGACTGGAGTTTAATTAAAATTTAGATCTGCCTTAAAGACAGGGCGGGCCGTGGACTGACTACACTACAAGAGAAATAAATTTATCAGGTAAGCATAAATTAAGTTTTCTCTTGTTAAGTGTAGTCAGTCCACGGGTCATCCATTACTTATGGAATACCAATACCAAAGCTAAAGTACACGGATGAAGGGAGGGACAAGGCAGGAACATTAAACAGAAGGAACCACTGCCTGAAGTACCTTTCTCCCAAAAATAGCCTCCGAAGAAGCAAAAGTGTCAAATTTGTAAAATTTTGAAAAAGTGAAGACCAAGTTGCAGCCTTGCAAATCTGTTCAACAGAGGCCTCATTTTTAAAGGCCCAGGTGGAAGCCACAGCTCTAGTAGAATGAGCTGTAATCCTTTCAGGAGGCTGCTGTCCAGCAGTCTCATAGGCTAAACGTATTATGCTACAAAGCCAAAAAGAGAGAGAGGTAGCCGAAGCCTTTTGACCTCTTCTCTGTCCAGAGTAAACGACAAACAGGGAAGAAGTTTGACGAAAATCTTTAGTTGCCTGCAAATAGAACTTCAGGGCACGGACTACGTCCAGATTATGCAAAAGACGTTCCTTCTTTGAAGAAGGGTTAGGACACAGTGATGGAACAAACAATCTCTTGATTGATATTCCTGTTAGTAACTACCTTAGGTAAGAACCCAGGTTTAGTACGCAGAACTACCTTGTCTGAATGAAAAATCAGATAAGGAGAATCACAATGTAAGGCAGATAACTCAGAGACTCTTCGAGCCGAGGAAATAGCCATCAAAAACAGAACCTTCCAGGATAACAGCTTGATATCAATGGAATGAAGGGGTTCAAATGGAACGCCTTGAAGAACGTTAAGAACTAAGTTTAAGCTCTACGGCAGAGCAACAGTCTTAAACACAGGCTTAATCCTAGCTAAAGCCTGACAAAAAGCCTGAACGTCTGGAACTTCAGCCAGACGTTTGTGTAGAAGAATAGACAGAGCAGAAATCTGTCCCTTTAACGAACTAGCAGATAAGCCCTTTTCTAAACCCTCTTGTAGAAAGGACAATATCCTAGGAATCCTAACCTTACTCCATGAGTAACACTTGGATTCGCACCAATATAAGTATTTACGCCATATCTTATGGTAAATTTTTCTGGTAACAGGCTTCCTAGCCTGTATTAAGGTATAAATAACCGACTCCGAGAAGCCACGCTTTGATAGAATCAAGCGTTCAATCTCCATGCAGTCAGCCTCAGAGAAATTAGATTTGGATGTTTGAAAGGACCCTGAATTAGAAGGTCCTGTCTCAGAGGCAGAGACCACGGTGGACAGGACGACATGTCCACTAGGTCTGCATACCAGGTCCTGCGTGGCCACACAGGCGCTATCAGAATCACCGAAGCTCTCTCCTGTTTGATCTTGGCAATCAAACGAGGAAGCATCGGAAATGGTGGAAACACATAAGCCATGTTGAAGACCCAAGGGGCTGTCAGAGCATCTATCAGCACCGCTCCCGGGTCCCTGGACCTGGATCCGTAACAAGGAAGCTTGGCGTTCTGGCGAGACGCCATGAGATCCAGATCTGGTTTGCCCCAATGATGAATCAGTTGAGCAAAGACCTCCGGATGAAGTTCCCACTCCCCCGGATGAAAAGTCTGGCGACTTAGAAAATCCGCCTCCCAGTTCTCCACGCCTGGGATGTAAATCGCTGACAGGTGGCAAGAGTGAGACTCTGCCCAGCGAATTATCTTTGAGACTTCCAACATCGCTAGGGAACGTCTGGTTCCCCCTTGATGGTTGATGTAAGCCACAGTCGTGATGTTGTCCGACTGAAATCTGATGAACCTCAGAGTTGCTAACTGAGGCCAAGCTAGGAGAGCATTGAATATTGCTCTTAATTCCAGAATATTTATTGGGAGGAGTTTCTCCTCCTGAGTCCATAATCCCTGAGCCTTCTGGGAGTTCCAGACTGCACCCCAGCCTAGAAGGCTGGCGTCTGTTGTTACAATCGTCCAATCTGGCCTGCGAAAGGTCATCCCCTTGGACAGATGTGGCCGAGAAAGCCACCATAGAAGAGAATCTCTGGTCTCTTGATCCAGATTTAGTAGGGGGGACAAATCTGAGTAATCCCCGTTCCACTGATTTAGCATGCACAATTGCAGCGGTCTGAGATGCAGGCGCGCAAATGGTACTATGTCCATTGCCGCTACCATTAAGCCGATTACTTCCATGCACTGAGCTACTGACGGGTGTGGAATGGAATGAAGGACACGGCAAGCATTTAGAAGTTTTGATAACCTGGCCTCTGTCAGGTAAATTTTCATCTCTACAGAATCTATAAGAGTCCCTAGAAAGGGAACCCTTGTAAGTGGTAATAGAGAACTCTTTTCCACGTTCACCTTCCACCCATGCAACCTCAGAAATGCCAGAACTATCTCTGTATGAGACTTGGCAGTTTGAAAACTTGACGCTTGTATCAGAATGTCGTCTAGGTACGGAGTCACCGCTATGCCTCGCGGTCTTAGTACCGCCAGAAGTGAGCCCAGAACTTTTGTAAAGATTCTTGGAGTCGTAGCTAATCCGAAGGGAAGAGCTACAAACTGGTAATGCCTGTCTAGGAAAGCAAATCTTAGGTACCGATAATGATCCTTGTGAATGTGAAGGTAGGCATCCTTTAAGTCCACTGTGGTCATGTACTGACCCTCTTGGATCATGGGAAGGATGGTTCGAATAGTTTCCATTTTGAATGATGGAACTCTTAGGAATTTGTTTAGGATTTTTAAGTCCAAGATTGGTCCGAAGGTTCCCTCTTTCTTGGGAACCACAAATAGATTTGAATAGAATCCTTGCCCGTGTTCCGTCTGCGGAACTGGGTGGATCACCCCCATTAGTAAGAGGTCTTGTACACAGCGTAGAAACGCCTCTTTCTTTATTTGGTTTGCTGATAACCTTGAAAGATGAAATCTCCCTCGTGGAGGAGAAGTTTTGAAGTCCAGGAGATATCCCTGAGATATGATCTCCAACGCCAAGGGATCCTGGACATCTCTTGCCCAAGCCTGGGCGAAGAGAGAAATTCTGCCCCCCACTAGATCCGTTTCCAGATAGGGGGCCCTCTCTTCATGCTGTCTTAGGGGCAGCAGCAGGTTTCTTGGCCTGCTTGCCCTTGTTCCAGGACTGGTTAACTTTCCAGCCCTGCCTGTAACGAGCAACAGCTCCTTCCTGTTTTGGAGCGGAGGAAGTTGATGCTGCTCCTGCCTTGAAGTTACGAAAGGCACGAAAATTAGACTGTTTGGCCTTTGATTTGGCCCTGTCCTGAGGTAGAGCATGGCCCTTACCTCCCGTAATGTCAGCTATAATTTATTTCAAGCCGGGCCCGAATAAGGTCTGCCCTTTGAAAGGAATATTAAGCAATTTAGATTTAGAAGTCACGTCAGCTGACCAGGATTTAAGCCATAGCGCTCTGCGCACTTGGATGGCGAATCCGGAGTTCTTAGCCGTAAGTTTGGTTAAATGTACGACGGCATCAGAAACAAATGCGTTAGCTAGCTTAAGTGCTTTAAGCTTGTTCATAATTTCATCCAATGGAGCTGTGCGAATGGCCTCTTCCAGAGACTCAAACCAGAATGCTGCCGCAGCAGTGACAGGCGCAATGCATGCAAGGGGCTGTAAGAAAAAACCTTGTTGAACAAACATTTTCTTAAGGTAACCCTCTCATTTCTTATCCATTGGATCTGAAAAGGCACAACTATCCTCCACCGGGATAGTGGTACGCTTAGCTAAAGTAGAAACTGCTCCCTCCACCTTAGGGACCGTCTGCCATAAGTCTCGTGTGGTGGCGTCTATAGGAAACATTTTCCTAAATATGGGAGGAGGGGAAAAAGGCACACCAGGTCTATCCCACTCCTTGCTAATAATCTCTGTAAGCCTTTTAGGTATAGGAAACACGTCAGTACACACCGGTACCGCATAGTATCTATCTAACCTACATAATTTTTCTGGAATTGCAACCGTGTTACAATCATTCAGAGCCGCTAATACCTCCCCTAGCAATATGCGGAGGTTCTCAAGCTTAAATTTAAAATTAGAAATCTCTGAATCCAGTCTCCCTGGATCAGATCCGTCACCCACAGAATGAAGCTCTCCGTCTTCATGTTCTGCAAACTGTGACGCAGTATCTGACATGGCTCTCACCTTATTCACGCGCTCTGTCCTTAACCCAGAGCTATCGCGCTTGCCTCTTAATTCTGGCAATTTAGATAATACTTCTGTCATAACAGTAGCCATGTCTTGCAAAGTGATTTGTAAGGGCCTCCCTGATGTACTTGGCGCCACAAAATCACGCACCTCCTGAGCGGGAGGCGAAGGTACTGACACGTGAGGAGAGTTAGTCGGCATAACTTCCCCCTCGTTGTCTGGTGATAATTTCTTTACATGTAAAGATTGACTTTTATTTAAAGTAACATCAATGCAATTAGTACACAAATTTCTATTGGGCTCCACATTGGCCTTTAAACATAGTGAACAAAGAGATTCATCTGTGTCAGACATGTTTAAACAGACTAGCAATGAGACTAGCAAGCTTGGAAATACTTTTCTAAATAAATTTACAAGCAATATAAAAAACGCTACTGTGCCTTTAAGAAGCACAAAAAGCTATCACAGTTGAAATAACAATGAACCAAAATAGTTATAGCAACCAATTTTTCACAGTAAATGTATTAAGTTAGCAAAGGATTGCACCCACCAGTAAATGGATGATTAACCCCTTAATACCCAAAAACGGATAACAATTTAATAATTAACGTCTTTATCACAGTCAAAACACACTGTCACAGGTCTGCTGTGACTGATTACCTCCCTCAAAATGAATTTTGAAGACCCCTGAGCTCTCTAGAGACGATCTGGATCATGGAGGATGAAGTAGACAGATTGTGACTGAATTTTTACTGCGCAAAAAAGCGCTAAAATAGGCCCCTCCCACTCGTATTACAACAGTGGGGAAGCTCAGATAACTGTTTCTATGCAGAAAACAAAGATGGCCATGTGGTAAAAATTATGCCCCAATAAGTTTTATCACCAAGTACCTCACAAAAAACGATTAACATGCCAGTAAACGTTTTAAACATACATCTGAAAAGTTATGAAGTGTTATTAATAAGCCTGCTACCAGTCGCTTTTACTGCAGTTAAGGCTCATACATTATTTCAGTATTAACAGTATTTTCAGAGTCAATTCCATTCCTTAGAAAAATACATTCAGTGTACACACACTCATCAGCCTAATACCAGTCGCTATCACTGCATTTAAGGCTGAACTTACGTTACATTGGTATCAGCAGTATTTTCTCAGTCAATTCCATTCCTCAGAAAAATAATTTACTGCACATACCTGGTTTGCAGGGGGGCCCTGCATGCTATTCCCCTTTTCTGAAGTTACCTCACTCCTCAGATGAGAACAGCCAGTGGATCTTAGTTACGTCTGCTAAGATCATAGAAAACGCAGGCAGATTCTTCTTCTAATGCTGCCTGAGAACAAACAGCACACTCCGGTGCCATTTAAAATAACAAACTTTTGATTGAAGAAATAAACTAAGTTAAAAAACACCACAGACCTCTCACAGCGACCTATCTTTAGTTAGGCTGCAAGAGAATGACTGAATATGACATGTGAGGGGAGGAGCTATATAGCAGCTCTGCTTGGGTGATCCTCTTGCAGCTTCCTGTTAGGAAGAGATATATTCCATAAGTAATGGATGACCCGTGGACTGACTACACTTAACAAGAGAAATCTTATTTATACAATATTCATATTTAATATAGTCGTTAACTATGTATTTAGTGTAAATATTTTACATTACAATTTTTTTCACATAGGGAAATATGTTCTAAATATTTTTAAAGAGATATTCCTATATATATATATATATATATATATATATATATATATATATATATATTTGTATATATCTATATTATATCTATACAGGGAGTGCAGAATTATTAGGCAAATGAGTATTATTATTTTTTTTGAAAATATTTTTTTTATTGAAGTTTAACACATAAATTTACAAGCAAACATCGCCCTGGGGCAAAAATTACACCAGTGTAAATAATACATTGTCTATAGATTGACATTTTTGGGAAGAGAAAAACAAGATATACATGTACTGATATAATTACACATCAAATCGTAAGCTGAAAAATAGACAATAAGTTTAGGCGAAATGGAATACAACTTCATTTTATGTTATCTGTTTAATATATGATCTCCACAGTACTATAAAAAAAAAATAATCAATAAAGCATCCAGGTCAGAGAAGTCAAGCTGTGGAGAGTTGGCTTATGTATCAGCCACTTTTGGGCTGAGATATCCAGGGGGGGGGGATATTCAGCGGGTAAGCACCGCTATACGTATAGGAAAGGGGGGGGGGGTGGAGCCTTATATGAGTATGCAAAGCTTAAGGTTTAAGGTATGAGCTGGGAGATTATAAATGTCCAAGGAGGGGGAGTCCCAGGGCAGACTAGGTATTATTAAATCTAATATATAGCGAATTAGGGTATTCCCTGTCAATAAGCTTCTCCGTTATTGGTATGATTGTATCAATAGTGTTGAAGGGAAGTTAGCTATTATAGGGACATTATCAGGACGTAGAATGGCTTTAACCCTGTATAGACTGTGAGCAAGGAGATTGTGAAAGTAGGTTGGTCTAGACCATAGAGCGGGGTAGTTGGAATGTACCTTTATTGGCTTATTTTACTTAGACAGGGGGAGTATACACACTGTCTAGACCTAATTGAAGCTCTTTATTTCTTTTTATTTCTTTTTTTTTTTCCTATTTTTTTTATAGAAGCTGTACTCGTAACACAGGCCTTAATAGTAAATAGGTTAATAAATAATAGCAATAAGAGGGGGTGATTGCATCTATCCAAACAACCAGTGTGGGACACAGAACAAACCTGGGCATGACACCTTGTTTATATTATACACTCAGATACTCATACACACATAGTAGGTGACAAATATACCTTGCATATAGTTGTTACAATATTAGTATAGAGACTAAACAGTAAGCTGCATGACACAGGAAGGTATAAGTAAGGCGAATTAAGGCAAAAATGATTTAAGTAATGCTCAGATTTTTAGAGTAATAAATATTATAACTAATGTAGAGAGTTGTACTCATAACACAGGCCTTAATCATCGGGTATGAAACAAAATATTGGAAGCTGCATTGCCTTGACTCTAGTATGATGGAGATTTTAAGTTTAACTATGTACTGCTTGAGGCAGAAGGGTATTAAAAGGAGGGTTCAATTACTAAGCAATGCTGTAACGCTACTTTCTGCCTATATCTGGTACAATATGATCTGCTAATGTACTATTGTGGCGCCTCACTAAACAGCTTAAGCACATATAATTAGATGAGCATGCAAAGCAACATGAGCGGCACCATTAGAAAAATTTGAAGAGATAAAATATTACCATAGCATATACAGTTTTATTTAAATCGTAGGCTCAAGGCATCATTCAGGTATGAGATATAGGGATTTAATGTAGGCGAAGCCCTAAGCAACTCCAGGGACAAGCATAGTAGGTTTAAGTAAGGGGTTAAGGAGGAGGAAACTATATGTAATCATGGTCTAAAATACTCCTATGCTAACAACTACATAAACATATATCTCTCTGTTTCAGAATATAGGCTAAACATGCGGTAATTAATGTTTAGAGTGCTCTAAGATGAACACTCACCCCAGATTAGTATTGAGAATTAAGAGGAATAGGTGGTTAGGAACTCTTAGCATGTCCATTTGTACAACAGTGCGCCAAAATGATATACTGTACACCCATTTTAAGCTAAAGGATATAAAACAGTCACCAGTATTCATATATGTTTTAGTTCCTCTCATATGTAGATCTGAAGTGTATAGAGAGAGTTAATTAAACATTCAAGATATGTATGTGAAACAAAGCACTCACACATTAACTATAATACAAGCGTCCCTAACATTAACCCAGGAGGGCTATATAATATCTGTGAGTGTATAAACCAGCAATCAATCATGCCTCCAACAATGTTGAACTGTATCATGAAGAAGCTGCTAAGTACGCAGACATTACCGGTAACACAGTTCTGTGTGAGGGGAATAAATATTAGAGTAGCAAACTTGCTGGTTTCTATGTCTTCGCTTACCCCTAGTATATAGGAGATAAACTAATATAAGGGAAAGAATAGCAAGAGGGATTATAACATAGAAATGATATGACTGGCAGTTTATAGTTTGTCTCAGAGTTAGAGAAGGGTATGTTAGGAGCATCAAAATTCATTCTCGTAGCAGGCTGTTTAAAGCAAAACAAAAGGTCATCTGGTTAAGCCAATAGATCTGTCCTGTAATCATTAGAGATCTCACCCGATTCCAACCTTTAAGGTGCTGAACCTGTACCTGTGAACGCTAACAAATAGACAAGGAATAGTCCCAACCGATAGCCAAATCAGCAAGATCCTGTCATATGCACGATCAGGGGGTTGTTGGCAAGTTGCGGTGAGATGATGGCCGCTGGCGTGGAAAGTGATGTGCGGTGTCAGCCTTCCGTGGAGTATCGGAGCCAAGAGCTTACCCATGGATACGTTGGTTGCAGAGGAAGCCGGGTAGACATGGGTGATGGGGTGTTCCATAGGTAGCAATCGCTTGCTATCCGGCATAAAAGTAAACACATGTGTCTCGGGCGCGGTCACTTTACCAGAAGCAGACAGAAAGCCAGCAGAGGCGGAGGCCTCTAATCCGAGGTCAGTAGTTTCTCTCTTGGTGTACGCTGCAAGCTGTGCATACCTCACTGTTAGGACAAGTGGTGACTGCATTAGAGTAGAGGGATCCTTATCTGACGCTACAGTACCTTGCACGGATGGTACAAGCTGCGCGGCGCCATTTGCCATGCTGATCTGCTTGATGGAAACTTGTAGGTCAGTGAAATTATTGTCCATCTTACGAGCCAGCTCTAGTACCATGGAGTGTAGTGATGCGTGTAGACTCTCCATCCTGTAGAATGAAATCTTTAGCTCAGTTGTGCATAAATCTAGAACCGCTTCTCCTTCCTTTAGTAGCATATCTGTTATAGGCCCCAAAAGCCTGGGTATTTCCCAGCTAAAAGAGGCAAGCAAAAGTTCTACCTCTGTGCCAGTTCCCCTAATGCTGCAGAAAGCGTCCTGCAAATGCTAGCCAAGATTTTGAGGCAAATTTCAGAGGATTAGTCCAATATTCACCTTTATATTTAATAAAATATAGCAGGAGCTCTCTTAAGCACGTCTTCCCTGTTTGGCTGCTGGCTCCGCCCCCCGCAAATGAGTATTTTGACCACATCATCCTCTTTATGCATGTTGTCTTACTCCAAGCTGTATAGGCTCGAAAGCCTACTACCAATTAAGCATATTAGGTGATGTGCATCTCTGTAATGAGAAGGGGTGTGGTCTAATGACATCAACACCCTATATCAGGTGTGCATAATTATTAGGCAACTTCCTTTCCTTTGGCAAAATGGGTCAAAAGAAGGACTTGACAGGCTCAGAAAAGTCAAAAATAGTGAGATATCTTGCAGAGGGATGCAGCACTCTTAAAATTGCAAAGCTTCTGAAGCGTGATCATCGAACAATCAAGCGTTTCATTCAAAATAGTCAACAGGGTCGCAAGAAGCGTGTGGAAAAACCAAGGCGCAAAATAACTGCCCATGAACTGAGAAAAGTCAAGCGTGCAGCTGCCAAGATGCCACTTGCCACCAGTTTGGCCATATTTCAGAGCTGCAACATCACTGGAGTGCCCAAAAGCACAAGGTGTGCAATACGAGCGAAAGTGATAAATAGTGCTCCACTTGTAATCTAGCCCAGAGTCAGAGGTCACATTAAAATATTAAAGGGACGCAAAAAATATTTTTTTCTTTCATGATTGAGATAGAGCATGTAATATTAAAAAAAATTCCATTTTACTTCTATTCATTCATTTGCTTCCTTCTCTTGATATTGTTTGTAGGCTCAAGAGCAGGAATGCATTACAGGGAGTCAGCTATTGATTGGTGGCTGCACATATCAGCCTCTTGTTATTGGCTCATCCAATGTATTCAGCTAGCTTCCAGTAGTGTAAATCTATTCCTTCAACAAAAGAGCGAAGCAAATTAAGAAAAAATAAGTAAATTGGAAGGTTGTTTAAAATTGCATGCTCTATCTGAATTCTGAATTTGGGTTTTCATGTCCTTTTAATAACTTACACAGGTGCTTTAATTACCTACTTGCTTTGATTATATTTGTATTGTTTGCTATAGGTCCTTACCTCTTTGTGTATGTTGCTACAATACATGTCCATAGGTCAAGTCATGCTTAATCAACAAGATATGCAACAGATAACCTCAAACCAGAACTTAAACATATGGGCCTCTATTTAACAAAGTCTGGCGGACCTGATCCGACAGTGCGGATCAGGTCCGCCAGACCTCACTGAATGCCGAGAGCAATACGCTCTCCGTATTCAGCATTGCACCAGCAGCCCAATGGGCCACCAGCAGGGAGGTGTCAATCAACCCGATCGTACTCGATTGGGTTGATTTCCGGTGATGTCTGTCCGCCTGCTCAGAGCAGGCGGACAGGTTATGGAGCAGCGGTCTTTGTGACCGCTGCTTCATAACTGCTGTTTCTGGTGAGTCCTCAAACTCGCCAGAAACACAGGCCCACAAGCTCACTAAGGAGCTTGTTAAATGGGCACTATGGTCATGTGTACAATTGTCCTTTCATAGAAAACGCAGAACTTCATGTGAAAACCATGTAAAAGCTTGGGCCCTGTGTACTAAACGGCGTGTGGACAAGCTTCTCAACTTGAGAAGATGTCTTCATGCCTTCTCCGCATACGGGCAGTGAATCTGTTCATTCGCTGGCCCATTTACATCATTAAACACCCCGATGAGTGTGTAATGCCCGCCCCTTTGCTCGCAAGGCGAATCTCGTAAGAGAAAGATCTGTCAATCACCTAAGAGGTGGAAAAGAGTGAAAGAAGCAGCAATCTAATAACCACTGTTTCTAACATTGGAGGAATCAGGCTTGCATGTGCAATCCTGCCCCGCAAGGGCTCCAGAGCAGCGTACGCTGCTTCGTATGTGGAGCACTTTATATTAGTGTGAAAACAAGGTAAGTGCATTCAGATTCAGACAAAAATGTTTTCTTTATTTATTCCATTGGTCCGTAAATATAAAAAA
The DNA here is from genome assembly GCF_027579735.1 of Bombina bombina. Classification (NCBI taxonomy): domain Eukaryota; kingdom Metazoa; phylum Chordata; class Amphibia; order Anura; family Bombinatoridae; genus Bombina; species Bombina bombina. The sequence goes on along the minus strand of NC_069501.1, from coordinate 452,410,917 downwards.
ATGGAATTAGTATTAGTTTCACCATAATAATCTGCTTTCTTGTTAAGTGCACACATACATATTAAATACAATTTAAAACAGAACAGAAAACACAGGCCTTTCTAGTGATTACATATATGGGTATATAAAATAAGAATAAATAGGAATTTAATACTGTAAAAATGGGGGGGAGACATTTTTTTGTAGTTTCCTTTATAAATATTTAGACAAAACTAGTACAACTCCAAATCGATGTATATCTTATATATTATGCTTTTATAAATAACCCAAATGTCTAGGTTTCCTATTCATTTTCAGGACATATAGGCCAAATACTAAAATGGAATTATTGGATTAACAATAAAACAATATATTGCTATGCTTGTGAGCTAAATAGCGGTCATCCAATTTAAAACTAATACACAAAAGTACATTTTTGTAGAAGTAACCCATCAGGTGATAAGGGTAAGCTCTCTGACTTGACTTATGCATTAAACAAATACAATACCACAATACCATAAAAAGTAAGACTTTTTATGAAGTAAAAATCAGTGGTATGAAATATGTAGGTAGAATGATCACAAATTGCTTTATTTACTGACTAGTAGGAAAGCCGGCCCAGAGGGCAGTCTATTGTGGTGACGGAACCACCGAACCACCCTGCCATTTTTGGAAGGGCAGTCTATTGTGGTGTTGGAAACACCCTGCCATTTTCGGAATCCATCTGGATTCCGAAAATGGCAGGGTGGTGAAAGAATCCACCTGGATGCAGGGTGGATTCCGAAAAAATTCACCACCCCTTTTGCTCTCTCTCCCCTCTCTTTTGCTCTCTCTCCCCCCTCTTTTGCACTCTCTCCCTCCACTCTTTTGCTCTCTCTCTCCCCCCTCTCTTTTGCTCTCTCTCTTCCCCTTCTCTTTTGCTCTCCCTTTCTCCCTCTCTTTTGCTCTCTCTCCCCCCTCTCTTTTGCTCTCTCTCCCCCCTCTCTTTTGCTCTCTCTCCCCCCTCTCTTTTGCTCTCTCTCCCCCCTCTCTTTTGCTCTCACTCTCCCCTCTCTTTTTCTCTCTCTCCCCTCTCTTTTGCTCTCTCTATCCTATCTTTAGCTCTCTCTCCCCCCTCTCTATTGGTCTCTCTCCCCCCTCTCTTTTGCTCTCTCTCCCCCTCTCTTTTGCTCTCTCTCCCCCTCTCTTTTGCTCTCTCTCCCCCTCTCTTTTGCTCTCTCTCCCCCTTCTCTTTTGCTCTCTCTCCCCCTTCTCTTTTGATTTCTCTCCCCCTTCTCTTTTGATTCCTCTCCCCTATCTTTTGCTCTCCCCTCTCATTTGCTCTCTCCCCTCTCATTTGCTCTCTCTGCCCTCTCAGTTTGTGTTGTTAATAAAAAAAAAATATTGAACTACAGAAAAAAATAAACAAATAAAACCTAATCCTTATGAAAATAAAAAAGCCCCCCCCCCAAAATAAAAACATCCCCTAATCTAATGCTAAACTACCAATAGCCCTTAAAAGGGCTTTTTGTAGGGCATTGCCATAAGTTAAACAGCAATTTTGCAGTTACCAAAAATTCTAAGTCCCCTCTAACAGTAAAACCCACCACTCACCAAACCCCCCAAAATAAATAAACCTAACACTAAAAAACCTAAACTATCCATTGCCCTGAAAAGGGCATTTGTATGGGCATTGCCCGTAAAATTGAATTCTGCTCTTGTGCTGCCCATCCCTAATCTAAAAAAAATATATATATTTAAAAAAAAAAACTAAGTCTAACCCCCAAAAATTAAACCAAAATTACAGAAAATAAAAAAAATCTAATATTACAGAAAATAAAAAACAAATTACCAAAGTTTACAAAATTAAACCTAATCCCTATTAAAATAAAAAAGCCCCCCCAAAATAAAAACACCCCCTAATCTAAGAATAAACTGCCAGTAGCTCTTAAAAGGGCTTTTTGCAGGGCATTGCCCAAAGATAAACAGCTTTTTTACATTAAGAATACACAAAGTCCCCCCTAACAGTAAGCCCCCCCACCCACCAAACCCCCCAAAATAAAAAAACCTAACACTAAAAAACCTAAACTACCCATTGCCCTGAAAAGGGCATTTGTTTGGGCATTGCCATTAAAAGGGCATTTAGCTCTTTTACTGCCCATCCCTAATGTAAATAAAACAAACACCCCCAAATAAAAACTTAAAAAAACCTAAGTCTAACCCCCAGTTGGTACTCACCATTCCGGGAGTCTGGCGGAGAAGGCCCTGTTCCAGGTGGTGAAGTCTTCTTCCAAGCGGTGACATCTTCTTTCTTCTTCCAGGAACAATCCGGCACGGAGTGAGGAGAGCGGAGCTGAAGACCGATGACCGCAGAGCTGGAGACCGGAGACCCTGGAGCTGAAGACCCGGGAGCCTGGAACTGAAGACCGGCGATCCTGGAACTAATGAACGGCGACTCTGGAGCTGAAGACCGGCAACCCTGGAACTGAAGACCGGCAACCGCGGAGCCATGGAGGGTGGAGGATCCTCTTCATACGATTGCCACCGTACACTAAATAGTGAATTCAAGGTACGCGATTAAAGATGGCGTCCCTTGAATTCCTAATGGCTGATTTGATTCTTTAAATTCAAATCAGCCAATAGGATGAGAGCTACTGAAATCCTATTGGCTGATTTGGCTCATTACTTGTTTTATGATTTTTATTAAAGTAAGTTTTTACTTACCTACTTCCTGCCATACTTTGTATTCCTATTTGCATCTTGGTTGATACATATTCCTTTTATGAATTAATTTGCTTCTTGTTTCCTGACCCATTGGAACTTCACACCACACACCGGAGATCAGTCTGCTGGGTGACTGTTAGATTCCAGCCTCCCTCTAATGCACCAAGGGAGGTGCTCCACTAAATGTGAGTGTAACTTGTATTGATATTACATCTGTTCCAGCTATACAGTACTAGGCCATATTGGCGCATGTGTTTGCTTTCTTCACATGATCTACAGATTGCTGCTACCACACCGGAGATCAGTCTGCTGGGTGACTGTTAGATTCCAGCTTGCTTTACCAGCACCGTTCTATACAGTACTAGGCCATGTGGCGCTTCTGTCTCCTATTTTCATAAACAGACATGGAGGCCTATTTATTAAAGGTCTGTCGGACCTGATCTGACAGTGCGGATCAGGTCCGACAGACCTCGCTGAATGCGGAGAGCAATATGCTCTCCATATTCAGCATTGCACCAGCAGCTCTTATGAGCTGTTGGTGCAACGCCGCCCCCTGCAGATTCGCAGCCAATCGGCTGCCAGCAGGGGGGTGTCAATCAACCCGATCGTACTCGATCGGGTTGACTTGTGGCAATCTCTGTCCGCCTGCTCAGAGCAGGCGGATAGGGTTATGGAGCAGCGGTCTTTAGACCGCTGCTTCTTAACTGCTGTTTGTGGCGAGCCTGCAGGCTCGCCAGAAACACAGGCCCTCAAGCTCCATTCAGAGCTTGATAAATGGGCCTCTAAGAATAACACATAGGGGTAGATTTATCAATCCCCGGGTGGAAATGATTTGCTATAGTTAATCATGTCCGCCCTGCATCGCTAAATGCCGACAGCATGCGCTGTTGGCATTTTATCATTGCACAAGCATTTCTAGTGAACTGCTTGTGCAATGCCGCCTCCTGCACATCCGTGGCCAATCGGCTGCTATCAGGGGGGCAGGGGGCATCAATAATCCGATCGTATCTGATCAGGCTAATTGCAGTCTGTCACCTCAGAGGTGGCGGATTAGTTAAGGAGCAGCGGTCTTACGACTGCTGCTTCTTAACTTACTGTATGTTTTCTGGAGAGCCGGAAACATCGTTCGAAGCAAGCAGCACTCACTGCTTGATAAATCTCCCCCATAATCTGTTATTGCAAGTGGATGGTTAAATATGTTAACCAAATCATATTAACTTTTTAAGCGTGCACTACATTTTTAATTAAAGGGACATTTCAGCCAAAATTCGAATCCAAATGGATGCATTTCAGTTTTGAATAGAAGTATTTTTGCAATAAACAGTACATGAATTAGCGAAAATGCTTCTAATAAAAGCTATAACTGTTTCAATAGCACAGAAAGCACTATTAACACCCTCATTGTGCTTGTATTACAAACTGTGGGTTAAAGGGACATTCCAGCCAAAACTGTAATCCACATGGGTGCAATTAAGTTTTAAAAATGTTTCTAATAAAAGCTATAGCTGTTTCAAATGTGTATTTAAGTATGCACCGTGCACCAGCATTTTAAACACTGCACTTGCTCAGAGAACCTAAGGTGCTTGTACCATCTGGTAATGACTCAATTTGCTAATTGCCTACATGATACAAGCCCCATTGGCTCTTTGAGCAGCTACAGTATTTTAATACTGGTGCACTGAAAAAATCTAGTTATGCTTCACATGCACGTGCAGTAAAAAATGTTACTTCTAAGGGCTAGATTACGAGTGAAGCGGTAGTTTGCGCCACCACTCATGCGCTAACCCTGCTAGACTTTTTACACATGTTGGGTTGCGTGCGTATTACAAGTTGAAAGTATATAATATTCTACAGTATATATATATATATATATATATATATATATATACTGTAGATTATTATATACAGGTATAGATATATACAGATATATATAGGAATATCTATTTAAAAATACCTAGATCATATTCCCCTATGGGAAGAACATTGATATGTGAACTATTTACAGTACAAACATAGTTAAACACTTTATTAAATACTAGTCCTAAAGTGGGCCAAAATCCCCATCCACTTAGATCCCCTCCCCCTCCCTCCTTCTCCTTCCCTGCCGCTCTCAACTTTTATTTTTCTGTAGTGCAGTGACCCCACCTGATGTGTTTTGTGCAACTTTTTTGTCTCTCAGAACAGTTAACCAAAGCTCTAAATTTGCGCTATCCCGACGCAAGTTAAATTTAATACACACTCAAGCGAACATGTTTACTTTCAACTCATAATACTGTGCTACTTCCGATATGCGCAAAGAGTAGCGATAAACCCCTTTTCACACGCACGCAACAGCTAAAGGACAGTATTAGTCATCTTAAAGTTTTACCTTAGAATAAGCTGCAAATAGCCTCCTGCACCTTGTCTATATCATGCAGCAGGAACGTTAAACAGTTATTTTGAAATTAATATTGTTTCTGGCTAGTTTGAAATGGCAAGCTCCACCTACTGATGACATCACAATCTGGGCTGCATATTGCTTCCAATCAAAAAAGGCTCACTAGTTGGATTCAACAGACGTTCAATGCTATTCAGCAGAGTGCATAAATGCAGCCCAGATCGTGATGTCATCGGTGGGTGGAGTTTGGCAGCCATTTCAAACTGGCCAGAAACAATATTCATTTTAAAATAACTTTTTTACCATTCCTGCTGCATGATATAGAAAAGATGCAGGAGGCTATTTACAGCTAAATATAAAGCAAGACTTTAAGATGACTAAGGTGTAGACTGTCCCTTTAACATGCCACTCGTAATCTAGCCCTAAAACAATGATAAACTTTTAAAGTAGCATTTTTACCAATAGATGAGTATTGCAAATATGTTTGTATTTAAAAATATAATTCATCTACGTACCTTTATATATCTATACCTACATATAATCATCTCTCTCTCTCTATCTATCTATCTATCTATCTATCTATATATATATATATATATATATATATATATATATATATATATATATATATATACACAGGTAGCCCTCAGTTTACGCCAGGGTTAGGTTCCAGAAGGAATGGTTGTAAATTAAAACCGTTGTAAATTGAAACCCAGTTTATAATGCAAGTCAATGGGAAGTGAGGGAGATAGGTTCCAGGCCCCTCTCAAAATTGTCATAAGTATCACCTAATACATTATTTTTAAAGCTTTGAAATTAAGACTTTAAATGCTAAACAGCATTATTAACCTATTAAAATAATCACACAACACAGAATATATAATTAAACTAAGTTAAATGAACAAAAACATTTGCTAAACAGCATTATAAACCTAATAAAATAATCACACAACACAGACTTCACTTGCATTTTTCTGCAAACAGTTCTTTCTATGCATTCCAATCTGGACTGATTTATAGACAGGAAGATCTTGTTCCTTTGAAATCTGCTTGATAGCTCAGGCCTGGTTAAACTGATTAATTTCAGCTTGCTTGGCTTTGCTGCAACACAAGCGGACAGCTCCACCTACTGGCTATTTTACTAACTGCACTGCATCTCAATGCTTTTCAATAGCAGTCACATGACTGGAAAAAAGGTTGTTATTCTGAAACTGTGTAAATTGAACCGTTGTAAACCGAGGGCCACCTGTATATATATAGCTATAGATATATAGATATTTTACCAAAATACCATCAGATATATATAGAAATATGTATTTCTGAATAAATAGAACATATTCTGCTATGTGCAGAACATTGGAATGTGAAATATTTATATTTTCATGTCGGATTAGCGCGCTGGTAGGTTATTAGTTTTCCCCCCACTTTCTTTTCTCCGTTGACTTCTATGGGGAAATAGGTTATAAAGCCCGCAATATTCTAAGTTTGGCTTTTTGCGCGCCCCAGGGTAGCGAGAGACTGATAACTTTTTCCATTCAGCTCGTAATACGAGTGCTACCCAATGCGCGCAAAAAGTTTACTTCTAGCGCAATTAGCACTCTAGTGAAAGTGTTAAATAGCACTCCACTTGTAATTTGTCAGTGGCCTCAGAGCAGATCTGGAGCTGAAAACAATTACACTAAGTTTTACAACTCAAATTTTTTTAAAAAAAAAGCATCTCTGCACATACGTTCTTTTTTCTTCCCATATTTCACCCACCTGCACAGAGATTTAAACACTTTTGCTGTGTGTCTATAAAGGATACAGTCTCTGTTGTTTCATTCTTTTGATATCCTTTGTTAAAAGGCATATCTAAATAAGTTCAGTAGCTGCTGATTTGTGGCTGCACATAGATGTCTAGTGTGATTGGCTCACCCATGTGCAGTGCTATTTCTTCAACTAAGGATACCTAAAGAATAAATCAAATTAGATAATTGAATTAAACTGGAATGTTTTTTAAAATTGCATTCTCTATCTGAATCATGAAAGAAAATGTTTGGGTTTCATGTCCTTTTAAGTATGCAAGTAGATGAGGTGTAATGGACATTGCAAAAGCTGTCTAATCTCTTTATCGGGATACTTTTTAGTACATTCTGTTGTCAACAATCCTATTTTTAGCACATTTTAATTTGATTTTGAGCATGTCAAAAGAGCAAGTGATGCTCGTTGGTGTGCATATAGTTATCCCAAATGATGGATTATTTGTAATATGTTTACAAGGATTCTGAATTCAAATGAATTTGTTATGATGTTATTTAACCTTGGGATATATTCCAATCTTTTAGAATTTGTTTAAAATCATTTTATTTTTTTTATCCTAATTAGATTTTGTCATTTTTTAAAAATTATATTCTAATCACAGCTTGTGTTTGAATATGTTAGGCTTTCTGGGGTATGGTAATGATATTTCTGAAATATTCGTACGAATGTGGAAATAGAGCACTATAAGCTTAGGGTGACAAAAGAGAGAAAAGTGGGTAATAGTTAATAACTGATGTTTACTTAAAGGGACACTGAACCCATTTTTTTTCATTTGTAATTCAGAAAGAGCATGCAATTTTAAGCAACTTTCTAATTTACTCCTATTATCAATTTTTCTTCGTTCTCTTGCTATCATTCTTTGAAAAAGAAGGCATCTAAGTTTTTTTTTGGTTTTAGTACTCTGGACAGCACTTTTTTATTGGTGGATGAATTTATCCACCAATCAGCAAGGACAACCCAGGTTGTTCACCAAAAATGGGCCGGCATCTAAACTTACATTCTTGCATTTCAAATAAAGATACCAAGATAATGAAGAAAATTTGATAATAGGAGTAAATTCTAAATTTGCTTAAAATTTCATGCTCAATCTGAATCACGAAATTAAATTTTTGGGTACAGTGTCCCTTTAAAATTAAAAAATATGAGTAGAGAAACCATAACCTTCTTAGATGTAGATATTTACATTGATGAAAGTGGTCTAAACATGAAAAATCACTTTAAGGACATAGATGCTAACAACTTCGTACACGCAAAAAGTTGCCATTTAAAAAAATAGAAAATATACCGAAAGGTCAATGTCTGCGTATAAGAAGGAACTGCTCTAAAGTAGTAGATTATAATGTACAAGTTAAAACATTAGAAGAACGTTTTCAAGAAATAGGATATGATCAGAAAAAGGCATTTGTGCTACACCTACTTTCTGTTGGGATGTTTCCTGCTGTTCTCTGAATTTTTAACTTGGTTCAATAAAAGACATTTTATTTATATAAACAGTGGCTCTACTCCTTTTTATATTTGATTACCACCAGTCTACAGAGCCACCGTCTTTACCTGCTTTGCTTTACCCAGTGCTGGGCTCTGCAGCGTCTCCCCCCCTGAAGACAACAACACGTTTGACGTCACCGCATTCGACAACCCGGAAACCACATGCGGCACAGAAGGACTCACACCGGAGGAACAAGCTGAGTGCAGCTGCCGAGGACGCTCTCGGTCCATGGGGTACGGTTAGTGCCCGGTGAATGAGATCATTGCCTGCTTTGGGACCGGAGGTATGTGATAATGTGAAATTGAAGAATATGTGATATCTTCTATCAAGGCTATATATGGAAGGCCAGTGTGGGATTATCCCATAGTTATTTAACGGTCTGAAGTTTGTGGCAATTGGAATCTTACAAAGGGGGGAGGGACACGCTCCCGTAAGTCCCAGTAGGAGACTTTATTCTCTGTGTATAATTATTTATATAGATTGCCTCCACTGTTTGCTCTACGCTTTGTGTTACTTGTTCAGAAAAAGGTAGAGACAGTGATATCGGTAGTCAGAGAGACAGACCGCAAAGGGTTACTAACGAGAACTAAACAAAAAAAGCAATTAAACGAACAAGAAACTGAGAGAATTAGTTCCATTTATAACCAACTTTAACCACCCACATAAAGCAATAGAAAAAATATTACACAAGCATTGGAATTTAATAAAATTAGACCCCATTTTAGGCGACAAAATAAGTGAAAAGCCAAATGTCATATATAGAAAAGCTCCAAATATGAAAACCCTACTGGCACCAAGCGAATTTAAGAATAAAGTAAAGGTAAAGAAAAATGTAGACCTTAAAGGGGAGAAATTAGAAGGTTTTTTTTTTTTCTTTCTATAGCTGCAAAGCTTGCTCACACAGCAGTAAAATAAATTCAGAGCTACAAATCATCTAACGCAAGATACAAAATACGAGCACAATAAGGTGCACGGACAAAGGGGTCATCTACCTCCTAGAATGCAGCTGCAATAAACAATATTTGGGTGAGACCACCAGGATCCTCAGAACCAGAATTAGGGAACACCTAAATATAATAGAAAAAAGGAAAACAAGATACGAGACTGTATGAACATTAAGCCCATAATAACTGTATAGAAGACCTAAAATACTGGCGGATTTGTAAAGTAAAGAAAGACTGGTGTGGAGGAGACTTTGAGAAAAAACTTCTTAAGAGAGAGGCTGAAAGAATTTGAGTTAAAAACACTCTACCCTTTAGGGTTAAACTCAGAACTAAACCTCAACTCCTTTGTACTACAATAACATATATTACACTATTGGCACACGAAATAAAAATATAATAATAATAAAATTATATCTATAAAAAATTGAGTACAATGATGTGTACTTTACCTATGCACATATTGGTGCATATTTATGACTGTGCGAGCAGACATGATCCGATATAACGGATCATGTCCACTGCACATCGATAAATGCCGACAGCATACGCTCTCAGCATTTGTCATTGCACCAGCAGTTCTTGTGAACTGCTGAGCAATGCCGTCCCCTGCAGATTTACAGCCAATCGGCCACTAGCAGAGGGTGTCAATCAACCCGATCGGGTGAATTTCTGTTGATGTCTGTCCGTCGCCTCAGAGCAGGTGGACAGGTTATGGAGCAGCGGTCTTTAGAACGCTGCTTGATAAATATGCCCATAGTGTAAGATATTAATTTGTGTGTCATTACCTACTATCTTTTATGCCCCCTTTCTAATACAGATTTTTGAATCTGAAGGCAAAATTGTTATTCATGTAACATCTCTTTATACAAGTTGTCATAAAAGGAATAACACTTTGCAGTAGAGATAAATGAATGTAAATGTGGGGTATATCCCATATACTTGTATATATCTCTGTAGCTTACTGATGATTTTTGAATTGTATAGTCATATCTGTGTAACATCTCTTATGTTATCCCTTACATAGAATTTACATATTTTTGCATAATATTGTTTTATTGTTGAAAAGTTATGGCACCAGTGAAGTGGACTATACCACCAGTGAACTTTAGGGGGAGTGTATAAGTATAAGTGTATAAGTAGTGACTTAGATCTTAGTAAAACCATCTTGACAAAGCCATGCAAACGGCAAAACGTGTTGATGGTACTTATAGTACAAAGAAGAATTATATAAGGAACGAATATTGTAGTTAATATCCAGTAAATCTCTGCGCAGAGTAGAACAGATAAAAAAAAACAGTTCTGTGAGTGGAGAGACAACGCCACCGGATTGGCCGTCTTGATCATGTGGAAACTAATCTAATCAGTGAGAGCGCGTTGTTACGAACAACAGATGTGGCATTTTCCCAGACTTACCCGCATTTGTGGAGAGGAACAGACGATACGACCGAGCTCATAGAGCCAAAGCTAAGGCAGTGGTTCGCAACAAAGGAGAAACAAGTAAAGTATTCCGGACTGTGATAAGAAACAGATAGACCCCACATTAGTTTGATGTATGAACAAAGTACTGTGTTATTTGTACTTGCGGTGTGGTGTCAACCGCCTAGCTGCAATATAAAGACGCAAGGAGGACTTTGTCACTAGACTTTCTGCAACTTTGAAACAGAGTTTTCTCTCTGACACTCGATCTCTATTAACGCTCATTGATGTCTCAGGCTATCAGTGTTGGGTAAACAAGGGTGATGACCTCTAGCAGTTTCTAGAGGTCTATGACTAAAGTCAACTTTTAATTAAAGTACACAGAAAGACATTTCAGGTTAATTTTGTTTTGCTCTTTTCCTTTGAGGCGTTATGTAGTCTAACAATGTTATTTTTTTTTCACATTAGGAAGAATTTCCAAAGTCCTGGGAGCCATAGACTGCACCCATATGCATAGAGAGCACCACAAGATCAAGGGGTACTTTATAGGAACTGAAAGCTGTTCCGCTAAATGAATGCGCCTATTTGTTACCATACTATATAGATCATTAATGTTTTTGCAGAATCTCTATGCTACCTGACAATTTCCCTAATTTTACCAACACATTGTTAAAATTTACAATAGCTTTTAATAATTGAATTCTAATTCTTAAGACAGTGAGCATATAGTTTAATTTGAAATAGATGTGACTTTCAGCTGCACAGTAATTACATATAGAGTTACAAATACTGTTGATTCAGCCAATCTGCTTAAACAAAAAAATACACCTAGGATTTTGTTTAGATAGCACTTCAGAATAAAAAAATCCCTGCTTCTAAAATATGCTGATTTTCATGTTGCCCCTTTAAAATGGTCTGCTTATCATTTCCTACCCTGTAGCTCTAAACTTGGGGGATCAGCATTTAATCAAATATATATAGAAAACTGTAATTTATTTTCCTTTTAGAAGAAGTAATTTGCAGTGCAAGGAAATGAGCAGTCTCCCCAGGACCAAGCCACAGGCCACAAGTTGCCTTGTTAGAGGGAAAATAAGAGAGAGAGTTGAGTAATAGCATATACAGAGAGTGAAAACCTAATATTCTTATAAAAACACCATGGGGATATCAATTATTTACTACTTTACAGACCAAGGTATAGAAAAAGGGATACAGGAAAGGAGGGGTAGTATAAGGAAGAGGGGTTAATGCCAAAATGTCAAGGTCATTTTTTAAAAACAATAATGTAACTGCCTTTGAAGTGTGTAGATCCAGGTTATTCCATATCAGTTACACAGCACTTCTGAAGAAAGGTGCAATTTTCCTTGGCTGAAAGATTTTTTATTATATAGAAAAATGAAAACACTTTATGAATTTTGGAAAGAAGCAGGATAACATACTTTACTTTAAAGGTTATTTTATTGTTTGTTTGTTTTTTCGCTTGCAAAACAAACTCTTCATTTCATACAAAAATGACATGAATCATTAGAGCAGGACATTTTTGAATAACAGAATCATATTGTTCCTTACTATCATCTGTTCCTTACTACCAATTGCACATGAGCAGGGCTTGTCAATCATTCTTGACAGATCAAACTGGGATGTTTTAAGTTTATTTCCTCTTAGTTGGTGGAGAGGTTAGGAAGCACTACTACTTCTTAAATGGAGAATCTAGTACATTTTACACACATTTAAAAGGACAGGAAACCCCAACATTTTCTTTCATGATTTGGATAGAGCATACAATTTTAAACAACTTTCCAGTTTACTTTTTTTTATCAAATTTGCTTTATTCTATTGTTATCCTTTGCTGAAGGGACAGCATTGCACTACTGGCAGCTAGATGAACACATCTAGTTTGCCAATCACAAGAGACTAGTGTACGATATGTGCGTCTTCTTTTTCAACAAGGGATACCAAGAGAACAAAGCACATTTGAAAATAGAAGTGACTTTTAAAGTGGCTTAAAATTACATGCTCTATCAGAATCATGCAAGTGTAATTTTGACTTACCCTAACCCTTTAAAGCTGTCAATAGCATAATATGGTTTGCTGGCTACATTCACTTCCTTTGCTGTGACCAGTTATAGAGGGATATAGGGAAGCGCCTAAACATATCAAGCAATCACTGGGCAGCATGTATGAGTGTAATGGTCCTGTATCCGGTGGAATGCACCAGCCTTTCTTGGGGGAGGGGGAACATGACTCTTTTAAGATTTAAACATCAGTCAAAGCAATGCTAGAGTCCTTTGCCTGCCTTTTCTTTTCCTAACACCTAAGACCTTATATCTTTGTGCACTTTTGTGTGCAATTTTTTTTTTTAAAGTATTTTTATTAGATAGTGTTTTTATTAGTGAAAGTGTACTTTGTAATGTATTTGTGATGTCGTTTGTGTAACTTTTTAGTTTCACAAAACAGTTAACCTGAGCTCTGAAGTTGAGGTAATCATTCTAGCGTAAATTGCGATTGCACTCAAGTGATCACGTTTACTTTCAACTCATAATCCCGACGAGCGCAAACACAAGCAATAAACCCCTTTAAAACTTGCAAACTTTTGAGCTCCACTCGTAATCTGGTGCATAAGCAGCAGATTCATTGTGAGAGTCTGGGGTTGGTTATTGACTTAAGTAGCATGAACCTTATATACAAGTACTACTACAGTCAGTAACAATATTGGGCCAGATGAGTGGATTACGCAAGCACGATATTTGCACTCCACTCAGTAATACCAGCACACGCAAATATGCAGTGGTATTATAAGTTAGAACGCAACCTCGTGTTTGCATTGCAGGGAAGCATTGCCCTCAAGAGAGTGCACTTTCATAGCCTCCAATGACTCAGCTGAGAATCTAGCGCAGCGAAGGTACAGCAGATTTTTTTACTTTTATTATATACTGCATGAGTTGAACAATATTATATGTTAATACCTTTGCTGATATTGGCAACAGAATTAAGATCCTATCATAACTCAAATGGTGCCTCCCAAGGCTTTATTCAAAGAAATACAACCACATTAAAAATTATGGGGAGGCGAAAGTGAGTTTAAAATCATCCACTAAGCACAAAATATAGAGAAAATAACTCATTGTGTAGTTCATTAGCAAATCTAGACAAGCCAGAAGCTTTGCTTTTCCCACAGAAAACCTCTAAATACATTGTTTCCAATACAACAAAGTATTCTGGGTAAGATATGCAAATTAGGTCACAATGACTCACTTTTTTACTTTAGCCTGCTTTTTAGCATGCTATGGCATAAAGGGAAGTCTGCCCGTAAGAGCAGGCTGAAGTAAAAAAGTGAGTAATTGTAAACTTAATTTGCATATCTTACCCAGAATCCTTTGCTGCATTGGAAACAATGTATTCAGAGGTTTTCTGTGGGAATAGCAAGCCTTCTGGCTTGTCTAGATTTTCTAATGAACTACACAATGAGTTATTGGGGCCTATCTATCAAGCTCCGGAGAGAGCTTGAGGCCCCTGCAGGCTCGCCAGAAACACCAGTTATGAAGCAGCGGTCTAAAGACCGCTGATCCATAACCTGTCCGCCTGCTCTGAGCAGGCGGACAGACATTGCTGCAATTCAACCCGATCAAGTACGATTGGGTTGATTGACACCCCCTGCTGGCGGCCGATTGGCCACAATTCTGCAGGGGGCGGCGTTGCACCAGCAGCTCTTGTGAGCTGCTGGTGCAATGCTGAATACGGAGAGCGCATTGCTCTCCGTATTCAGCGAGGTCTGGTGGACCTAATCCGCACTGTCGGATCAGGTCCGCCAGACTTTGATAAATAGAGGCCATTGTCTCTATATTCAAAGAAATAGAAATCAAGCTTGTAAAATATATTTTGCTGAACATATTTTTCACTGTGCCTCTAAGCAAGAAAGTTCAGTCATAATTTCCTGTCAGTACAGTGCATTTACATTCAAAGCCATCATAAATTAGGTGGAAAAAATACTCTCAAAGGAATTAAAATTACAGCTGTATCCTATCTTTTTAGACGCGTTCTATAAAAGGCAACATCTATTTACAATTAAGCTAAATATAATGTAGTAAAAGTAGCAAGTCTATTTAATGTGTAACCGTTTTTTTCTGCATAAATGCATTTCAGTTTGGATTAGATGAATGTCATGTGCAGAGTCAATGCTTTCAGTGAAAGGCGCTAGAACACTTATTGAGGCATTTTTGGTAATACATGCGCATTGCAAAAATGTTTCTAATCCAAAGTGAAATGCAGTAAAATGACATGAAAATCAAACTTGAAGTGATAGTAAATACTAGCGTTTCAAAAATGCTACGATTTACCATCAATACAAATAGTGACCATCATTCATTAACCCCTTAACGACCGAGGACGTCCTCTAAAAAAATACCCTTAACGACCAAGGACGTACCCTGCACGTCCTCGGTCTGGAAAGCAGCTGGAAGCGATCCTGCTCGCTTCCAGCTGCTTTCCGGTTATTGCAGTGATGCCTCGATATCGATGCATCACTGCAATAACCTTTTTAAGCCATCCGGTGCAGAGAGAGCCACTCTGTGGCCCTCTCTGCACCGGAGATTGTTGGCTTACCGCGTTGGTGGGTGGGAGGCTGGTGGGAGGCGGGTGGTGACCATCGATGGCCTTGGTGACGTGCAGGGGGGGCGGGATCGTGGGCGTGGATGATTGGGGGCGCGCACTGACACGCGCGCGTGCACGGAAGGGCGGGGGCAGGCGCATGCACGGGGAGGGAGCGGGTGGGAACCGCTACACTACAGAAAAAAGTTAAACAAAAAAATGCAAAAAACAGGGAATAAAAGTTTTTTTTTATAAATCAATTAAGGTGTTGGGGTTTGTCTGTGGGGGGGGGAAGCTACACTACAGAATTTCTATTTTTTTTAAAAAAAAATACGCTTTTTTCTTGAAACTGGGTACTGGCAGACAGCTGCCAGTACCCAAGATGGCCCCCAATAATGCAGAGGGGGAGGGTAAGAGAGCTATTTTGGGGGTGGATCAGGGAGGTTGGGGGCTAAGGGGGGATTCTACAAAGCAGCATATGTAAATATGCTAAAAAATAATAATTAAAAAAACCTTTTATTTTAGTACTGGCAGACTTTCTGCCAGTACTTAAGATGGCGGGGACAATTGTGGGATGGGGGAGGGAAGGGAGCTGTTTGGGAGGGATCAGGGGGTGGGATGTGTCAGATGGGAGGCTGATCTCTACACTAAAGCTAAAATTAACCCTGCAAGCTCCCTACAAACTACCTAATTAACCCCTTCACTGCTAGCCATAATACACGTGTGATGCGAGCAGCATTTAGCGGCCTTCTAATTACCAGAAAGCAACGCCAAAGTCATATATGTCTGCTATTTCTGAACAAAGGGGATCCCAGAGAAGCATTTACAACCATTTGTGCCATAATTGCACAAGCTGTTTGTAAATAATTTCAGTGAGAAACCTAAAATTGTGAAAAATTTAACGTTTTTTTAAATTTGATCGCATATGGTGGTGAAATGGTGGCATGAAATATACCAAAATGGGCCTAGATCAATACTTGGGGTTGTCTACTACACTACACTAAAGCTAAAATTAACCATACAAGCTCCCTACATGCTCCCTAATTAACCCCTTCACTGCTGGGCATAAAACACGTGTGGTGAGCAGTGGCATTTAGCAGCCTTCTAATTACCAAAAAGCAACGCCAAAGCCATATATGTCTGCTATTTATGAACAAAGGGGATCCCAGAGAAGAATTTACAAACATTTATGCTGTAATTGCACAAGCTGTTTGTAAATAATTTCAGTGAGAAACCTAAAGTTTGTGAAAAAATTTGTGAAAAAGTGAACAATTTTTTTTATTTGATCGCATTTGGCGGTGAAATGGTGGCATGAAATATACCAAAATGGGCCTAGATCAATACTTTGGGATGTCTTCTAAAAAAAAATATGTACATGTCAATGGATATTCAGGGATTCCTGAAAGATATCAGTGTCCCAATGTAACTAGCACTCATTTTGAAAAAAAGTGGTTTGGAAATAGCAAAGTGCTACTTGTATTTATGGACCTATAACTTGCAAAAAAAAGCAAAGAACATGTAAACATTGGGTATTTCTAAACTCAGAACAAAATTTAGAAACTATTTAGCATGGGATTTATTTGGTGGTTGTAGATGTGTAACAGATTTTGGGGGTCAAAGTTAGAAAAAGTGTGTTTTTTTCCATTTTTTCCTCATATTTTATAAAAAAATTAGAGTAAATTATAAGATATGATAAAAATAATGGTATCTTTAAAAAGTCCATTTAATGGCGAGAAAAACGGTATATAATATGTGTGGGTACAGTAAATGAGTAAGAGAAAAATGTAAAAATAGCCTTGGTCCCAAACGGACAGAAAATGGAAAAGTGCTGCGGTCATTAAGGGGTTAAAAAAACCTGATGAATAGGTACCTTTATTTCACTGTGGCTTCAATAATAACATAAGCACGGCACAGCTCAGGTTTTCCAGTGATGTTTCTACCTCTTTGCTAATAGCTGTGCTAGCACTGTCAGATGACTACCACGGCTTTTGGTTTAGGGGTGGAAATTTCACCTCATTGAGAGAAGAGTGCTGTGCTTTGGGCGACCGGTGGCGCTGACTTTAGTGAGGAACCACAGCACAGAAACAGTGAGCTTACCACCCTTTTTTTCCCTAAGTGATCACTGAAAGTCCACTTTATTTTTAGTGCTCAGGTATGAAAGAAGAAACAATAAATAATCTATTAATTCTAAATAAGTAAATAAGGTATCAGAGGATCTCAAATCTATGTTTTTAATGTAAGAACTGCAGAACTTGTATCCCAGACAGCCTTCCTTACCTGTACATGCATTGTGGGATCTTAACAGAAGTATAGCTGAGGTTTACTCCCATATTGCGTTATTTCAACCTCTTGATTGTCTAATTCTTTTATCTGTTCTTCACAGATAAAATAATTAGACAACCAAGAGGATGAAATAATGCAATATGGGGGTAAACCTCAGCTATACTTCAGTTTAGATCACTACATAATCATTTGAAGCAGGAAGCTTATACATAAGGTGACACATTTAGAAAATATACTCCAGGGATGCTCCTTGTAGAGAATTCATAGCCTGTGGATATGTTTAAAGGGACAGTCTAGTCAAAATTAAAATTTCATGATTCAAATAGGGCATGCAATTTTATACAACTTTCAAATTTACTACTATCATCACATTTGCTTTATTCTCTTGATATTCTTTATTGAAATCTAAACTTAGGTAGGCTCATATGCTAATTTTTAAGCCCTTGAAGGCTGCCTCTTATCTTACTGCATTTGGACGGTTTTTCATAGCTTCTTGTGTGCCATATAGATAACATTGTGTTCACTAATGTAGATTTACCTAGGAGTCAGCACTGATTGGCTAAAATGAGATTTACCTAGGAGTTATCACTGATTGGCTAAAATGCAAGTCTGTCAAAAGAGCTGAAATAAGGGGCAGTCTGCAGAGGCTTAGATACAAGGTAATCACAGAGGTAAAAAGTATATTAATAACAGTGTTGGTTATGCAAAACTGGGGATTGGGTAATCTATCTTTTTAAACAATTAAAATTCATAATAAGGAAATTCATTACTATGTATTTGGTTTCTTAAATTAGTTTTACAAGGTTAAACACGTACCTGTAGTGTGCTGAAGAGCCAGGCTAATCCCAACACTTGGCCAAACTAATAGGAACTATAGAATGGACCATCCCGAATATTCATTATTTGTTTAAACCAAACAAATACCGAATAGTGCAACAGACGAATATTCGGAAAACACATTTTTCTGAATATTCATTCCGAAAGATTCATCCAAATTTTTCTTTGATACGCATGGCTGCTTTTAACTGTTATCCAGTATTCTTGCAGCTGCCATGTTTTGTATAAACCATATAGTTATTTTGTGAGACATTTTACTTAAAGGTATGCTAAACCCAAATTTTTTCTTTCATAATTCAGATAGAGCATGCAATTTTAAGCAACTTTCTAATTTACTCCTATTATCAATTTGTCTTTGTTCTCTTGCTATCTTTATTTGGAAAAACAGGAATCTAAGCTCTTCAGCACCCTCAATAGCACTTGCTGATTGGTGGCTACATTTAGTTACCAATTAGCAAGCACAACCCAGGTGCTGAGGGTAGAGAAATAGACAGCGGAACATACGATTCAAATGTAATTTATTAACACTCGATTACACACATAAAAAAAACATACTTACAAAAAGTATGTGTCAAATAAGCACATAAAGAATCCTCTTTATTGAGGTCTGTGGCCGTAGCAGTCTTTTAGGTCAGGGATTAACGGCTTGATATTGAAACAAATTTTCTCTGTTGTAACAAACAGTCTTGATGTGTTCAAACCGCCCACTTTCCTTCTGTAATCCAACTACGGATACTGGAATTGGCAAAAAAGCACCCTACGCGTTTCTTTCGGTATCGTCCGGACTTTCTTTCATGTAATTAGCAAGAGTCCATGAGCTAGTGACGTATGGGATATACATTCCTACCAGGAGGGGCAAAGTTTCCCAAACCTCAAAATGCCTATAAATACACCCCTCACCACACCCACAATTCAGTTTTTACAAACTTTGCCTCCGATGGAGGTGGTGAAGTAAGTTTGTGCTAGATTCTACGTTGATATGCGCTCCGCAGCAAGTTGGAGCCCGGTTTTCCTCTCAGCGTGCAGTGAATGTCAGAGGGATGTGAGGAGAGTATTGCCTATTTGAATGCAGTGATCTCCTTCTACGGGGTCTATTTCATAGGTTCTCTGTTATCGGTCGTAGAGATTCATCTCTTACCTCCCTTTTCAGATCGACGATATACTCTTATATATACCATTACCTCTGCTGATTCTCGTTTCAGTACTGGTTTGGCTTTCTACAAACATGTAGATGAGTGTCCTGGGGTAAGTAAATCTTATTTTCTGTGACACTCTAAGCTATGGTTGGGCACTTTGTTTATAAAGTTCTAAATATATGTATTCAAACATTTATTTGCCTTGACTCAGAATGTTCAACTTTCCTTATTTTTCAGACAGTCAGTTTCATATTTGGGAAAATGCATTTGATTTATTCAATTTTTTTCTTACCTTCAAAAATTTGACTCTTTTTCCCTGTGGGCTGTTAGGCTCGCGGGGGCTGAAAATGCTTCATTTTATTGCGTCATTCTTGGCGCGGACTTTTTTGGCGCAAAAATTATTTTCCGTTTCCGGCGTCATACGTGTCGCCGGAAGTTGCGTCATTTTTTGACGTTATTTTTCGCCAAAAATGTCGGCGTTCCGGATGTGGCGTCATTTTTGGCGCCAAAAGCATTTAGGCGCCAAATAATGTGGGCGTCTTATTTGGCGCTAAAAAATATGGGCGTCGCTTTTGTCTCCACATTATTTAAGTCTCATTTTTCATTGCTTCTGGTTGCTAGAAGCTTGTTCTTTGGCATTTTTTCCCATTCCTGAAACTGTCATTTAAGGAATTTGATCAATTTTGCTTTATATGTTGTTTTTTCTCTTACATATTGCAAGATGTCTCACGTTGCATCTGAGTCAGAAGATACTACAGGAAAATCGCTGTCTAGTGCTGGATCTACCAAAGCTAAGTGTATCTGCTGTAAACTTTTGGTAGCTATTCCTCCAGCTGTTGTTTGTATTGATTGTCATGACAAACTTGTTAATGCAGATAATATTTCCTTTAGTAAAGTACCATTGCCTGTTGCAGTTCCTTCAACATCTAAGGTGCAGAATGTTCCTGATAACATAAGAGATTTTGTTTCTGAATCCATAAAGAAGGCTATGTCTGTTATTTCTCCTTCTAGTAAACGTAAAAAATCTTTTAAAACGTCTCTCCCTACAGATGAATTTTTAAATGA
The DNA here is from genome assembly GCF_027579735.1 of Bombina bombina. Classification (NCBI taxonomy): domain Eukaryota; kingdom Metazoa; phylum Chordata; class Amphibia; order Anura; family Bombinatoridae; genus Bombina; species Bombina bombina. The sequence goes on along the minus strand of NC_069501.1, from coordinate 452,390,307 downwards.
ACATCATCATTCTGATTCTGATGACTCTTCTGGTTCAGAGGATTCTGTCTCAGAGGTTGATGCTGATAAATCTTCATATTTATTTAAAATGGAATTTATTCGTTCTTTACTTAAAGAAGTTCTAATTGCTTTAGAAATAGAGGATTCTGGTCCTCTTGATACTAATTCTAAACGTTTGGATAAGGTATTTAAATCTCCTGTGGTTATTCCAGAAGTTTTTCCTGTTCCTAATGCTATTTCTGCAGTAATTTCCAAAGAATGGGATAAATTGGGTAATTCATTTACTCCTTCTAAACGTTTTAAGCAATTATATCCTGTGCCGTCTGACAGATTAGAATTTTGGGACAAAATCCCTAAAGTTGATGGGGCTATTTCTACCCTTGCTAAACGTACTACTATTCCTACGTCAGATGGTACTTCGTTTAAGGATCCTTTAGATAGGAAAATTGAATCCTTTCTAAGAAAAGCTTATCTGTGTTCAGGTAATCTTCTTAGACCTGCTATATCTTTGGCTGATGTTGCTGCAGCTTCAACTTTTTGGTTGGAAACTTTAGCGCAACAAGTAACACATCATGATTCTCATGATATTATTATTCTTCTTCAGCATGCTAATAATTTTATCTGTGATGCCATCTTTGATATTATCAGAGTTGATGTCAGGTTTATGTCTCTAGCTATTTTAGCTAGAAGAGCTTTATGGCTTAAGACTTGGAATGCTGATATGGCTTCTAAATCAACTCTACTTTCCATTTCTTTCCAGGGTAACAAATTATTTGGTTCTCAGTTGGATTCTATTATTTCAACTGTTACTGGTGGGAAAGGAACTTTTTTACCACAGGATAAAAAATCTAAAGGTAAAAACAGGGCTAATAATCGTTTTCGTTCCTTTCGTTTCAACAAAGAACAAAAGTCTGATCCTTCATCCTCAGGAGCAGTTTCAGTTTGGAAACCATCTCCAATCTGGAATAAATCCAAGCCAGCCAGAAAGGCAAAGCCTGCTTCTAAGTCCACATGAAGGTGCGGCCCTCATTCCAGCTCAGCTGGTAGGGGGCAGGTTACGTTTTTTCAAAGAAATTTGGATCAATTCTGTTCACAATCTTTGGATTCAGAACATTGTTTCAGAAGGGTACAGAATTGGTTTCAAGATGAGACCTCCTGCAAAGAGATTTTTTCTTTCCCGTGTCCCAGTAAATCCAGTAAAAGCTCAAGCATTTCTGAATTGTGTTTCAGATCTAGAGTTGACTGGAGTAATTATGCCAGTTCCAGTTCAGGAACAGGGGATGGGGTTTTATTCAAATCTCTTCATTGTACCAAAGAAGGAGAATTCCTTCAGACCAGTTCTGGATCTAAAAATATTGAATCGTTATGTAAGGATACCAACGTTCAAGATGGTAACTGTAAGGACTATCTTGCCTTTTGTTCAGCAAGGGAATTATATGTCCACAATAGATTTACAGGATGCATATCTGCATATTCCGATTCATCCAGATCATTATCAGTTCCTGAGATTCTCTTTTCTGGACAAGCATTACCAGTTTGTGGCTCTGCCGTTTGGCCTAGCTACAGCTCCAAGAATTTTTACAAAGGTTCTCGGTGCCCTTCTGTCTGTAATCAGAGAACAGGGTATTGTGGTATTTCCTTATTTGGACGATATCTTGGTACTTGCTCAGTCTTTACATTTAGCAGAATTTCATACGAATCGACTTGTGTTGTTTCTTCAAGATCATGGTTGGAGGATCAATTTACCAAAAAGTTCATTGATTCCTCAGACAAGGGTAACCTTTCTGGGTTTCCAGATAGATTCAGTGTCCATGACTCTGTCTTTAACAGACAAGAGACGTCTAAAACTGATTGCAGCTTGTCGAAACCTTCAGTCACAATCATTCCCTTCGGTAGCCTTATGCATGGAAATTCTAGGTCTTATGACTGCTGCATCGGACGCGATCCCCTTTGCTCGTTTTCACATGCGACCTCTTCAGCTTTGTATGCTGAATCAATGGTGCAAGGATTACACAAAGATATCTCAATTAATATCTTTAAAACCGATTGTTCGACACTCTCTAACGTGGTGGACAGATCACCATCGTTTAATTCAGGGGGCTTCTTTTGTGCTTCCGACCTGGACTGTAATTTCAACAGATGCAAGTCTCACAGGTTGGGGAGCTGTGTGGGGATCTCTGACGGCACAAGGAGTTTGGGAATCTCAGGAGGTGAGATTACCGATCAATATTTTGGAACTCCGTGCAATTTTCAGAGCTCTTCAGTTTTGGCCTCTTCTGAAGAGAGAATCGTTCATTTGTTTTCAGACAGACAATGTCACAACTGTGGCATACATCAATCATCAAGGAGGAACTCACAGTCCTCTGGCTATGAAAGAAGTATCTCGAATTTTGGTTTGGGCGGAATCCAGCTCCTGTCTAATCTCTGCGGTTCATATCCCAGGTGTAGACAATTGGGAAGCGGATTATCTCAGTCGCCAAACGTTGCATCCGGGCGAATGGTCTCTTCACCCAGAGGTATTTCTTCAGATTGTTCAAATGTGGGAACTTCCAGAAATAGATTTGATGGCGTCCCATCTAAACAAGAAACTTCCCAGGTATCTGTCCAGATCCCGGGATCCTCAGGCGGAAGCAGTGGATGCATTATCACTTCCTTGGAAGTATCATCCTGCCTATATCTTTCCGCCTCTAGTTCTTCTTCCAAGAGTAATCTCCAAGATTCTGAAGGAATGCTCGTTTGTTCTGCTGGTAGCTCCGGCATGGCCTCACAGGTTTTGGTATGCGGATCTTGTCCGGATGGCTTCTTGCCAACCGTGGACTCTTCCGTTAAGACCAGACCTTCTGTCACAAGGTCCTTTTTTCCATCAGGATCTGAAATCCTTAAATTTAAAGGTATGGAGATTGAACGCTTGATTCTTCGTCAAAGAGGTTTCTCTGACTCTGTGATTAATACTATGTTACAGGCTCGTAAATCTGTATCTAGAGAGATATATTATAGAGTCTGGAAGACTTATATTTCTTGGTGTGTTTCTCATCATTTTTCTTGGCATTCTTTTAGAATACCGAGAATTTTACAGTTTCTTCAGGATGGTTTAGATAAAGGTTTGTCCGCAAGTTCCTTGAAAGGACAAATCTCTGCTCTTTCTGTTCTTTTTCACAGAAAGATTGCTATTCTTCCTGATATTCATTGTTTTGTACAAGCCTTGGTTCGTATAAAACCTGTCATTAAGTCAATTTCTCCTCCTTGGAGTTTGAATTTGGTTCTGGGGGCTCTTCAAGCTCCTCCGTTTGAACCTATGCATTCATTGGACATTAAATTACTTTCTTGGAAAGTTTTGTTCCTTTTGGCCATCTCTTCTGCCAGAAGAGTTTCTGAATTATCTGCTCTTTCTTGTGAGTCTCCTTTTCTGATTTTTCATCAGGATAAGGCGGTGTTGCGAACTTCTTTTGAATTTTTACCTAAAGTTGTGAATTCCAACAACATTAGTAGAGAAATTGTGGTTCCTTCATTATGTCCTAATCCTAAGAATTCTAAGGAGAAATCGTTGCATTCTTTGGATGTTGTTAGAGCTTTGAAATATTATGTTGAAGCTACTAAATCTTTCCGAAAGACTTCTAGTCTATTTGTTATCTTTTCCGGTTCTAGAAAAGGCCAGAAAGCTTCTGCCATTTCTTTGGCATCTTGGTTGAAATCTTTAATTCATCTTGCCTATGTTGAGTCGGGTAAAACTCCGCCTCAAAGAATTGCAGCTCATTCTACTAGGTCAGTTTCTACTTCCTGGGCGTTTAGGAATGAAGCTTCAGTTGATCAGATTTGCAAAGCAGCAACTTGGTCCTCTTTGCATACTTTTACTAAATTCTACCATTTTGATGTATTTTCTTCTTCTGAAGCAGTTTTTGGTAGAAAAGTACTTCAGGCAGCGGTTTCAGTTTGAATCTTCTGCTTATGTTTTTCGTTAAACTTTATTTTGGGTGTGGATTTTTTTCAGCAGGAATTGGCTGTCTTTATTTTATCCCTCCCTCTCTAGTGACTCTTGTGTGGAAAGATCCACATCTTGGGTAATCATTATCCCATACGTCACTAGCTCATGGACTCTTGCTAATTACATGAAAGAAAACATAATTTATGTAAGAACTTACCTGATAAATTCATTTCTTTCATATTAGCAAGAGTCCATGAGGCCCGCCCTTTTTTTGTGGTGGTTATGATTTTGTATAAAGCACAATTATTCCAATTCCTTATTTTATATGCTTTTGCACTTTTTTATCACCCCACTTCTTGGCTATTCGTTAAACTGAATTGTGGGTGTGGTGAGGGGTGTATTTATAGGCATTTTGAGGTTTTGCCCCTCCTGGTAGGAATGTATATCCCATACGTCACTAGCTCATGGACTCTTGCTAATATGAAAGAAATGAATTTATCAGGTAAGTTCTTACATAAATTATGTTTTCTTATGGGACCCAGGTGCTGAACCAAAAATGGGCCAGCTCCTTAACTTATATTCTTGCTTTTCAAATAAAGATAGCAGAAGAACAAATAAAAATGATAATAGGAATTAATTAGAAAGTTTCTTAAAATTGCATTCTCCCCCTAAATCATGAAAGAAAAAAAATTGGGTTTAGCATCTCTTAAAACACAATCACCTAGATTACGAGTTTTGCGTTAGAGGCTGTGCGGTGCTAACGAGCAGTTTATGCTCACCGCTCACTTACAGACAGCTCTGGTATTACGAGTTTTTACAAACCAGACAAGAAGTGTGCGTTGAGCAAAATTTTGCTAATTACCGCACTCCAATACCAGCGCTGCTTATGTTAGCTGGTGTAACGTGCTCGTGCACGATTTCCCCATAGGAATCAACGGGTAGAGCCGGCTGAAAAAAAGTCTAACACCTGCAAAAAAGCAGCGTAAAACTTCTTAATGCAGCCCCATTGATTCCTATGGGGAAAGAAAATTTATGTCTACATCTTACACGCTAACATGAACCCCGAGTCTAAACACCCCTAATCTTACACTTATTAACCCCTAATCTGCCGCCCCTGACACCGCCGCAACCTACATTATATTATTAACCCCTAATCTGCCGCTCCGGACACCGTCGCCACCTACATTATACTTATGAACCCCTAATCTGCTGCCCCCAACATCGCAGACACCTACATTATATTTATTAACCCCTAATCTGCCTTCCCCAATGTTGCCGCAACCTACCTACACTTCTTAACACCTAATCTACCACCCGAAACGTCGCCGCCACTATAATAAACATATTAACCCCTAAACCGCCGCACTCCTGCATTGCAAACATTAGTTAAATATTATTAACCCCTAATCTGCCGTCCCTAACATCGGCGCCACCTACCTACATTTATTAACCCCTAATCTGCCACCCCCAACGTCGCCGCCACTATTCTAAATTTATTAACCCCTAAATGATGCAATCAGCCAATAGGATTGAGCTGGCATTCTATTGACTGATTGGAACAGCCAATAGAATGCCAGCTCAATCCTATTGGCTGATTGGATCAGCCAATAGGATTGAACTTAAATACTATTGGTTGATTGCATCAGCCAATAGGATTTTTTCTACCTTAATTCCGATTGGCTGATAGAATTCTATCAGCCAATCCGAATTGAAGGGACGCCATCTTGGATGACGTCACTTAAAGGAACTGTTATTTAGTAAGAAGACTTTGTTGGAAGAGGATGCCCTGCGCCGGATGTCTTGAAGATGGACCCACTCCGCGCCGGATGGATGAAGATAGAAGATGCCGTCTGGATGAAGACTTCTGCCCGTCTGGAGGACCACTTCGCCTGGCTTGGATGAAGACTTCTCCCGGCTTCGTTGAGGACTTCGGCCTGGTTGGATGAAGACTTCTCCCGGTAAGGTGATCTTCAAGGGGTTAGTGTTAGGTTTTTTTAAGGGGTTATTGGGTGGGTTTTAGAGTAGGGTTGGTTGTATGGGTGGTGGGTTTTAATGTTGGGGGGATTTATAAATTTCTTTACAGGTAAAAGAGCTGATTACTTTGGGGCAATGCCCCACAAAAGGCCCTTTTAAGGGCTATTTGTAATTTAGTGTAGGGTAGGGCTTTTTTTTTGGGGGGGGGGGTTATTTTGTTAGGGGGATTAGATTAGGTGTAATTATTTTAATAATCTTGTAATTTGTTATTTATTTTCTGTAATTTAGAGTTTGTTTGTTTTTTTTGTACTTTAGCTAATTTTATTTAATTGTATTTAATTGTATTTAATTTAGGGAATTCATTTAATTATAGTGTAGTGTTAGGTGTTAGTGTAATTTAGGTTAGGTTTTATTTTACAGGTAAATTTGTCTTTATTTTAACTAGGTAGTTATTAAATAGTTAATAACTATTTAGTAACTATTCTACCTAGTTAAAATAAATAGAAACGTGCCTGTAAAATAAAAAATAAACCCTAAGCTAGCTACAATGTAACTATTAGTTATATTGTAGCTAGCTTAGGGTTTATTTTATAAGTAAGTATTTAGTATTAAATAGGAATAATTTAGTTAATGATAGTTATTTTTATTTAGATTTATTTAAATTATATTTAAGTTAGGGGGTGTTAGGGTTAGGGTTAGACTTAGATTTAGGGGTAAATAACTTTAATATAGTGGCGGCGACATTGGGGGCAGCAGATTAGGGGTTAATAAATGTAGGTAGGTGTTGGTGATGTTAGGGACAGCAGATTAGGGGTTAATAATATTTAACTAGTGTTTGCGATGCGGGAGTGTGGCGGTTAAGGGGTTAATTGGTAGTTTATGGGTGTTAGTGTACTTTTTAGCAATTTAGTTAAGTTTTATGCTACAGGGTTGTAGTGTAAAACTCTTAACTACTGACTTTAAAATGCGGTACCAGTCTTGACAGGAGAGGGTCTACAGCTCACTTTTTGTCAGACTCGTAATACCGGCGCTATGCAAGTCCCATTGAAAAAAGAGGATACGCAATTTACGTAAGTGGATTTGCGGTATTTCCAAGTCTGGCCAAAAAAGTGAGCGGTGAGCCTGTACCTGCAAGACTCGTAATACCAGCGGGCATTAATAAGCAGCATAAGGACTGGCCAACGCTGCTTTTTAAGCCTAGCGCACAACTCGTAATCTAGCCGAATCATTCTTAGCAAATTCTTAGCTAACCCTATAAATCAACAGTCATTAGTATACAGTATTTCATTGGCTGAGAGTTTAGCTTTGAGCTAAACAAATATTGACTTTATATGACATTTTCTTAAATCTTTATTAACATAGTTTAAAGAAAGTGAATAAAGCTGCCATTTCAAATTAAGTAAAATGGTAAAAAAAAATCGTTTAAAAATCATTGAAATGTGGTATTCAATAATGCATAATATTTTCATATCACCACTATTTAATTAAAGCCTCCAGTCTAAACCTTAATATAAAGCTTTTTTAACAATTCACCATCTGAATTTATTGTCTGAATTTTTTTTGTGTAAAGCTCTTTTTTATGTGATTGATTATAACTTCAGAATTTTCTGAACTAAACAGAGCAAGTTACATTATCAACACTGCTTTTTGTTTCTCTTACTGTTCTCTTACTGTTTTAGCTCACTGGTTTTGTTGATTTTTTTCATCCTTTTTATATTTCACTGTGTTATGGGTGTTCTATTGAATGCAGCCTGTGGATCAGTACTTTGTTGAAGTTGTTTATTATATCGTACTTTCATCACTTACCTATTGATTAAAGTGATAGTAAACTCTCCCCTTTTTAAAATCATATCTGTAATGTTAGTGATATTTTAGATGCAGTGTAACCTACCTTTTAATATAGATATGAAATTCAAATTCCCTGTACTCCGCCACCCACTTAAATTTTTCTGTGAGCTAACGGTTTGAATTGTTGTTCAATCAGCGATCTCCCCATATGGCACTTTTGTTGTAGTTAGAGCGCTGATTGGAGAACAACTCAAACCGTTAGGTCAGAGAAAAATTGACTTTTGAAGTGAGTGTCCGAATCGCAGGGTATTTAAATTTCCTATCTATATTAAAAAGTAAGTTATAGCACATCTACATTACAACTGATGAATTTAAGTCCATCTACAATATCACTAACATTCTGGATCTTTGTTTATAAACTATCACTTTAAAAGCACATATTTCTCTGTGTTTATAACAATGTACAGGTAGCCCTTGATTTGCACTGATCTTAGTGTGGAGATCTTTTACAGGAATCAATCTGGCTACGATAATATCTGAAAGACAAGAGCCATTGCTCACAGGATCTGAATGCACATCCCTAGCTATCAGTAACATATTTAAAATATTTTTCCATGCTAGCCTTTTTGATATTAAAGCTAACAGGATGTGTATGTCTGCATGCATTTAAAAAAACAACTTATAAATATCCTTTTTATATGCAGCAAAGACAAAAAAAACTGCTCACTGGCTGATAAACAGAACTCTCCACTGCCTTAATGATGGATAGAGACATGACTCGCAAGCATAAAAAACATAATTTGTGTAAGAACTTACCTGATAACTTCATTTCTTTCATATTGGCAAGAGTCCATGAGCTAGTGACGTATGGGATATACAATCCTACCAGGAGGGGAAAAGTTTCCCAAACCTCAAAATACCTATAAATACACCCCTCACCACACCCACAATTCAGTTTAACAAATAGCCAAGTAGTGGAGTGATAAATAAAGGAGTAAAAAGCATCAACAAAGGAATTTGGAATTAATTGTGCTTTATACAAAAAATCATAACCACCATAAAAAGGGTGGGTCTCATGGACTCTTGCCAGTATGAAAGAAATGAATTTATCAGGTAAGTTCTTACATAAATTATGTTTTCTTTCATGTAATTGGCAAGAGTCCATGAGCTAGTGGCGTATGGGATAGTAATGCCCATGATGTGGAACTCCACAGAAGAATCACTAGAGAGGGAGGGATAAAATAATAACAGCCACAACCCAAAATATAAGTTTTATTCTCATAATGAAAAGAAAAAAACTCAAACATAAGCAGAGGAATCAAACTGAAACAGCTGCCTGAAGAACTTTTCTACCAAAAACTGCTTCCGAAGAAGCAAATACATCAAAACGGTAGAATTTAGTAAATGTATGCAAAGAAGACCAAGTTGCTGCTTTGCAAATCTGATACACTGAAGCTTCATTCTTAAAAGCCCACGAAGTGGAGACTGATCTAGTAGAATGAGCTGTAATTCTTTTGACCCGACTCCAAATAAGCCTGATGAATCAAAAGTTTTAACCACGATGCCAAGGAAATCGCAGAAGCCTTCTGACCTTTCCTAGAACCGGAAAAGATAACAAATAGACTAGAAGTCTTCCAAAAATATTTAGTAGCTTCAACATAATATTTCAAAGCTCTTACCACATCCAAAGAATGCAAGGATCTCTCCAAAGAATTCTTTGGATTAGGATACAAAGAAGGGACAACAATTTCTCTATTAATGTTGTTAGAATTCACAACCTTAGGAAGAAATTTAAATGAAGTCCGCAAAACTGCCTTATACTGATGAAAAATCAGAAAAGGAGATTCACAAGAAAGAGCCGATAATTCGGAAACTCTTCTAGCAGAAGAGATGGCCAAAAAGAACAATACTTTCCAAGAAAGTAGTTTAATGTCCAAAGAATGCATAGGCTCAAATGGAGGAGCCTGCAAAGCCTTCAAACCCAAATTAAGACTCCAAGGAGGAGAAATTGATTTAATTACAGGCTTAATACGGACCAAAGCCTGTACAAAACAGTGAATATCAGTGAATATAGCAAACTTTCTGTGAAATAAAACAGAAAGAGCAGAGATTTGTCCCTTCAAAGAACTTGCAGACAAACCTTTATCCAAACCATCCTGAAGAAATTCTAAAATTCTAGGAATTCTAAAAGAATGCCAGGAGAATTTATGAGAAGAACACCATGAAACTCGATAATAAATCTTCATAGAAACAGATTTACGAGCCTGTAACATAGTATTAATTACTGAGTCAGAGAAACCTCTATGACTAAGCACTAGGCGTTCAATTTCCATACCTTCAAATTTAATAATTTGAGATCCTGATGGAAAAATGGACCTTGAGACAAAAGGTCTGGCCTTAATGGAAGTGGCCAAGGTTTGCAACTGGACATCCGGTCAAGATCTGCATACCAGAACCTGTGAGGCCATGCTGGAGCTACCAGCAATACAAACTCTTGTTCCATGATGATCTTGGAAATCACTTTTGGAAGAAGAACCAGAGGCGGGAAGATATAAGCAGGTTGGTAACACCAAGGAACTGCTAACGCATCCACTGCTTCCGCCTGAGGATCCCTGGACCTGGACAGGTACCTGAGTAGTTTCTTGTTTAGATGGGAAGCCATCAGATCCATTTCTGAAAGACCCCACATCTGAACAATCTGAGAAAACACATCTGGATGGAGCCACCACTCCCCCGGATGTAAAGTCTGACGGCTGAGATAATCCGCTTCCCAATTGTCTATGCCTGGGATATGAACCGCAGAAATTAGACAGGAGCTGGATTCCGTCCAAGCAAGTATCTGAGATACTTCTTTCATAGCTTTGGGACTGTGAGTTCCACCCTGATGATTGACATATGCCACAGTTGTGATATTGTCTGTCTGAAATCAAATGAACTGTTCTCTCTTCAACAGAGGCCAAACCTGAAGAGCCCTGAAAATAGCACGGAGTTCTAAAATATTGATTGGTAATCTCGCCTCTTGAGATTTCCAAACCCCTTGTGCTGTCAGAGATCCCCAGATTGCTCCCCAACCTGAAAGACGTGCATCTGTTGTGATCACAGTCCAGGTTGGATGAACAAAAGAGGCCCCTTGAACTATACGATGGTGATCTAACCACCAAGTCAGAGATAGTCGAACATTGGGATTTAAGGATATTAATTGTGATATCTTTGTATAATCCCTGCACCGTTGGTTCAGCATACAAAGCTGGAGAGGTCTCATATGAAAACGAGCAAAAGGGATCGCATCTGATGCTGCAGTCATGAGACCTTAAACTTCCATGCACATAGCTACTAAAGAAAATGATCGAGACTGAAGGTTCCGACAGGCTGAAACCAATTTTAATCATCTCTTGTCTGTTAGAGACAGAGTCATGGACACTGAATCTATCTGGAAACCTAAAAAGGTGACCCTTGTCTGAGGAATCAAAGAACTCTTTAATAAATTGATCCTCCAACCATGTTTTTGAAGAAACAACACTAGTTGATTCATGTGAGATTCTGCAGAATGTAAAGACTGAGCTAATACAAAGATATCGTCCAAATAAGGAAACACCAAAATACCCCGTTCTCTGATTACAGAGAGTAGGGCACCGAGAACCTTTGAAAAGATTCTTGGAGCTGTCGCTAGGCCAAATGGAAGAGTGACAAATTGGTAATGCTTGTCTAGAAAAGAGAATCTCAGAAACTGATAGTGATCTGGATGAATCGGAATATGAAGATATGCATCCTGTAAGTCTATTGTGGACATATAATGCCCTTGCTGAACAAATGGCAGAATAGTCCTTATAGTCACCATTTTGAAAGTTGGCACTCTTACATAACGATTAAAAATTTTCAGATCCAGAACTGGCCTGAATGAATTTTCTTTCTTTGGGACAATGAATAGATTTGAATAAAACCCCAGACCCTGTTCCTGAAACGGAACTAGTATGATTACCCCTGAAAGCTCCAGGTCTGAAACACACTTCAGAAAAGCCTGAGCCTTTACTGGATTTGCTGAGATGCGTGAGAGAGCAAAATCTTCTCACAGGAGGTCTTACTCTGAATTCTATTTGGTACCCTTAAGAGACAATACTCTGAATCCATTGATTTTGGACACAATCTGCCCAAATGTCTTGGAAGAATCTTCATCTGCCCCCTACCAGCTGAGCCGGAATGAGGGCCGCACCTTCATGGCTGGCTTTGGTTTCTTAAATGGTTTGGATTTACTCCAACTTGAAGAAGGTTTCCAATTGGAACCAGATTCTTTGGGGGAAGGGTTAGGTTCTGTTCCTTATTTTGTTGAAAAGAATGAAAACGATTAGAAGCTTTAGATTTACCCTTAGGTCTTTTATCCTGAGGCAAAAAAAACTCCCTTCCCTCCAGTGACAGTTGAAATAATTGATTCCAGCTGAGAACCAAATAGTTTATTACCTTGGAAAGAAAGAGATAGTAATCTAGACTTAGATACCATGTCAGCATTCCAATATTTGAGCCACAAAGCTATTCTAGCTAAAATAGCTACAGACATAGACTTAACATCAGTTTTGATGATATCAAAAATGATATCACATATAAAATGATTAGCATGTTGAAGTAAACGAACAATGCTAGACAAATCAGGATCCATTTCCTGTTGCCCTAAACTTTCCAAACATAAAGTTGATACAGCTGCAACATCAGCCATAAAAATGGCAGGCCTGAGAGGATGGCCAGACTATAAATAAGCTTTCCTTAGATAAGATTCAAGGTTCCTATCTAAATGATCTTTAAAAGAAGTACTATCTTCCATAGGAATAGTAGTACGTTTAGCAAGAGTAGAAATAGCCCCATCAACTTTGGGGATCTTTTCCCAAAACGCCAATCTAACTGCTGGCAAAGGATACGATTTTTTAAACCTTGAAGAAGGAATAAAAGAAGTACCAGGCCTATTCCATTCCTTAGAAATCATATCAGAAATATCATCAGGAACTGGAAAACCCTCTGGCATAACCACAGGAGGTTTATAAACACAATTTAAGGTTTACTAGTTTTAATATCAAGAGGACTAGTTTCCTCAATATCCAATATAATCAAAACCTCTTTTAACAAGGAATGAATATACTCCATTTTAAATAAATAAGTAGATTTGTCAGTGTCAATATCTGAGGAAGGATCTTCTGAATCAGATAGATCCTCATCAGAGGAGAATTATTCAGTATGTTGTCGGTCATTTGAAATTTCATCAACTTTATGAGAAGTTTTAAAAGACCTTTTACGTTTGTTAGAAGGCGGGATGGCAGACAAAACATTCTGAATTGCATCAGCAACAAAATCTTTTATACTCACATGTATATCATGTACATTAGATTTTAAAGGAACAACAGGCATTGCACTATTACTGATGGACACATTCTCTGCATGTAAAAGCTTATCATGACAACTATTACATACCACAGCTGGAGATATAATCTCCACAAATTTACAACAAATGCACTTAGCTTTGGTAGAACTGTTATCAGGCAGCAGGATTCCAACAGTGGTTTCTGAGACAGGATCAGATTGAGACATCTTGCAAATGTAAGAGCAAAAAAACAACATATAAAGCAAAATTATCAATTTCCTTATATGGCAGTTTCAGGAATGGGAAAAAAATGCAAACAGCATAGCCCTCTGACAAAGAAAAAGGCAAGAGGTACATAGGAATGGGGTTTTAAATAATGAAATTATTTGGCGCTAAGTATGTATGACGCACAACATAAACTGAATTTTTTTTGGCGCTAACAACATCCAGAAATGACACACACGCATCATAGACAACGCGACCTGTGCAAGAAACTCGGCGTCAACTAAGATGCCAGAAATGACGAATTTGCGTCATCGGACGTACCTTCGCGCCAAAAGAATCCTCTCGCCAAGAATGACGCAATAAACTTTGACATTTTGTGCCCTCATGAGCCTAATTTTGCCAATTGAAAAAAGACTATACCCCAGGTAAGAAAAATATTTTCCCAAATATGAAACTGATAGTCTGCAAAAGGAAATATACATAAACCTGACTCATGGCAAATATAAGTACAATACATATATTTAGAACTTTACATTAATACATAAAGTGCCAAACCATAGCTGAGAGTGTCTTAAGTAATGAAAATATACTTACCGAAAGACACACCCATCCACATATAGCAAATTGTCAAACCAGTACTGAAACAGTTATCGGTAGAGGTAATGGTATGTAAGAGTATATCGTCGATCTGAATAAGGGAGGTAGGAGATGAATCTCTACGACCGATAACAGAGAACCTATGAAATAGATCTCCAGTGAGGAAAACCATTGAATTCAATAGGTGATACTCCCTTCACATCCCTCTGACATTCACTGTACTCTGAGAGGAATCGGGCTTCAAAATGCTGAGAAGTGCATATCAACGTAGAAATCTTAGCACAAACTTACTTCACCACCTCCATAGAAGGCAAAGTTAGTTATACTGAATTGTGGGTGTGGTGAGGGGAGTATTTATAGGCATTTTGAGGTTTCGGAAACTTTGCCCCTCCTGGTGGGATTGTATATCTCATACGTCACTAGCTCATGGACTCTTGCCAATTACATGAAAGAAACTTTTATTTACATTTACAGCTTAAATTTCAGGGCTTTGAATATAATAACACATAAAATATATAAAAGGGACAAGAAAACCCCAACATTTTCTTTCATGGTTTGGATAGAACATACAAGTTTAAATAACTTTCTAATTTACTTCTATTATCAAATTTGCTTCATTCTCTTGTTATCCTTTGCCGAAGGAACAGCATTGCACTATTGGCAGCTGGCTGAACACATCTAGTTTGACAAATGATTGTAGGTAGCAATCAGCAACTATCTCCCACTAGTGCAGGATATGTGCATATTCTTTTTCAGCAAGGGATTCCAAGAGAACAAAGCACATTTGAAAATAGAAGTGGATTTAAGTGTCTTAAAATGACCTGCTCTATCTCAATCAAGCCAGTTTTAATTTTACTTTCCTATTTAAGTTATAAAATAATATTACATTTCTAATGTCAGTTTTGAGAGGGACTAAGAACCTAACTCACTCACTTCCCATTTACTTACATTATATAACTGGGTTCAGTTTACAACCATTATGTTACAAATATTCCTTCAAGAACAGAACCCCGGCAAAAACTGATGGCTTCCTGTATTTGTAATTGGAGCATCAGAAGAAGGTAATCAATGAATTATAATATAAAAGCAGAATTTAATATATTGTTTTCTTGTTGGATTTAAAAGCTTTATCAATGCACTTCTAGGTTAATGCAATGAGACTGAAATATGCTGTAAATACACAATGATCTCAAATCAATTTATAAAATAAATATGAAGCATTAAGCTCCTAGCATTTAAAAAACATTAATAAAACTGTTAGTCAAAGGGCACATGTAATGGAAGAAATGTGATTAAAAATACAGTGGCCTAGATTTATTAGTACTACCTGTGACTATAAACAGAGGTTGCACAATCCTTAGGGCCCATAAAGAACCTTAAGGGTTTCACTTATAGTAAATATTCCCCTGAAATCTCTATAGCTCAATAAGACATATTCAATATTATTTATGTTTAGAAGACACAGGAGTAAATACTAATTTCATTTTTAGATATATAGACATACAGACAGACAGACAGGTAGATAGATAGATAGATAGATAGATAGATAGATAGATATAGATGTGTTAGAGACACATTATTGATATTCATTGTGGCTTGAGAAAAACATAGGAAGATAAAACATTTTATGGAAAATATTATTTTAGTTTTGAGACAGAGAGAGAGAGACAGAAAGAGACAGAGAGAGAGAGAGAGAGAGAGAGAGAGAGAGAGAGAGAGAGACGAGAGAGAGATAGGGGCTGATTTGCCAAATGGATGGAGCGAATCCTGTCTGACAGCAAACGCAGTCGGCATTTAACATTGCACAAGCAGTTCTGGTGAACTGCTTTTGCAATGCCGCCCCCTGCAGGGGGTGTCAATCAACCCGATCGTATCTGATGCCGGAAAAAGGGGCATCAGGGGCCATTCGGCCCTTGATAAATCGGCCCCATAGAGAGAGAGAGAGAGAGAGAAAGAAAGAAAGAAAGAAAGAAAGAAAGAAAGAAAGAAAGAAAGAAAGAAAGAAAGAAAGAAAGAAAGAAAGAAAGAAAGAAAGAAAGAAAGAAAGAAAGAAAGAGACTTGTATTTCAAGAAAGGGTTTATTGAAATGTGAGAAAAAGAAATCTATTTTATGGATAAAATCATTGAGATCTGAGTGTGAGAGAGAGAGAGAGAGAGAGAGAGAGAGAGAGAGAGAGATACATCTATTTAGGTAAAAAAATTAATTGAAATTAGAGAAAGTGAGAGATAAAACAAGAAAATACATTATTAAAGGGAAAGATCAATTAAGGTTTCAGAAACAGAAAGTGATAAAAATGAGTGTTCAGAAACAGACTCAGAAAACACAGTGACACATATACCCACCTGATTAGTGAACACCTTTGGTGTTTGATGCTCCTGCAGGAACTTTGTAAACAATAGAATCTTCACAGCTGTTTGCCTAAGTAAAATGTCTCTTTAAGCAAAGATAACTTGAGAACATCATATACTGTATAAGCCTAGATTTATCAAAGTATCAATAAAAAGAACTGAACTTTTAGGAGAATGTCCGCCTCAATTCACATCATTTCGAACCCCCCCGAAATGTAGAAAAAAAATGAAGACGGATATATTTGTGTCAAACCGGGCGCGATAAGAGGCGATGATTGATAAATTAGGAGTCTGTCTAGACCAGACAAGTGGATTTATCAAACTGCGTATTGATGTGCCTTTTTGTTTTTTTTGTTCATGTTGATATAGTTTGTCAAGGGAAATAGTACCATCATGCAGTGCAACATTTTTAAAAACTTGATGCATAAACACTTCAAATTAAAATCCATTATTTTTTAATTCCAATTTGTCTTCTGCTAGTGTTGCCAACAATTGACGCCTCATGCCATTCTGCTATCATTTGATAGAGTACTACATTATTATTATGATTATAATAGGATAATGATAAGAATAGCCTCTGTTCAAAGAGAATGATGCCAAGGATTTTGTCCTCCCACTCCATCCACGCCAGCCACCCCTCCTACACAGTTACCTGAGCAAGCTAAACCTCCAGTCAATAATCCCCCCAGCCAATAACGTTGCAGCGTTGCAAGTCCATGACCCACCTGTGCAATTTATAGAGCATGTTGCTACACGTTGCTTGTTGGATATGTTAAGAGGCCACAGAGAAGACATCAGGCAGATCATGCAGGTCTTCAGTGTATGAATGAAAACAATGTCCAGTGTAGTAAATGTAATGGCAACCACTTCTACAGAGGAGTCAAGAATAGCAAGGGAACATCTGAAGTTTGACTGGCAAAGAATTAAGTGGCAGCAGCAAATGGAAAGGGAAAATGCACATCACACTCAAGAGCAACTTGAGAATTTGAAAAGGGCCCTAAACACTGTTTTGCAGCTACTCAGAGAGAAAGACAACTAATAAGTGGGCAATTGGTAAAGTTTTGTGTTATTGGTTTTGCACATATTTTCTTTTTCTATGGCACTTATTTTTAATTTATTTTTTTTGTTAAAAAGAAAAATAATATTGAAATGCTTTTAATCAAATTTTAGATTTTTTAATATAATGGATTCATTTTTTTGAACACAGACCTATACAATAGGAAAAGAAATTCTACATCAAAATACAAAACTGTGGTGAACAAAATGAATACATAGAAATATTTTTTTATTCATATTAATCATCGGCACTTGACTGACCAATTTTTATAACTTGTTTCTTTAAACTTTTTGTCTGTTAAGACCTTCTTTATGTTGTTATGTCTTGTCATGTCTTCCCCTATAAGAAAAAAAAAGAGATTAACATTTACCATAACTACAAACCAAAAAAACAAACCAAAAAACAAACAAACCCCAAAACAAAACAAACAAAAAAAAGAATGATAAATTACATTATAAGATACTTATCAATGTGCAGCTGTGGAGGTGCTGTTATTTCAGTGGTATTAGAGCATGCAACCTCTATTTCCTGAACTTCCACATCTGTAAGACAGAAAGATGGTTTAAAATAGATATAACAAACAATTTAGATAGCGCCACAAAGCATGTAAATAGGTCAATACATAAAACAAAAATACATTAAAAAATTTATGTCCATCAAAAAAATATAGTAATGGAGTAATAGAGAGAGACGGAGATGTACAGTATACTTAGACTCTTCAAAATGCACACTGTTCTCTGTATTCCTTGTATCTCACTGGTGTGATTTTCGTGATATGGAAAGCAGGAAAAATGATCTGTAAAAACAGAACAAACAGAGCGCGCAACAAAGTGCACAGGGAGAACGATCTAAGTGCCGATTAAACAGTAAAAAGTTTATTGAAAACAGTGTAAAAAATGCACACTCACAAGTCTGCCCTCAAACATATGAGGTATGTTCAAGCGCAGGTTTATACGTAGTACACAAACGACATTCCACATCCAGTGCTTCTCCTCTTTGTCTTCCCCCTATATGCCTGATAAGGATTGCTGTGGGCGTATATAGACAGACCGCAACTTGTCTTCTCACTATAAGATTTCTCCACTAGGGTAATGCATGTGGCCTGGGGTCGGGAAACTATCACTTTACTGTGGTACTACAAATGGAGGTGTGTGGCTACGGGAGCGGTTCTCTGTATAAGCCGGCTCAGATCTACCTCACCACACTGCTCACACACGTACCCCGTAGCGTCAAATGGGCGTGGCCTAATGCGTTTTGCAGGGCTCCTCCCTGCTTTGTCAGAGGCAATGCCCATTAACCTCCCCTCGGCTTCTTTATAGTGGCCCTGTACCGGATTCATATATATATATATATATATATATATATATATATATATATATATATATATATATATATATATATATATATATATATATATATATACAGTATACATACCACAATCCTGAAAGTAAATCTGTCCTCCTGGGTCAACTGCCTGGGTGCAAACATGAAAGGTATATATAAAGTGGGTCATAAACCAGTGTTTAATTATAGTGTATATAATAAACACTGGTGTATGACCCACTTTTAACAAGACCTGATAGTGCTTTCGTTTGTTGCTGTATATATATAGTAAAGAGCACTTTTAATCAGGTAATATTGCAATTACAAGGAGTACAGAGTATAAATGCCTATACACAACTCATTACTTGTCTGATGTGTATAGAGATTATGTACACAGAGAACATGCAGCGTATACTTAAAAAATGAATATCCCATAATATTAAAAACAATAAATAAATTAATAAATATATAATAATAATCATATACAAATACACACATCACTGCTAAATCAATATGTATAAAAAAAACTGTTAATCTAAAACATTGCTGCTTACTTGGGGGATAGAGGGACCTATTGTATCCTGAACACTAATTCGACAAAATAATTTTTAAAAGACTATGAAAATCGTATTAGAGATGGCAGGAGGAGTCTGGTACTGACAAAAAAAGAGTTGGATTATTTGGTGGTGGTGAACCCTGTCCTCCCCATTTTCTATCATCTACCCAAAATTCACAAGGGGTTAAATAATCCTCCAGGTAGGTCAATAGTGTCAGGGATAGGGGGACTCACCACCAAGCTATCGGAATATGTGGACCAAATATTAAAGCCTATGGTGCCATGTCTGAGATTTAATGTGAGAAATACCCCCCTTTATTAGAATTAAGAGAGAGTATTAGTTGGCAAAAGGACTATATTTGGGTTACAATGGACGTGTGTTCATTATACATGTCCATCCCCCATTCTAGGCATTGCAGCAGTTAAATATTTATGTATGAAAAATGGGTATAAACATAATATGCAGATGAACTGTTTGGAAACCTCAATGGAGTTCATTTTGACTAAGAACTATTTTATGTTTGAGAACAAGTACTTCCTCCAAACCAGAGGGACTGCAATGGGCACTAAATTTGCCCCCGACTTCGCGAACCTCTACATGGGGTGGTGGGAGGACTTGTTCATCTACAACATGGGCAATCCCTATAAGAACCAGGTTATCAGATGTCATCGCTATATAGATGATGTGCTGATAATCTGGCAAGGTTCAGTGGAGGATATAATGAAATTTGAGGAATATACCAACAGGAACACAATGAACCTACAGTTCACCATGGAGTACAGCAAAGAAAAGATAACATTCCTTGATTTAGAGATTATACAGGGAGAAGGTGGGGTGTACACTAATTTCTATAGGAACCCCACTGATACCAATGGGTATCTAAATGCCCTAAGTGGCCACCATGATAAGTGGAAGAATAACATCCCCCTAGGGCAGTTCCAAAGAGCCAGGGGTAACTGCACTAAGGAAGAGGACTTCCAAAGAGAAGCAGGGATAATTACAAACAGATTCCTGGCAAAAGGATACTCAGGGAAACTGCTATCCAAGACTCAAGAAAAAGTAGGTAAGATGGATAGAAAGAACCTTATTAAGGGAAAAAATAAGGACAGCATGATGGAGGTTATAGGGATGGGGGAACAGATGGTAAAAGAAGCATACAATCAGTCACAAGGTTTAATTGGACATTTAGGGAAATTGGCAGAGCCACAAGAAAACATTGCCTGATCTTAATGCAAGACACTATTTTGAGGGATACTCTTAATGGGAGAGGAAAAGTTATTTTTAAGAGGATGTGAACTTTAAAAATAAAGTTAGTCCAAGTATGTTAAGGCCCATAAACCAGCTAAAAAAGCATACTTATGGATTTTTTAAATGTGGAAGAAAGAATTGCAAGTGCTGTCTCCATCTATACCCACAAAATCAGACCTTTGGAGTAGCAAAGGGAGAAGGAACCTATAAAATCAAGGGCTTTATGACTTGTAAGACATGCTATGTGGTCTATCTTCTCAGGTGCCCATGTGACAAAGTTTGCATAGGCAGTACTTAACCCCCTGTGAATACAAGATTTAGTGAGCACCTGAGAAATATAGAAGCTGGGCTTGATAGCCATGGGGTCTCTGCCCATTTTCTAGCGGTACACAACAAGGATAGCACAGGTCTGACTATAGCAGCTGTAGAGCATGTTAGAAGCACAATAAGAGGGGGGCTCACCTCCTACACCTCAGGAGACATATTGGATCCATAAACAGGATGCCATGGGTCCGCGTGGTCTCAACCGTGAAATTGATTTGGCAGCTGACCTTGACACATAAGCCCTGTGTTTCTATCCCCCTCCCTTTATGCTTCATTCTATCATAAATTATACTATAGGGCTTTATTCTGCTGTTCCTTTCTGGGTAGTAATGTGAAATGTTTTTATCTATTTATTGTTTAGTTTCTTATATTAGGGAATACCTGTTTATAGAGAAGAGATGTGTTTTTTTATATACATGTGTGTTTATATATATATATATATATATATATATATATATATATATATATATATATGTGTGTGTTTTTAAAAAAATATATATGTCCTATGTATTTTATCAATTTGGATTTATGGACATGAATCGCCGCTATAACTGTATGGTTTGTTTTTATATACACCAAGTAAGCAACAATGTTTTAGATTAACAGTTATGAATTGACGTTATCATTTCAAAGTGTTTTTTATACGTATTGATTTAGCAGTGACGTGTGTATTTTATAAGATTATTTTTATATATTATATATATATATATATATTAATTTATTTATTGTTTTTAATATTATGGGATATTCATTTTTTAAGTATATGCTGCATGTTCTCTATGTACATAATCTTTATACACATCAAACAAGTAATGAGTTGTGTATTGGCATTTATACTCGGTACTCCTTGTACTTGCCATATTACCTGATTAAAAGTGCTCTTTACCATATATATATATGAATCCGGTACATGGCCACTATAAAGAAGCTGAGAGGAGGTTAATGGGCATTGCCGCTGATGAAGCAGGGATGAGCCCTGTGAAACGCATTAGGCCACACCCATTTGATGCTATGGGGTACGTGTGTGAGCAGTGTGGTGCGGTAGATCTGAGCCTGCTTGTACAGAGAACCGCTCACGTAGCCACACACCTCCGTTTGTAGTTTGTAGTACCACAGTAAAGTGATAGTTATCCTAACCCCAGGCGACATGCATTACCCTAGTGGGGAAATCTTATAGTGAAAAGACAAGCTGCGGTCTGTCTATATACGCCGACAGCAATCCTTATCAGGCATATAGGGGGAAGACAAAGGGAGGAAGCACTGGATGTGGAATGCCATTTGTGTACTGCGTATAAACCAACGCTTGAACATACCTCATATGTTTGAGGGCAGACTTGTGAGTGTGCATTTTTTACACTGTTTTCAATAAACTTTTTACTGTTTAATCTGCACTTAGATCGTTCTCAATGTGCCTCTGTTGCGCTCTGTTTGTTCTGTTTTTACAGATCATTTTTTCTGCTTAGAATAGATATACTGTTAGACTTCTTATATAAAGGTTCAGATAAAGATTCAGATAGAGCATGCAATTTTAAACAACTTTCTAATTTACTCCTATGATCAAATTGTCTTCATGCTCTTGGTATCTTTATTTGAAATGCAAGAATGTAAGTTTAGATGCTGGCCCATTTTTGGTGAACAACCTAGGTTGCTCTTGCTGATTGGTGGATAAATTCACCCACCAATAAATAAGTTCTGTCCAGAGTCCTGAACCAAAAAGATAGCGTAAATGCCTTATTTTTCAAATAAAGATAGTAAGAGAACGAATATATATATATATATATATATATATGTAGGTAGGTAGGTAGGTAGGTAGGTAGAGATAAAAAATTGTTTGTGTGGTTTTGTCTATAGTTTATGTTTGAAAGTTTGGCAAACTTAATTATTAGTTATTTATTTTGTATATAGTTTGTTGATAGATATTTTAGTATAGATATATAACTACAGTTGTTTTTGGTGTAGTATAGATAGATTAAAAGATTATGATAAAGGCCCCTGGCGGCTGAAACGCGTAGAATTTGCCTATTCCTTGTGTATTATTATCATTATCTTGGTGCGGTCACGTTAGTAGATAGGACATTGAGCAGCTACTAAAATACACTTAGCTGTCTCTGTATGTGTAATTCCTGTTCCAGGACCTACTGTTACAAACCCACCTTTGTTCATTTGTTCATTGAAAAAAACTTGCTAAACCTTCGAAAGGTGCAATTGGAATTGGAATCATTCCTGAACTCTAACCCGGATCTATTACTGACGCAGAGAGGATTGCACCTCTAACGGATCACTCCAAGCCGCCTCCTGGATTGAGGATAACAGAAACAAAGAGGTTTTTTAACCTAACCGCTTGCAGGGAACATTAAAGAGCCATTTGATCTGCTAAAATGCAGATATACGGAGAGGATTTCACCTTTACAAACCAGGTTCTATCTGCTACTTTTCTTTCATAGAAAATGTCCAAATTGTGAGAAAACACTGTTATGACATAAAGGACAAAGGTTCATAATACTCAAGAGACAGTATCCGATTGTTAATGCTGGGTACTCGGTTTGTAGAATCTGCTGTATTTTAGCCTTGTTACAATTTAACTTATTTGTATTCATTCATATTTCATATAGCGCTTTTTCATAAAATTGCTACTTTTTAATAGTTTGTTTTTATTAATTTTGATGCTGGCATCTTCATTTTAGGTTTTATAAGTTTATTTATATTATTCTAAATATATCAATACATTTTTTTGATACCTTAGACCTCCTTTGATTATTAACACGGCATTGGTATAGGTCACGCTTCACTGGCCTTATTGGCTCGTAAGGGTCTTTGATCAATTACGTAGGCTAAAAGCACACATATTTATATATTTTTTGATCAATTCATATGTCCATAGCTATGAATTATAAAGTTAATTTGTTCATTTAAATTTTCATGTATCATATTATCAATTCCCTTTTAACCTGTTGCATTTAATTTTGAACAATATATAGTGGTTTATTGCTCCTTGATATATTTTTTATCTCTAAGCTATTTTAAGCGCTATCCCAACTTTCTTATTTTTATTTTATCTACTTAACTGCAAAGGTCTCCAATGCACTTATATATGGCTATATATGTATACATATGTATTTATGTGTTTATATGTGTATATATATATATATATATATATATATATATACACACATTTAAACACATAAATACATATGTACACATATAGATATACATACATATAGATATTTAGACATGTATATATGTATATCTCTATGTAAGCCCTGCTTTTTTTCCCTAACCCATGAGACCTCATATCTTTAAACCCTTATAACTTTTTTTGTGCAATTTTGTTTTTTATTAGTGTTATTATGAGTGTAACTGTTCTTTGTAATTTTATTTTTCATGTGTTTTGTGACACTTTTTTGCTTTACGAAACAGTTAACCAGAGCTCTGAGGTTAACCTGACATTTGTTAACTTCAATTGCACTCAAGCGATCACGTTCACTTTCAACTTGTAATACGAGTGAAAAACACAACATGCGCAAATACCCACGATAAACCCATTTTTGCTTGCATGTAACTGTTAGCACTCCACTGGTAATCTAGCCCTTTATAAGCAAGGTTTACCTCTGGAAAAATCTGTTTCAATTAATATTCCTGGTTACCTTTGCTTAGACCAATCAGGGAAGATGTTAATGAGCTAGTGATCTCATATCACCAATCATTTTGTACAATATTGCAGAGTCAGAAAAAAAGTCACCATACTTTCAGAGCTATTTTACAGCAGAAGCTTGCAAAATAAATAATGAATATGTATTACAATGGTGTTATATGTTCCTTAATTAAACATTTTATGGGCATTACATTTCTACTTTAATGTCCCTCAAGCTGTGTATTGTAAGTTAGTTTAGATATAGCTCCTCCATATGGTTTTGCTCCACTTCATTTATTTGTCTATTTTTGTTTGTTCTTTAGCTCTCCCTCGCTGATTCTCTCTCATCAAAAGGGTTTCTTTTACTTTCTTTTTTTTTTACAAGCACTGGCATTTAGAAACACTATAAATCTTATATAAATGTATACAATTAATGACACATTTTATTAACACACATTTCTTTTAACTTTATTACTTCATTATAAAACATGGTGTCTGTGAGAACTAGGGTTGTGCAGTGAAGACATTTTTGTTCCAAAGAAAATATATTTGAGGACATTAGCTTCTCTAAATATTCGTTTTCTGTACTATTCATTTTTCATTTCATTTAAAAAAATAATAATCAAATTTTACAGTCGTTTTTTGTTTAAACAAATGTATATGTTTCAAAGCTACAGGTGAAGTAGATACACACCTACTTTTAAAGTGTAAAATCTGTACTTTAATGCGCACTTGAGAGCATGCTAACCTGATCCACTTCTTGCCAGAGCCCTGGGTGATAACAGGAAGCTTAGCTTGTTTGGGATCTGTCAAGAAGAGAATCGGGTTAGCGTGCTCTCCAGAGCGCATTGAGGTATTATACCCTTTAAAAGTAATTTAAAGGAAACAAATAAATACTGGTGAATTTTATTGATGCATTAAATGGGATATTTGTTTTTGTTTACCAAAACAAATACAGGTAGCCCTCAGTTTACGCCGGGGTTAGGTTCCAGAAGGATTGGTTGTAAATCGAAACCGTTGTAAATTGAAACCCAGTTTATAATGTAAGTCAATGGGAAGTGAGGGAGTTAGGTTCCAGGCCCCTCTCAAAATTGTCATAAGTAACACCTAATACATTATTTTTAAAGCTTTGAAATGAAGACATTAAATGCTAAACAGCATTAGACACAGAATATATCATTAAACTAAGTTAAATGAACAAAAACATTTGCTAAAACAGCATTATAAACCTAATAAAATAATCACACAACACAGACTTCACTTGCATTTTTTTGCAAACAGTTCTTTCTATACATTCCAATCTGGACGGATTTATAGACAGGAAGATCTTGTTCCTTTGAAAGCTGCTCGATAGCTCAGGTCTAGCTAGCAACACTGATTCATTTCAGCCTGCTTGTGTGCTTGGCTTGCATATCTTTGCTGCAACACAAGCAGACAGCTCCACTTACTGGCTATTTTATTTAATGCACTGCTTCTCAATGCTTTTCAATAACAGTCACATGACTGAAAAAAAGGTTGTTATTCTGAAACGGTGCAAATTGAACCATTGTAAACCGAGGGTCACCTGTATACGATTTCCAGTATGAATGCACATCCCTAGTAAGAAGATATTTGCTGAAATGTAGAAACAATATCAGTACCAGAGAAAAATCGTCATTGCGCGTGACATCACCACATGAAACGTGAAGCCCCGGCAATGCCTCTCACTATTCAGGCCAGATCGCCAGGGTGGGAGTAGGTGGGAGTCCCCAGATTGCCCTCAAGGTGAGTGAGTGCTAACGACGGCTCTGAGCCGTCGTTAGAACCTGACTGGGAGAATTTGCGATGGCTCAGAGGGCCGTCGTTAGCACTCAGGGGAAAAAACATAGAACATATTCTGCTATGTGCAGAACATTGTAATGTGAAATATTTACAGTAAATACATATTTAAACACTTTATTAAATATGAATATTGCATATCATAATTTTACGTTATCAGCTACTTGACTGCAAAGGGCTCCAATGCCCTTATATATACTTTTATATATGTATACATATTGTATGTATATTTTTATATGTATTAAAAACTTCATTCAATATGAATATTGCATATAATAATTTTACGTTGGACTGCAAAGGGCTCCAAAGCACATATATATATATATATATATATATATATATATATATATATATATATATATATATATATATATACAGTATATACTTTTATATATGTATACATAATGTATGTATATATTTATATGTGTATATATGTCTGTAAATACATATATACACATATAAATACATAAATACATGTGTGCACATAAACCTAATATATATATATATATATATGTATCAATATATATTTACCAAAAAAATATATGTATTTCTTAATAAACAGAACATATTCTGCTATGTGAAGAACATTGGAATGTAAAATATTCATATTTTCATATCAGATAAGCGCATTTAAGAAAACACGACCAGGCTTGCGGATGAGTATGGGTGTTAGTATATAGGGGAATACTTTAAATTGGTTGGGATATTCAAAGTACAGCTTTTTGCACGTCGGGTTAGCGCTTGTGTGAAAATGTTTCACTTTCAACTTGTAATACACGTGCAAAAAACTTACTTCTAGTTAGAGTTAATGCACGAGAGGGAGTGCAAAATACTACTCTACTTGCAATCTAGCCATACATTTTTTGTGCACTTGTAAAACGGAATAATGAAGTATGTAAACCAAGAGAAATAAGTAAAACAGTTTACACCTGCTGAATGGGTTAGCTTAATGAACCTCAAAATATTCTCCAACAATGAAGACATTTCTCTTTTTATTAAATTTTATTATTTTTTTCAGTAAAGTCAAAATTACATTCTCATGATTCTGCTAGATCAGTTTAAAAAAACTTCACAATTTACTTACACTATAAAATTCTGCACAGTCTTCTTATATTCAGTCACAAAGATTCTCCTTCGTTGGTGACCCTAAGTTCCCCAGTCGATCTAAGAAAGTAATTGTTTGGTGCAAAAATTTAAATTATTTATGTAATCCATCAGTGATCACTACTCAGTGTACTTACATTCTCTTCCGACCATAAGGATTATAACAAAAAACAGTCTTTCTTCTCCCAATGACCGGTCATACAAACCTCTGACATGGTAATAGAGGGTACAGCTGTTTCTCTCAGTGTTTCACACATCCGTCTGTCTTTCAAACTCTGTGTTGTGTTCGGTGCCCTACATGATCACCCCCCGAGTGCTGCTCAAGTATGCATCCAGTCCAAATCGCCCACTCGGCAGCCACTGTGATAACATTGCAATACCCAGTTCACTGTATTTGCATCACTTGCTCTCTAATAACTAAGCAACTTACTAATGATGCACCGGAGCTCCCATGAGGCTGCAACAATGTGCAGTATTAGCATTCTCTATTGCTGACTGAAATACTTCTATCATATGGATACTATAAAAATAGTATAGATGTGCCAGACATGTCTATACTAATTTTATAGTATCAATAGGTGCCATGTTTTACTATGCAGTTTCTAAATAAAACAATATTTTTAGCAGCTCCGTTTTTTGTGTACAGTCTTTTCATATGCAGACTTTCTAAGGCACTAACTTCTGTATATACATTAAGTTTGTGATTGGTTGACATGATACAGAGTGCAAGAAAAATGAAAGAATAAAAACAAATATACTGCTCATTTAAACTTCAAAGTAAGTGTTGTTGCATTGTCTTTTAATTTTGTATTTGTTGATTATGCAATTATACTGTATTTAAAAGGGGCAGTCTAATCCAAAAAATGTTATTGTTTAAAAAAAATAGATAATCCCTTTAATATCCATTCCCCAGTTTTGAATAACCAAGACTTTTATATTAAAATACTTTTTACCTCTGTGATTACCTTGTATCTAAGCCTCTGTAGACTGCCCACTTATCACAGTTCTTTGACAGAATTTAATTTTCGCCAATCAGTGCTGACTCATAAATAACTCCAGGGAGTGAACACAATGTTATCTATATGACAAACATCAACTAAAACTGTCAAAATGCACTGAGATAAGAGGCAGCCTTCAAGGGCTTAGAAATTAGCATATGAGCCTTCATAGGTCTATGTTTCAACAAAGGATACCAAAAGAACAAAGCAATTTTGATGATAAAAATAAATTGGAAAGTAGTTTAAAACGGCATACCCTATATAAATCATGAATGTTTAATTTTTACTTGACTGTACCTTTAATGGTCCTTTCATGCCACGGTGTTCTTTATGGTGTAGCAGTGAATCAAACTAAATGTAATTTTTTGCAAGCAAAATAAATGTATTCTTGGATTGTATTTAACTTAAAATGAGAAAATATTGACAGAAACTGCTCTACTTGTAAATAATTGTATCTGTTTTAAAAGGAAGGCTGCAAAACAATGTATATATATATTTATATATTTAAATACTTTTAAAGAAAACATACTTATTGGCCTCTGATTTAACTGCATCATCACACAATTTATTTTTCTTAAGTCTGCAGTCTTTTATAGTTTCTTATAATTCTCGCAAAAATGATTAAATTAGAGCTTAGAGGATTATATGAAAAAAAAGTCCATCAAATATAACATAGCTACAAAAATAATTACCCCCTTAGACCATAGATAAACAGACCGCACACAAACAGGCACATTTAATACAACTGAATATTTTGAGTAATTACTAAATTATTTATTTAATATTTTAAAAAAGCATAAGTCCATTAATGGTATATGGAGCGACCACTCGTTACTCGTGGATAGGAAATTACACTTGACTGCCAATCATAAAGCTCATATCTAACAAGCATATTGATTTAAGACCCTAAAGCTTTGAAACGAAGCATTTGCTGAAATGACTGCACATATAATATGAGCACTTTTGCAATGTGTTACAGAACTCGCTATAATTATAGGAAGTTTCGGCCTGAGGAACCCTTGCTCCAGAGACGAGGGTACATATTAGGGTGATAAATTAAGCTAGGAATCTTGTACGCTTCATTAAATAACTTTTATTGGCTCTTGACACACATATGGAAAATGTGAGCATGTAATGTGTCAAAAAATGTGATTACTACATGAAATTTTTATTTACTGAGCTGCATTTGCTTTATTTTATATAAATCATCCATCAATCATCCATCTTTTGTTAGGTTATTCACTAATATAGTTATAGTTTCACTGTTATAGTTACTGTTTGGCACTAGATCCTTATATTTTTGTTTTTTAGTTGTATAAAAAAAAAGGCACATTTTTTTGCTAAAGGGACACAAAACCTAATTTTTTTTGTTATTCTGTAAGAGCAGGCAATTTTAAACAACTTTAAATGTTAATTCTATAATCTAATTTGCTTCATTCTTTTTGTTTCCTTTGTATCCAAAATTCGCCCGTTTCTGAGCAATGAAACTACTAAACAACTAATCCACTCCCTGGTAATTTCTCGACTTGACTACTGTAATAACCTACTAACTGGCCTCCCTCTCTCCCACCTCTCTCCCCTTCAATCCATCCTAAATGCCTCTGCCAGGCTAATCCACCTCTCTGGACGCTCTGTATCCGCTGCACCCCTTTGTTAGTCCCTTCACTGGCTCCCCATTCACAGCAGTGTTAAATTCAAAATTCTCACCCTGACCTACAAAGTCCTCACCAATGCTGCCCCACCCTACCTGTCCTCACTCATCAACAAATATACCCCAACCCGCCCCCTATGATCCAACAATGACCTGCTCCTTGTGTCCTCTACCATCACCTCCTCTCATGCTAGACTACAGGACTTCTCTCGGGCAGCACCAACCCTCTGGAACGCACTTCCTCGAGCTGTCAGACTTGCCCCTAACCTCTCCTCCTTTAAACGTTCCCTAAATACCTTTTTGTTCAGGGAAGCTTATCACCCGACTCATTAACAAATTAACTTCACTTACCTAACAGTTGCCCTCATTTATCTCCTCAATATCATTCTCACCTTTGCAGTCCCCACTTCCTGTTTCCCATCCTCCCACCCATCTAGATTGTAAATTCCCACGGGAATAGGGCCCTCAATTCCCCCTGTATTTGTCTGTAATTTTTTGTCTTTTATTGTATTGTTTCTCTGTTGTAATTTTTAACTTTTGTACCCATGGACAGTGCTGCGGAATCTCTTGGCGCTTTATAAATAAAGAATAATAATAAAATACCTAGGTAGGCTCAGGAACAACAATGCATTACTTGGTGCTAGCTGCTGATTGGTGACTGCACACATATACCTCTTGTTATTGGCTCACCTGATGTGTTTAGCTAGCTCCCAGTAGTGCATTTCTGCTCCTTCAAGAAAGGATACTAAGAGAACGAATCAAATTTGATAAGAGAAGAAAATTAGGAAGTTGTTTAAAATTCCATGCACTATCTGAATCATAAAGGAAAACTTTTGGGTTTATATATCCCTTTAAGGCAACATGAAAAATATTTTGAAGAATGATTAAACTATTACCACAGAAAAATACAACTCTATAATTCTTTGTTCGCTATTGTATAGCAAACAACAGCATACACCTAGTTTAAGGGACGTTTGTTATTTTCATATATGTATAATATTGGTAGTTAATTATTATTATTATTCTTTATTTATAAAGCGCCAACAGATTTCGCAGCGCTGCCCATGGGTACAGGGATAACAGTACAACGGAGAAACAATACAATAAGAGACAAAATTTTACAGACAAATACAGGGGGAATTGAGGGCCCTGTTCCCATGGGAACTTACAATCTAGATGGGTAGGAGGATGGGAAACAGGAGGTGGGGACTGCTAAGGTGAGAATGATATTAGTGAGGATATAGATGAGGGCAACTGTTAGGTAAGTGGAATTAATTTGTTACTGAGTCGGGTGATAAGCTTCCCTGAACAAAAAGGTCTTTAGGGAACGTTTAAAGGAGGAACGTCTGACAGCTTGAGGAAGTGCGTTCCAGAGAGTTGGTGCCACACGAGAGAAGTCCTGTAGTCTACCATGAGCGGAGGTGATGGTAGAGGACGCAAGAAGCAGGTCATTGTTGGATCTTAGGGGGTGGGCTGGAGTATATTTGTTGATGAGTGAGGACAGGTAGGGTGGGGCAGCATTGGTGAGGGTTTTGTAGGTCAGGGTGAGAATTTTGAATTTAATTCTGCTGTGAATGGGGAGTCAGTGAAGGGTCTCACAAAGAGGTGCAGCAGAAACAGACCGTCGAGAGAGGTGGATTAGCCTTGCAGATGCATTTAGGATGGATTGAAGGGGAGAGGCGGGAGAGAGGGAGGCCAGATAGTAAGTTATTACAGTAGTCAAGTCGGGAAATTACCAGGGAGTGGATTAGCTGTTTAGTAGTTTCAGCCCTCAGAAACGGACGGATTTTGGAGATATTGCGTAGGTGGTTGCGGCAGGATGAAGAGACCGATTGGATGTGGGGAATGAAGGACACATTTGAGTCAAGTGTGACTCTGAGACAGCGGACTTGGGGTGATGGGGGGTTAGTGGTGCCGCCAACAGTGATGGAAAAATTAGAAACTGGAGTAGAGTTAGAGGGGGGATTATAAGTAGTTCGGTTTTGGACATGTTTATTTTTAGGTGGTGAGAGGCCATCCAAGGGGATATGCCAGATAAGAAGTCGCTGATGTGAGAATTGACAGAAGGAGAGTGTGCAGGGGTGGAAAGGTTGATCTGGGTATCATCAGCATAGAGGTGGTAGTTGAAGCCAGAGCTGTTGATAAGTTTACCCAGTGAAGAAGTGTAACTAGAGAAGAGTAGGGGACCCAGGACAGAGCCTTGAGGTACTCCAACAGACAGAGACAATGGAGAGGAGGAGTCACCAGCAAAAGAGACGGAGAAGAATCTGTTAGAGAGTGAAGAGTGAATCCAGGAGAGGGACATTACAAAAGATTACCCTGCAACATACAGAATTTATTATAATTTATAGCTATCATTTTGCTGGCACACATTGTTAGTTTTTACTTCAAATTAATAATACTAGAAAGCAATGTTTATCATGTCTTGTTTGATGTGCCCAATCAGGAACAGATATATAAATATGCTTCTGTAATGATCAAAAACAAATGTCAGTGGTAATTTACAAATAAAGCTACATACGGTATAGACAATACCCCAAACAATGACATTATGTATCTTACTTAAAGACAGTACCATGAACTGTGCACCACATTAACCATCTAATTCCTTGTAACACACAATGAGCCACCAGCTAATTCACAGCTTTAGCCATCAGTTCGCCATTGTGCTGGTGATCCCTCTTGTTAAGTGGGGGGTGCACAAAGGAATATTGGTACTGTTACTAACCAATCAAAAATGTAGGTAAGTTTAAGCAGTTAGCCTGTTCATTTACAATAGTGATTGGTTGACATGATTAACCAGTCATGATTGTTTAAAATTCTATAAATAAGCAACCCTTAGAAAATTCATAATGCTGAGAAGAACTTTAATTAGAGAAGTTTCTTACTTATAAACCAGATAACCTGGAGACACAAGGGACTTCAGGATTGGTAAGAACAGCTATTTTCTATTATTATTATCTTTCGGCTAGATTTAGAGTTTTGTCGGTAACGACCCGTGTAGCTAACGCTGGCTTTTTTCTGGCTGCACCTTTTAAATAACTCTGGTATTGAGAGTCCACAGAATGGCTGCGTTAGGCTCCAAAAAAGGAGCGTACAGCATATTTAACGCAACTTCAACTCTCGATACCAGAGTTTCTTACGGACGCGGCCAGCTTCAAAAACGTGCTCGTGCACGATTCCCCCATAGGAAACAATGGGGCTGTTTGAGCTGAAAAAAAACCTAACACCTGCAAAAAAGCCGCGTTCAGTTCCTAACGCAGCCCCATTGTTTGCTATGGGGAAACACTTCCTACGTCTGCACCTAACACTCTAACATGTACCCCGAGTCTAAACACCCCTAACCTTACACTTATTAACCCCTAATCTGCCACCCCCGCTATCACTGACCCCTGCATATTATTATTAACCCCTAATCTGCCGCTCCGTAAACCGCCGCTACTTACATTATCTCTATGTACCCCTAATCTGCTGTCCCTAACACCGCCGACCCCTATATTATATTTATTAACCCCTAATCTGCCGCCCACAACGTCGCCTCCACCTGCCTACACTTATTAACCCCTAATCTGCCGACCGGACTGCACCGCTATTATAATAAAGTTATTAACCCCTAATCCGCCTCACTAACCCTATAATAAATAGTATTAACTCCTAATCTGCCCTCCCTAACATCGCCGACACCTAACTTCAAACATTAACCCCTAATCTGCAGACTGGAGCTCACCGCTATTCTAATAAATGTATTAACCCCTAAAGCTAAGTCTAACCCTAACACTAACACCCCCCTAACTTAAATATAATTTAAATCTAACGAAATTAATTAACTCTTATTAAATAAATTATTCCTATTTAAAGCTAAATACTTACCTGTAAAATAAATCCTAATATAGCTACAATATAAATTATAATTATATTATAGCTATTTTAGGATTTATATTTATTTTACAGGTAACTTTCTATTTATTTTAACCAGGTACAATAGCTATTAAATAGTTAAGAACTATTTAATAGCTAAAATAGTTAAAATAATTACAAAATTACCTGTAAAATAAATCCTAACCTAAGTTACAATTAAACCTAACACTACACTATCAATAAATTAATTAAATAAAATACCTACAATTACCTACAATTAAACCTAACACTACACTATCAATAAATTAATTAAATACAATATCTACAAATAAATACAATGAAATAAACTTACTAAAGTACAAAAAATAAAAAAGAACCAAGTTACAAAAAATAAATATTTACAAACATCAGAAAAATATTACAACAATTTTAAACTAATTACACCTACTCTAAGCCCCCTAATAAAATAACAAAGCCCCCCAAAATAAAAAAATGCCCTACCCTATTCTAAATTACTAAAGTTCAAAGCTCTTTTACCTTACCAGCCCTGAACAGGGCCCTTTGCGGGGCATGCCCCAAAGAATTCAGCTCTTTTGCCTGTAAAAAAAAAACATACAATATCCCCTCCCCCCAACATTACAACCCACCACCCACATACCCCTAATCTAACCCAAACCCCCCTTAAATAAACCTAACACTAAGCCCCTGAAGATCTTCCTACCTTGTCTTCACCATGCCAGGTATCACCGATCGCTCCAGGCTCCGAAATCTTCATCTAAGCCCAAGAGGGGGCTAGACATCCATCATCCGACGGCTGAAGAAGTCCAGAAGAGGCTCCAAAGTCTTCATCCTATCCAGGAAGATTAGATCCAGACCGGCAACCATCTTCTTCCAAGCGGCATCTTCTATCTTCATCCGATGAGGACCGGCTCCATCTTGAAGACCTCCACCGCGGACCCATCTTCTTCTTCCGACGACTTCCCAACGAATGACGATTCCTTTAAGGGACGTCATCCAAGATGGCATCCCTCGAATTCCGATTGGCTGATAGGATTCTATCAGCCAATCGGAATTAAGGTAGGAAAATTCTGATCGGCTGATGGAATCAGCCAATCAGAATCAACTTCAATCCGATTGGCTGATTCAATCAGCCAATCAGATTGAGCTTGCATTCTATTGGCTGTTCCGATCAGCCAATAGAATGCGAGCTCAATCTGATTGGCTGATCGGATCAGCCAATCGGATTGAACTTGATTCTGATTGGCTGATTCCATCAGCCAATCAGAATTTTCCTACCTTAATTCCGATTGGCTGATAGAATCCTATCAGCCAATCGGAATTCAAGGGACGCCATCTTGGATGACCTCCCTTAAAGGAACCATAAGTCGTAGGAAGAAGATGGGTCCGCGGTGGAGGTCTTCAAGATGGAGCCGGTCCTCATCGGATGAAGATAGAAGATGCCGCTTGGAAGAAGATGGTTGCCGGTCCGCATCTACTCTTCTTCCCGGATAGGATGAAGACTTTGGAGCTTCTTCTGGACTTCTTCAGCCGTCGGATGATGGATGTCTAGCCCCCGCTTGGGCTTAGATGAAGATTTCAGAGCCTGGAACGATCGGTGATACCTGGCATGGTGAAGACAAGGTAGGAAGATCTTCAGGGGCTTAGTGTTAGGATTATTTAAGGGGGGTTTGGGTTAGATTAGGGGTATGTGGGTGGTGGGTTGTAATGTTGGGGGGGGGGTATTGTATGTTTTTTTTTTACAGGCAAAAGAGCTGAATTCTTTGGGGCATGCCCCGCAAAGGGCCCTGTTCAGGGCTGGTAAGGTAAAAGAGCTTTGATGTTTGTAAATATTTTTTTATTTTTTGTAACTTAGTTCTTTTTTATTTTTTGTACTTTAGTTAGTTTATTTCATTGTATTTATTTGTAGATATTGTATTTAATTAATTTATTGATAGTGTAGTGTTAGGTTTAATTGTAGGTAATTGTAGGTATTTTATTTAATTAATTTATTGATAGTGTAGTGTTAGGTTTAATTGTAACTTAGGTTAGGATTTATTTTACAGGTAATTTTGTAATTATTTTAACTATTTTAGCTATTGTACCTGGTTAAAATAAATACAAAGTTACCTGTAAAATAAATATAAATCCTAAAATAGCTATAATATAATTATAATTTATATTGTAGCTATATTATGGTTTATTTTACAGGTAAGTATTTAGCTTTAAATAGGAATAATTTATTTAATAAGAGTTAATTTATTTCGTTAGATTTAAATTATATTTAATTTAGGGGGGTGTTAGTGTTAGGGTTAGACTTAGCTTTAGGGGTTAATCCATTTATTAGAATAGCGGCGAGATCCGCTCGGCAGATTAGGGGTTAATAAGTGTAGGCAGGTGGAGGCGACGTTGAGGGGGGCAGATTAGGGGTTAATAAATATAATATAGGGGTCGGCGGTGTTAGGGGCAGCAGATTAGGGGTACATAGCTATAATGTAGGTGGCGGCTCTTTGCGGTCGGCAGATTAGGGGTTAATTATTGTAGGTAGCTAGCGGCGACGTTGTGGGGGGAAGGTTAGGGGTTAATAAATATAATATAGGGGTCGGCGGTGTTAGGGGCAGCAGATTAGGGGTACATAAGTATAACGTAGGTGGCGGTCGGCAGATTAGGGGTTAAAAAAATGTAATCGAGTGGCGGCGATGTGGGGGGACCTCGGTTTAGGGGTACATAGGTAGTTTATGGGTGTTAGTGTACTTTAGAGCACAGTAGTTAAGAGCTTTATAAACCGGCGTTAGCCCAGAAAGCTCTTAACTACTGACTTTTTTCTGCGGCTGGAGTTTTGTCGTTAGAATTCTAACGCTCACTTCAGACACAACTCTAAATACCAGAGTTAGAAAGATCCCATTGAAAAGATAGGATACGCAATTGACGTAAGGGGATCTGCGGTATGGAAAAGTCGCGGCTGAAAAGTGAGCATTAGACCCTTTCCTGACTGACTCCAAATACCGGCGGTAGCCTAAAACCAGCGTTAGGAGCCTCTAACGCTGGTTTTCACGGCTACCGCCAAACTCTAAATCTAGGCCTTTGTGTTTACATTTAGGAGTTAGTGTTGCAAGAAGTGTGTTTGCAGGTCAGGGGTTGATAGGAGCGGGGTACCAATGTGGGGTGGTATATGAGGGATTTTGTGAAGGCTGGTCATGAGGGGGGGCTCTTGTGGGGGGAGTTGCATGAGGATTTTAGAGTAAAAGGTAGTTTTTGATAGGAAAACAAGGTTAGATTTATATTTGGTAAGAAGAGATTGGGTCAGCCATTATTGGTAATAGCTGAAGGGGGCGTAACATTAAAGGCATATAAAAAAAAACAAATTTTATTTTGTGATTCAGACAGAATATACCATTTAAAAAAAAATCCAATTTAGTTCTATTATCAAATTTGCTTCGTTCCCATGATAGTCTGTGTTGAAGAGATTCCTAGGTAGAAGGCATCTGGAGCACTACATGGCAGGAAAAGTGCTTCCATCTAGTGGTCTTGCAAATATATAACATTCTTGCAAAACTGCTGCTATATAGTGCATACATCCCTGCTTTTCAATAAAAGAAACAAAGAGAATGAAGAAAAAGTTATAATAGAGGTAAATAAGAAAGTTGTTGAAAATTGCATGCTCTATCTGAATCATGAAACATTTTGGATTTTATATCATTTTAAGGGTTAAAGGGACACTGAACCCATATTTTTTCTTTTGTGATTCAGATAGAGCATGCAATTTTATGTAACTTTCTAATTTACTCCTATTATCAATTTTTCTTCATTCTTTTGCTATCTTTATTTGAAAAAGAAGGCATCTAAGCTTTTTTTCTTGGTTCAGAACTCTGGACAGCACTTTTTTATTGGTGGGTGAATTTATCCACCAATCAGCAAGGACAACCCAGTTTGTTCACCAAAAATGGGCCGGCATCTAAACTTACATTCTTGCATTTCAAACAAAGATACCAAGAGAATAAAGAAAATGTGATAATATGAGTAAATTAGAAAGATGCTTAAAATTTCATGCTCTATCTGAATCACAAAAGAAAAAATTTGGGTTCAGTGTCCCTTTAATTATTTTGTTGTTTTTGGTTCACTGTGAGCAGAGATAAAGAGGATGAGAGATCAAAACAGAGAAAACAGGATTATTTATGTTAAATAATTGGTTTCAGTGGGGTTAGCGTATTGAGGTGTCTGCTTCAAGTGAATGTCAATTTTATCACTGGTGAAGCCTCTTAATACTTCCTTTCAACATCAG
Source organism: Bombina bombina (assembly GCF_027579735.1). Taxonomy (NCBI): domain Eukaryota; kingdom Metazoa; phylum Chordata; class Amphibia; order Anura; family Bombinatoridae; genus Bombina; species Bombina bombina. Next base: position 452,352,260 of record NC_069501.1, on the reverse strand, counting down.
TATTCAAACCGCTAACTTTATTTTTGGAAAAATTTATCAGATATTATATACTTTTGATACTAACTTTTCTCCGCTTTAGACCAAACTCCTCCCCGCCGGCGCTTCCTTGTTATTGACAATGTGATGTATAGAGTGGTCCCACCCACTCTATACGTAGACCTAAAGCACGCACCCAGGGAGCTCTAACTATGCGCATGCGTTCGAAAAACGATGTACTTTATCTGTGCTTGCGTTCAAGTTTGATACACTGAATCTGTGCATGTGTTAAAATCATCTATAATACAGCGTGCAATGAGATCGTTATTTTCCGGAATGTGTAAGTTTTATAGAGCATGCTCGTCGCGTGGACGCACTTTGCTTCTGAAGCTTGATATTATTACTAACGCATGCGCAGCAGAAGCGCATGGCGTTGCAAAAAAAGGGTTGAATGCCCCAGGGGGGGGGGGGTCCGGATTGGCAATCGTTGTTGTCAATCTTTCCTAAAATGAGGGACAAAATGGCGGGTGGAGGAATCGCGGGACAAATATTAAGATACAAAGGTAGATTTTTTTTCATTTCAAAAGTAAAAAAAACAAAAAACTATGAATTAAAGCTTTCCTGATTTCTAGAGATTGAGAATATGGCGATTAGCAATACAGTTGAGTTTACATTCACTTTCAGCTTGGTTAGGGTTTGAAGGGACATGAAACTCAAACTTGTTCTTTCATTATTCAGATAGAGAAAACATTAACTCCTTAACATTAAGCCCTTAAGGGCTCTCTCTGCTGCAACCTCACTAAAAGTAGCGAGATTGTGCTATTTCTGTATGTCCCACAAATGGGCAGTACAGAAATAGACTTGCAGAGTGACCAATGCAGAGAGGGACACTGCTTTTTGGGGAAATCAGAGAGGTGGGAAGGTAAGGGGGTAATCCTACCCTGAAGGAAATAATAATGATACATTTTTTTTAAAAAAAGGTCTAAAATTTGATACTGACAGACTGTCTGCCAGTACCTAAGATAGGGGTGACCAGTGGGGGGAGGGAAGAGAGCTGTTTGAGAGGTATCAGGGGTGGGAAGTGGCAGGTTGGAGGCTAATCTCTACACTAAAGCAAAAATTAACATTGCAAGCTACCTAATTAACCCCTTCACTGCTGGGAATAATAAAAGTGTGGTGCGCAGCTGCAATTAGCGACTTTCTAAAAAGCAATGGCAAAGCCATATGTCTGCTATTTCTGAACAAAGGGGATCCCAAAGAAGCTTTTACAACCATTTGTGCCATGATTGCACAAGCTGTTTGTAAATAATTTCAGTGAGAAACCTAAAGTTAATGTTTTTTTTATTTGATTACATTTAGCGGTGAAATGGTGGCATTAAATATACCAAAATGGGCCTAGATCAATAGTTTGTGTTGTCTACTAAAAAAAATATATAGTTTTGATAGGTAAATAAAAAAAAAGGTTGTATTTCTGTTTAAGAGTGAAGGCAAAAATGCTAAAAATGCTCTGGTCTTTTGGGGAAGTTTTAGTCTGAAATGCCCGGTCCTTAAGGAGTTAAAAAGTTTCCAGTTTACTTTACTTTTCTCATACATCAAATTTGCTTTTACTCTCATTGTTGAAGAGATACCTAGTTAGTTAGCGTGCACATGACAGGTAATATTGCTGTAGGGACGTGCACATTCCCGAGCTTACATCCCTGCTTTGAAACAAAGGATAGCATTAAAGCAAAGAAAATTTGATTATAGAAGTAAATTGAAAAGTTGTTCAAAATCGTATGTTCTATCTGAATCATAAATGAACAATTTTGTGTTTAATGTCCCTTTAAGTGTAGAGGGGTTCATTGGGTCAGCATGGTTATAGTTCAACTGTTATGGATTTATTGGGTCAGCATGGTGAGGGTTAAAGTAATGGGTTTGTTGAGTCCGCATAGTGAGTGTTAAATTATTGTGGTTGGTTCCAACGTTATATAAACAGTGTTTTAATAAGGAACAGAAAGTGCCTTATTGCTAGTCACTAAAAAGGAGAGGCTATGAGTTGCTTTGTTTTTTTCATTTGTTTTAGAGACTTTTACTTGAACTAGACCAAACCTGAGTTCTGTAGTTATTTTAATATATTGCATTAAAGGGACAGTCAATATCAGAATTTTTATTGTTTAAAAAGAAAGATAATCCCTTTTATTACCCATTCCCCAGTTTTGCATAGCCAACAGTTATAATACATGTTTTACCTCTGTAATTACCTTGGGGTCTACTTAAGAAGTCCCGAATGGCCCCTGTTCCCTTTGTTTCCGCACGAGCCTTCAGGCTCGCCGGAAACAGGAGTTAAGAAGCAGCGGTCTTAAGACCGCTGCTCCTAAACTTATACGCCGCCTCTGAGGCGGCGTTTAGCAATCTGCTCGATCATGTACGATCGGGCTGATTGACACCCCCTGCTAGCGGCCGATTGGCGGCGATTCTGCAGGGGGCGGTATTGCACCAGCAGTTCACAAGAACTGCTGGTGCAATGATAAATGCTGACAGCGTATGCTGTCAGCATTTATCGATGTGCGGCGGACATGGTTCGCTATAACGGATCATGTCCGTCTGCACATTAATAAATAGACCCCCTTGTATCTAAGCCTCTGCAAACTGCCCCCTTATTTCAGTTCTTTTGACATTTTGCATTTTAGCTAATCAGTGCTCACTCCTAGGTAACTTCACGTGCGTGAGCTCAATGTTAGCTATATGACACATATGAACTAACACCCTCTAGTGGTGAAAAACTGTCAGATTACAGGCAGCCTTCAAGGTCTAAGAAATTAGCATATGAACTTCCTAGGTTTAGCTTTCAACTAAGAATACCAAGAGAGCAAAGCAAAATTGGTGATAAAAGTAAATTGGGAAGCTGTTTAAAATGACATGCGCTATTTGAATCATGAAAGTTTATTTTGGACTTGACTGTCCCTTTAACAGTGTTGGTGATTGTCAAAACCCGGGCTATTTTTGTAAGGGTACTTGCTGGTACTGAGTACCACAACCATCTCATATTTGTAATCATCATGTAACTACTCTAGTTTTCACAAGAGGGGGCTGCGAAATATATCAAACATTCTAAAAATCTTTGTTCTTTGTTCAGTGATATCCGACACATTTTTTTTTTTTACAAAAAAGCGCTGGTCAAAAGTATAGTAAAAATAAAACAGAGTTTCAATGTGTTTAAAAAGTGTGCAGGATTTATGTGACATGTAAAGGTTTGTTACATCCTCAAGCTGATTATTTTGAGGAAAAAATTGTGCAAATAGTGTAATAAATAACATTTTGGGCCAGATTACAAGTGCAGCTCTAAATATTGTTTGCGCACAAGCAATATTAGCGCTTCACTGAGTAATACCAGCCACGCAAAGTTAAGCGCAATGTGAACGTAAGCTCACATTCGCATTGCTAGGAAGCATTGCACTCACGTGAGCACGCTTCCTAAGGCTCCAAAGGGAGACTCGTTCTGTAGCGTAGCGATGGCAGCAAATATAAATATATATGAATATGATTATAGATGATTAAATACATATATATTTAATATCTGTATATCTAATATACAGATAATATCTGTATATATAATATCTGTCTAATAATATATGTATATACACATATTAACATATAAATATATATTTACAGGGAACACACAGTTCCCCTTAGATCGCAATGTAATGGCACCCAACTCCTGCCAACTTTACCCCCAAAATACTGCCTAGTGCAGTTATTTTATTAAAAAAATAAAAATAGTACAATTTGGGGCATATTTATAAAATTAACCAGAGATCTAATCTCTGGTTAATTTTATAAGCGCACTTGTAATGGCTGGTTAATTATCACGTGCCTGCAAACGGACAAAGATTTTTAAAAAATTAACGCTCCACTTGTAATCTAATGTAAAGTAATGACATACTTTAATTCTTATCCACATGCAATGTTTACATTACTGACCCTAGCTTGCTATGAATTTGAGCACAGTAAAAAGGTTAAACACATAGCTAAAGTTCTGCTTTGGAGCTGGAAACATTACAGCTGTTGAGCAGTACATGACGGTGGAAATAATCAGGGGCGTCAGTCAAATGTAGCTGATTATAAAGGATGATTTCTCCAACATTGGTGTGTCCGGTCCACGGCGTCATCCTTACTTGTGGGATATTCTCTTCCCCAACAGGAAATGGCAAAGAGTCCCAGCAAAGCTGGTCACATGATCCCTCCTAGGCTCCGCCCACCCCAGTCATTCTCTTTGCCGTTGCACAGGCAACATCTCCACGGAGATGGTTAAGAGTTTTTTGGTGTTTAAATGTAGTTTTTATTCTTCTATCAAGTGTTTGTTATTTTAAAATAGTGCTGGTATGTACTATTTACTCTGAAACAGAAAAGGATGAAGATTTCTGTTTGTAAGAGGAAGATGATTTTAGCAGACAGTAACTAAAATCGGTTGCTGTTTCCACATAGGACTGTTGAGATGAAGTAACTTCAGTTGGGGGAAACAGTTAGCAGTCTTTTTCTGCTTAAAGGGACAGTCTAGTCAAAACTAAACTTTCATGATTCAGATAGGGCATGCAATTTTAAACAACTTTCCAATTTACTTTTATCATCAAATTTGCTTTGTTCCCTTGGTGGTATTTTTGAAAAGCTAAACCTAGCTAGGCTCAAACTGATTTCTAAACAGTTGAAAACCGCCTCCTAGCTCAGAGCATTTTGAAAGTTTTTCACAGTTAGACTGTGCTAGTTCACATGTGTCATATAGATAACATTGTGCTCACTCCCGTGAAGTTATTTAGGAGTCTTCACTGATTGACTACACTGCATGTCAGTCAAAGGCACTTAGATAAGGAGGCTGTCTGCAAAGGCTTAGATACAAGGTAATCACAGAGGTAAAAAGTATATTAATATAACTGTGTTGGTTTTGCAAAACTGGGGAATGGGTAATAAAGGGATTATCTATCTTTTTAAATAAGAAAAATTTTGGTGTAGACTGTCCCTTTAAGGTATGACTAGCCATATTTCTAACAAGACTGTGTAATGCTGGAAGGCTGTCATTTCCCCTCATGGGGACCGGTAAGCCATTTTCTTAGTCAAAAACAAACAGAATAAAGGGCTTATTATGGGCTAAAAAACTGGTAGACATTTTTATGGGCTAAATCGATTGCTTTATTTGTGCATATTATTCAGATTTAGGCTAATAATTGGCATTTATAATCTTGGGGAACGTTTATAAAACGGCAGGCACTGTATTGGACACCTTTTTCAGTCAGGGGGACTTTCTAGTCATAGACTGAGCCTCATTTTCGCGCCATTAATGCGCAGTTGTTTTTTGAGAGCAGGGCATGCAGATGCATGTGTGAGGATCTAAGAATCTCTGAAAAAGCTTTTACAAGGCGTCATTTGGTATCGTATTCCCCTCAGGGCTTGGTTGGGTCTTAGCAAAGACTATATCTGGGACTGTATAGGGGTTAAATTGAAAAACGGCTCCGGTTTATTTTAAGGGTTAAAGCTCTGAAATTTGGTGTGCAATACTTTTAAGGCTTTAAGACACTGTGGTGAAATTTTGATAATTTTTGAACAATTCCTTCATACTTTTTCACATATTCAGTAATAAAGTGTTTTCTGTTTGAAATTTAAAGTGACAGTAACGGTTTTATTTTAAAACGTTTTTTGTGCTTTGTTGACAAGTTTAAGCCTGTTTAACATGTCTGTACCTTCAGATAAGCTATGTTCTATATGTATGAAAGCCAATGTGTCTCCCCATTTAAATTTATGTGATAATTGTGCCATAGCGTCCAAACAAAGTAAGGACAGTACTGCCACAAATAATGATATTGCCCAAGATGATTCCTCAAATGAGGGGAGTAAACATGATAGTACATCATCTCCTACTGTGTCTACACCAGTTTTGCCCATGCAGGAGGCCCCTAGTACATCTAGTGCGCCAATACTTATTACCATGCAACAATTAACGGCTGTAATGGATAACTCCATAGCAAATCTTTTATCCAAAATGCCTACTTATCAGAGAAAGCGCGATTGCTCTGTTTTAAACACTGAAGAGCAAGAGGACGCTGATGATAATTGTTCTGTCATACCCTCACACCAATCTGAAGGGGCCATGAGGGAGGTTTTGTCTGAGGGAGAAATTTCAGATTCAGGAAAAATTTCTCATCAAGCTGAACCTGATGTTGTGACATTTAAATTTAAATTAGAACATCTCCGCGTACTGCTTAAGGAGGTGTTATCTACTCTGGATGATTGTGACAATTTGGTCATTCCAGAGAAATTATGCAAGATGGACAGGTTCCTAGAGGTTCCGGTGCCCCCCGACGCTTTTCCTATACCCAAGCGGGTGGCGGACATAGTAAATAAAGAGTGGGAAAAGCCCGGCATACCTTTTGTTCCTCCCCCTATATTTAAGAAATTATTTCCTATGGTCGACCCCAGAAAGGACTTATGGCAGACAGTCCCCAAGGTCGAGGGGGCAGTTTCTACTCTAAACAAACGCACTACTATTCCTATCGAAGATAGTTGTGCTTTCAAAGATCCTATGGATAAAAAATTGGAAGGTTTGCTTAAAAAGATTTTTGTACAGCAAGGCTACCTTCTACAACCAATTTCATGCATTGTTCCTGTCACTACGGCAGCGTGGTTCTGGTTCGAGGAACTAGAAAAGTCGCTCAGTAGAGAAACTCCATATGAGGAGGTTATGGACAGAGTTCACGCACTTAAATTGGCTAACTCTTTTATTTTAGATGCCGCTTTGCAATTAGCAAAATTAGCGGCGAAAAATTCAGGGTTTGCTATCGTGGCGCGCAGAGCGCTTTGGCTAAAGTCTTGGTCAGCGGATGTGTCATCCAAGACAAAATTGCTTAACATTCCTTTCAAAGGTAAAACTTTATTTGGACCTGATTTGAAAGAGATTATTTCAGACATCACTGGGGGAAAGGGCCACGCCCTTCCACAGGATAGGTCTTTTAAGGCTAAAAATAAACCAAATTTTCGTCCCTTTCGCAGAAATGGACCAGCCTCTAATTCTGCATCCTCTAAGCAAGAAGGTAATGCCTCACAACCCAAACCAGCCTGGAAACCAATGCAAGGCTGGAACAAGGGTAAGCAGGCCAAGAAGCCTGCCACTGCTAACAAAACAGCATGAAGGAGTAGCCCCCGATCCGGGACCGGATCTGGTGGGGGGCAGGCTCTCTCTCTTTGCTCAGGCTTGGGCAAGAGATGTTCAGGATCCTTGGGCGCTAGAAATAGTTTCTCAAGGTTATCTCCTGGAATTTAAGGAACTACCCCCAAGGGGAAGGTTCCACAAGTCTCACTTATCCTCAAACCAAATAAAGAGACAGGCATTCTTACATTGTGTAGAAGACCTGTTAAAGATGGGAGTGATACACCCAGTTCCAATAAAGGAACAAGGAATGGGATTTTATTCCAATCTGTTCGTAGTTCCCAAAAAAGAGGGAACGTTCAGACCAATTTTGGATTTGAAGATCCTAAACAAATTTCTCAGGGTACCATCGTTCAAAATGGAAACCATTCGAACGATTCTACCCACCATCCAGGAAAGTCAATTTATGACTACCGTGGATCTAAAGGATGCGTACCTACATATCCCTATCCACAAGGAACATCATCAGTTCCTAAGGTTCGCTTTTCTGGACAAACATTACCAGTTTGTGTCTCTTCCATTCGGATTAGCCACTGCTCCAAGGATTTTCAGAAAGGTGCTAGGGTCCCTTCTAGCGGTTCTAAGACCAAGGGGCATTGCAGTAGTACCTTACTTGGACGACATTCTAATACAAGCGTCGTCCCTGTCAAAGGCAAAGGCTCATACGGACATCGTTCTAGCCTTTCTCACATCTCACGGATGGAAGGTGAACAAAGAAATGAGTTCTCTGTCCCCGTCAACAAGAGTTCCCTTCTTGGGAACAATAATAGATTCCTTAGAAATGAGGATTTTTCTGACAGAGGTCAGAAAATCAAAACTTCTAAGCTCTTGTCAAGTGCTTCATTCTGTTCCTCGTCCTTCCATAGCGCAGTGCATGGAAGTAATAGGATTGATGGTTGCAACAATGGACATAGTTCCCTTTGCACGAATTCATCTAAGACCATTGCAACTGTGCATGCTCAAACAGTGGAATGGGGATTATACAGACTTGTCTCCAATGATTCAAGTAGATCAAAAGACCAGAGATTCACTCCGTTGGTGGCTGACCCTGGACCATCTGTCTCAGGGAATGAGCTTCCGCAGGCCAGAGTGGGTCATTGTCACGACCGACGCCAGTTTAGTGGGCTGGGGTGCGGTCTGGGAATCCCTGAAAGCTCAGGGTCTATGGTCTCCGGAGGAGTCTCTTCTCCCGATAAACATTCTGGAACTGAGAGCGATATTCAATGCTCTCAGAGCTTGGCCTCAACTAGCAAAGGCCAAATTCATAAGGTTCCAATCAGACAACATGACGACTGTTGCTTATATCAATCATCAAGGGGGAACAAAGAGTTCCCTGGCGATGAAAGAAGTGACCAAAATAATTCAATGGGCGGAGGATCACTCCTGCCACTTGTCTGCGATCCACATCCCAGGAGTGGAAAATTGGGAAGCGGATTTTCTGAGTCGTCAGACATTTCATCCGGGGGAGTGGGAACTCCATCCGGAAATCTTTGCCCAAATAACTCAATTATGGGGCATTCCAGACATGGATCTGATGGCGTCTCGTCAGAACTTCAAGGTTCCTTGCTACGGGTCCAGATCCAGGGATCCCAAGGCGACTCTAGTAGATGCACTAGTAGCACCTTGGACTTTCAACCTAGCTTACGTATTCCCACCGTTTCCTCTCATTCCCAGGCTGATAGCCAGGATCAATCAGGAGAGGGCCTCGGTGATCTTGATAGCTCCTGCGTAGCCACGCGGGACTTGGTATGCAGACCTGGTGAATATGTCATCGGCTCCACCATGGAAGCTACCTTTGAGACAGGACCTTCTTGTTCAAGGTCCATTCGAACACCCAAATCTGGTCTCCCTCCAACTGATGGCTTGGAGATTGAACGCTTGATTCTATCAAAGCGTGGGTTTTCAGATTCGGTGATAGATACTCTGGTTCAGGCCAGAAAACCTGTAACTAGAAAAATTTACTATAAAATATGGAAAAAATATATCTGTTGGTGTGAATCCAAAGGATTCCCATGGAATAAGATAAAAATTCCTAAGATTCTCTCCTTTCTTCAAGAAGGTTTGGAGAAAGGATTATCTGCAAGTTCTCTAAAGGGACAGATCTCTGCTTTATCGGTCTTTCTACACAAAAGACTGGCAGCTGTGCCAGATGTTCAAGCTTTTGTTCAGGCTCTGGTTAGGATCAAGCCTGTTTACAGACCTTTGACTCCTCCCTGGAGTCTAAATCTAGTTCTTTCAGTTCTTCAAGGGGTTCCGTTTGAACCCTTACATTCCACAGATATTAAGTTACTATCTTGGAAAGTTTTGTTTTTGGTTGCAATTTCTTCTGCTAGAAGAGTTTCAGAGTTATCTGCTCTGCAGTGTTCTCCTCCTTATCTGGTGTTCCATGCAGATAAGGTGGTTTTGCGTACTAAGCCTGGTTTTCTTCCTAAAGTTGTTTCTAGCAAGAATATTAACCAGGAGATAGTTGTACCTTCTTTGTGTCCGAATCCAGTTTCAAAGAAGGAACGTTTGTTACACAATTTGGACGTTGTCCGTGCTCTAAAGTTCTATTTAGAGGCTACTAAAGATTTCAGACAAACATCTTCCTTGTTTGTTGTTTATTCTGGTAAAAGGAGAGGTCTAAAAGCGACTTCTACCTCTCTTTCCTTTTGGCTTAAAAGCATTATCCGATTGGCTTATGAGACTGCCGGACGGCAGCCTCCTGAAAGAATCACAGCTCACTCCACTAGGGCTGTGGCTTCCACATGGGCCTTCAAGAACGAGGCTTCTGTTGACCAGATATGTAAGGCAGCGACTTGGTCTTCACTGCACACTTTTGCCAAATTTTACAAATTTGATACTTTTGCTTCTTCGGAGGCTATTTTTGGGAGAAAGGTTTTGCAAGCTGTGGTGCCTTCCGTTTAGGTGACCTGATTTGCTCCCTCCCTTCATCCGTGTCCTAAAGCTTTGGTATTGGTTCCCACAAGTAAGGATGACGCCGTGGACCGGACACACCAATGTTGGAGAAAACAGAATTTATGCTTACCTGATAAATTACTTTCTCCAACGGTGTGTCTGGTCCACGGACCGCCCTGGTTTTTTAATCAGGTCTGATGAATTATTTTCTCTAACTACAGTCACCACGGTACCATATGGTTTCTCCTATATATATTTCCTCCTGTCCGTCGGTCGAATGACTGGGGTGGGCGGAGCCTAGGAGGGATCATGTGACCAGCTTTGCTGGGACTCTTTGCCATTTCCTGTTGGGGAAGAGAATATCCCACAAGTAAGGATGACGCCGTGGACCGGACACACCGTTGGAGAAAGTAATTTATCAGGTAAGCATAAATTCTGTTTTTACACTTGGGAGTTTCAACGATTGTGGTTCCTGAGTAGGACTTTAATTTTGGGTTTAACCCCTTTGTGGGATATAAACACACAGGGCTAGACTACAAGAAAAGTGCTAACAGCACTCAAGTTAAATCAGTAGCGCTCCTATTCTTATGCTCATATTACAAGTGGAAAGTCATGTTAACAAACCCTCAAATGCTTTCACAAAAGTGAACTAACCCAGGTGTGCTAAAGCCAAAGGTGTTTGAAGGAGTAGTTTATATAGCTATGTTTCTATCTATATATCTATCTAAAATATATATCTCTATATCTATATGGATTAGACATGCATCAGAAGGTTCAGACGAATCGTTTGTTTTACAAAATTTAAAACCCTTCTGGGTCGTCCGACATTTAGATATTTCAATTGTTTCAGATGAATTTCATTATCAAATATTTGTTTGCTATCAAAATTTGTTCAAACAATTGAAATACTTTTAAAACAATTAAAAAAACCTACCTACACTATTTAACCCCATGGCAATACCATCCTAATCTATATTAACCCATAAACTGCTGTAACCTATTTTAATAAACCAACTATACTACTTAACCCCTAAACTGCCACAACCCCCTACACAATTAACCTCCTACACATCCCTACGCTCTCATAATTTAGTACATTTAATTTTTGGATTAGAATGCCCCTTTAAATGGTGTATATAGCTGCTAATTAATGAAGATGCAGCAATAAACGCAATCTATTAGACTCGTAATTAGCTATGTGGGAGGCAAATGCAGCTTCAGTGTTAGCAGAGGTTATGAATGGGTTAATATTAGTTATTATTTAGTTTAAAGCAGTTGCACCCATGTGCTGACTGCCTTCTTTCTACACTTCAATTTGATAGCTGTAAGGTTTCAAATAAATGACTTGTTTCTCTCTTTTAACCGATGCCTTTACCATATCTCAGTCCTACGTGTGCTTTTTCTTGTTATTGATCTGCATTGTATATTGCAGCACAGATACTTAAACTGCTTTTTAATGTAATAGATTTAAACAAATTCTGTTCCATGTTAAATGATAAAAGCATTTTTGCAAGCAAGTTAGGAGGTAAAACATCAGTTATAATATACTATGTGTAAATCAATTTTCATATCATTGTACGTGCTTAATGTATTTTGGGGCCAAATGTGCAAAGGTTTGCAAAAAAATTCTTCCTTGATAGGTAATGGTGCAGATATTTTATAATAGGACTGTGCCGAATAAGAAATAAAAACACATTAAAAGGTAGATTGGTACCTAGCAACTATTCCTGCACTTAATGCTCATATAAAGATATTTTAATGGAAGAGATGCTGAAAATCATAACGCTGTTTGCTTAAAGGAATTCGGAAGTCAAAATTCAACTTTCATGATTTATATACTGGGGCTGATTTATTAAAGCGTCAATCTAAACGCATTTGTTACAGTCAATACGCTCACCAGATATTGCTGACGCAAATCTACATTCGACGGTCTTATTTATCAACACGTCCATCAAGCTCACGCGTTTCAAGTCCGGCATGAATAAATAAGAAGCATCGATGTTGCGGATATCCTTATATATCAAATCATCTACCTTGAATGTCCATCAAAGTAAGACATTTTTGTCTTTTTTTTTTGCAACGTTATTTATACCATTTCATTGCTGTCCATGAACAAGCACATTTCTTCAAAGCTAATCTTTCATTTTTTATCTGTTAATGTCCTTGAAATAGCTAGATTTATACCTGAACAAACAATAAATATCATAGAAATGTACTCTTTTATATTTTTTTATTTTAATGGAAAAATCTGATATATATTTTCACATATATTAAAGTGTATTTGTATCTGTAAAAATCATGATATGCTTCTCGTGTTCTTTTTTTAAAAAAAGGATTATTAATACTAATTAATGCTAATGACTGTTTGTGACGAGAAACAACATAGAACTCAACCTTTCTGTGTTATCACATCCCCCCTTTTCTAATACGGTAACATCCCTTTGATTTCTATAGCATTTGCAAGCTGAAAGGTGGCGGATCTAAAGTTAGGTAAGCTGCGTCAGAATAGACGCGAGCGTACGTGTTAAATGGTTGATATATTTCTAATTTGGGCTCATAGAGTCGTATGTGAGGGTGGATTACCAGTGATACGCTCAAATAACGCAAGCATCGGTTTGCATCGAAGTAATCTTGCAGGAGCGAATGTTTTGTCGGACTATTCTAAATTTTACAATGTTGACGCCGTGTTAACAAGGGTGTATCAATTTAGCGTCTAATTTGATGCGGAATAACATCGTATTCATAGTTAACGCTTTGATAAATCTACCCCATAATGTACAATTTTATGTAAAAAAAAAAATAATAATAATTTAATTCTGTTACCAAATTTACCTCTTTCTTTGTGTAGGTGGTTGAAATTTGGCCCTTTTGCATGAGGGCAAACTGGATGTAAGTAAGTAGTGGTGTCGTTTGAGCACTATCTAGCAGTAGTGTGTATAGCAATGTGTTATGATTCTGGCCTCTTTAAAAGGATAGAGACCAATAGCAAGGTTACCAGGGAACTGGGAAGATTACATAGTAATAGACTGGAGACTCAAATATATTCAACAGTCCTGTTTGTTAGGAGAAAGTTACATAGGCAAATAGCAAGAAATATCCTGAAATAGTTTATACTGGGAAACAGGTACAAGCATGAGTTAACAGAAGAAAACTGTACAAACCAGTATAGCTGATGTTCAGGTGCAAGTTCAAACAGACAAGAGTGCTGAAGGCCACTTTATGGCTAAGGACCTTAGTGCCTACTTCTGGGCTTAGAAAATGTGAGTGCCCGATTCTGGACCAAGCAAAAGAAGAGTGCCTGCTTCTGGGCCAAAAAAAAGGATACCAGGTTTTTTAATATATTTTGCTAGCAGCAGCAGACAAAGGCAGTGCTGGAGACAGGATAAACAATTAGGTACAGCAAGCAATAAGGTACAGGAGATGGGAAACTGCAACATGAAAGTCCAAGCAATAGAGATAAGGTCAGGACAGTCCAAGATTTAAAAGGATGGCAGCAAGTATCCAAACGTAGGCAAGGCCACAGGCAGGAATTCCAGCAACAAGCAGGAACAGTCAAGACTCTTATGCCAGAGTAAGGAGTAAAGGCATAGGCTACTTAATATGTAGTCAGAGAGCACTTCCCTAATTGGCTGGCATCTAGAGGGTGTGGAGCTGGGAGACACGCATATTGATGATAATAGTCTTCCACAACCCCTGCAAATAAACACCATCTATTGGCACAAATATAGAAATCTAGACTCTGAACCTGGAGTCCCTGGTTCTATCCCAGTTAGGGCACAGAAATGGAAGTCACCAGCAGTGTCCCCATTGTACATTTTGCATTTTAGCACAAAAAAAGATTATGGGATCCTGGCACAATGTTATACAAGCAACCCATAGATGGAGCTGTAGAGAACAGCAGCTGCAGCCACTCTATGGTAAGACAATATGGTAAACTAATCTAGTTAACATGACAGCTATAATGAAGACTTTTAACTCAAACTGAGATTACATATATCTTTGTACAGTAGAATTCCAAACAGTAATTGCAATAGTCGTACATGAGGGCTGAGTTGTGTGTTTTCAGCTGTGACTCAGCACTGCCTACTGTAGCTAAAACTCCCTCTACAGGTTGCTTGTACATTATTGCTGAACACATCTCTCCTGCCATATAGTGCTTAATACACAAGCACCCTCCTTAGTCTACATCACTATGCCATCAATGGAAAAGGCCCAGTTTCAAGAAAGCAGGCAGAAAGAAAAGGGTAAATTGTATACTAGAGTTTAATAGGAGTAAACATTTAAAAAATATATATATTTTCTGAATCATGAAAGTTTAATTTTGACTAACACTTCCCTTTAATAATTCCTTATAAACTGTCTTGTTGACTGATAGAGAAATCACTGTCTTATAAATTATCTGTATAAATGTCAACTGGGTAAGTAGGATATTTTAGACATCAGTTGTTTCCAGTCTGCTTTATTTTGCTTTAGTCTCCAGTGATGCCATTACAGGAAGGGCCGAAGCTGAGCCTAGCTGGATGACACCGGATTGGGTCAAAGAGGGAGGGTCCGAACTTGGGGTACCCTGATAGTGGCTTAATTTCCATTTAAGCAAATGAGCATAAATTAATAATCATTAACAGAAACACACAATGATTCCCTTGCAGCATTGCTCTGGACTGATAATGTGGCTTCATTCCTATATCGTTGTTTGGAAATCACTTAATCTGGACATTTGCCATTAGTATCAGATCATATAGCTATTACCTATAATCTACATCGTTAAATACAAAGGCAAAATGTTCTAAATGTATGACCTTTTTTAAAAAAAAAATAAAAAAAATGTAGTGTATTGTAATTTCACAATCTGATTTTCTTTTCACTATAAATTGTGCATTTCTCATCTAAATCTCTATTATTCTTTCATGATTCCATTGTTTACCTGACAATATAACAGAAGCATGTATGTATGTGTTTCTATGTGTGTATGTGTATATGTGTTTATGACAGTGTGTGTGTATATGTACGAGTGTGTATCTGTGTGTGTGTGTGTGTCTACTATGCCAGGCACACTCAGTCAGACTATGCCGGCAAGGATTTTGTCCACCAAGTAACCGCCCGCACACCAGCCCAGCCAGGACACACAAGTGCCTCTCTAGTACCATTGCCATAGTTAGTCCATTGCCCGCCCACTGCTGCCAGTTCTTCTTGCCATGCCAACTGACGACCAAAAAATGTCAAAATGTGATAGTTTAGTGAGATTTGTGAAGCCATGCCCACATACCACACCCCTTTATGCCCTGGTCCCACCACTCCCATTTTAAAAGTGTCCAGAAATCGCCTGACCAAAGGTAGCGACCCTATGTGCATACCGGTACTTGTGTTCACCAATATTGTGCTGTTTAAGTTTACCTCGCTTGACACAAGGTTACATTTTTGAGTGCGTTTTTGTCTGTTATTAAAATGTGAAAAGATTTTATAATACATTCTACACTTAGATTCCATCCTTTCTGTGTGGTGCTTCTTTTAACTTGTGTTACAGATCTACATATAGGGGCCGAATTATCAAGCTCCGAATGGAGCTTGATGCCCCTTGTTTCCGTGGACAGAAATCAACCTGATCGAATACGATCGGGTTGATTGAAACCCCCTGCTAGCGACCAATTGGCAGTGAATCTGCAGGGGGCGGTATTGCACCAGTAGTTCTGGTGAACTGTTTGTGCAATGATAAATGTCGACATCGTATGCTGTTGTCATTTATTGATGTGCAGCGGACATGATACGCTTCATTGTATCATGTCCGCTCACACTTTGATAAATATGCCCCATAGTTTCTATCTACTCCAGTGGGGATGAACAGAGAAGCATAGCCTACAGAGGAGAGAGATCTTACTAAGCGTGTTTTTTTTATTATCTGAGATACTCACAAACTGTGGTGACATACCCACTGATGTTTTTACTGTTTTTACTGGTTTGGAAAGAAGGTACTGTATTTGCTAACACTTATCCTCTCAGCTAATATACAGGGACTAGTGCTCCTTACCTGACTTGGTTGCAAGTCAGAAATTTGCTTCTAAAAAAAGCCACTAGTGTTTTTAAAGCATTTTTTTCACTCTTTTAACCAATGTCTCTCCACTTTACGTCCCTCTCTTGCCTCCAAGATTTCTCATACTGCTTCTGTGCTCTGAAATTCTCTACCCTGCTCCATCAGATTGTTTCCAACCTTGTATAGCTAGTTCAGATATTCTTTGAAAACCCACAAATTCAGAGGCTTACCATCTCTCCTCTGTTTTTCATCCTACCCAAAATAAATCTTTACCAGCCTTGACATCTGCAACTATAATGCATGTGACAAAATACCCCAAACCTTATGAGTCTGCACCCTCAACCTGCAGACTGTAAGCTCTTGGGATCTCTTCTTGTTGTACTCATTGTATTTAGTCTGTTATGATTTTGTGTTTTATAACAAATCCTCATCAATGTATACCCCTAATACCCCTATCTCTGTAGCCAGAGCTACAGAATTGTGCGGGTACTATACAAATAAATTATAATAATGATAATAATAATAATGTTAAGTGTTTCCTAAGATTTGTCTTGTGGTAATGGAAGGTATTGAAAAAGGCAGAAAAAGTGTTAATGTAATGTATTTTACCATTGCTTTAATACAGCATTTTGTTACCTTATTCAAAATCAAACAGTTTAATGGCTGCACAATATGTATAACAACATGATCACCGCTTTTATATAGCACATTGCTGATTAAACGTCAGGAGTCGTTCACAACCCCCTTTTACAATGCACTTAGCTTTTCATTTTCCTTCATAAGGTTCTCATTAATTATTTCTTTTTTTTTTATATTCAGAATGAAGTATAAAGGGGCTTTTACTTAAAATAATTTTTTACTGCATCTGCAGGAAGGATCCCTAGGGAGAATATATTGTGTATGTCTGGGGGATTTTCAGCAGATGGGAGGAGGGAAAAAATACACTCATTTTAACAGCTGCTATTTTAAACCCCAGATCTCACCCTGAATGCTTTATAAAAAAAAGAACACGCTATTGTTTAAAGCGCATGATTAACTCTTTGCAATTGGAGACACCTGCATTAAAGGGACATTGTACACTAGATTTTTCTTTGCATAAATGTTTTGTAGATGATCCATTTATATAGTCCATCTGGGTGTGTTTTTGTAAAAAATTATAGTTTTGCTTATTTTTACATAATATTGTGCTGATTTTCAGACATCTAACCAAGCCCCAAAGTTTTCGATGTATACTGATGTATACAGACTTTAGACTGCTTCTGTTTGTACAATAGGTCTTTTCATATAGAGGGGAGGGGGGAGGTTCTGCTATCAGCCCCTTTCAGCAGGTGTCCCAGGCTTATCTCATTAACAGGGCTAAATTGGGAGCTTCTAAGTAATTTTTTAAAAGGTTTTATACTGGATTTGTATATCAGTATCTGCATATTATTCTTTATAGTAGTGTCTATAACATGCAGTTATGTGAAAATTGGTGTATAGTGCCCCTTTAAGGCTTACTAGAGAGTTAATTTAAAAAAAGCATATTTGTGAAGAACCTGCCCAGGAACAGTGCAGCTTAGCAAAAGTTTGCTTTTATCAGAGCTAGGCCCATAATGAGTCCCTTGGCTAATGAATAGCGATTTTTCTTTTAGGGCAGTCGAGTCTTACTTTATAGCTAAGAGTTCACAGTTGAGGAAGAGCACCAACATTTCTTGTGCAGGTTATCAAGGCTGAAAATTACAAAAAGAGATTGCAAAGTCATTACTCTAGAGGCTGATTATACGGCTTTGATAACAATGGCGGTGTTACCACTCACTCTGAAATGTATCTATCTGTCTACCTTTATCTCTTGCTGTTTGTCTACAAAATCGTTATATGGGAAATAACTATAGTTTGTAGTTTGTTCTGTGGCAGTTTGAACACTTTGGAAAAATAGTTAAAATGATTAAAATAACAAACATTTGAATATAGAGTTTTAAAAACAATTAGTAGGCCAGAAGATGTTCTGAAAATTATCTGTCGCAAAAAAAAAAACTGGTGGAGTTCTGATTAAATTGCCAAAACATGAAGGAATTAATAAAAAAAATCCAGAGGATTATAAGACTTCTCAATTGTCCCTATATGAGAGGGACAGTCCCTAATTCTGAACTCTGTCCCACTGTGCCTCTGAGACATCCATATGTCCCTATTTTCCTAATGCCCCCTTAAAACACCCATAGACACCCAGATAAGCCAACAACCCAGCCATGCCCACCGATCAATTAGACATGCCCATAATTGCTCATACAATCCAACCGTGATCCCGCCCCCTTTTGACACAGTCCTACCCATAAAACAGTGACAGCCCCCTTAACCCCTAAATCTCTAATACATAGTCTAATATATAGCCAAAAATGTTGCGAGGTGTTGATGACTGAAGAATGGATGGCGATACTTGCTTTGTAAACCCCACTGACCTTATGGAGAAGATAACTAAATTACAGAGGATGTAATTGGAATGCAGAAATGTACTTATTTAAAATGAAGACCTTGCAATTATTACTTTATGCAAATAAAAATAAAAATGCTGCTTTCATTATCTTTGCTCTCTTACTTAAAATTTGGGAAGTTTAATAAAGTTTAAGCTAAATTTTATGAAAGGGGGGCAAACTATATTGCAAAGTTGTTTTACTACCCAAAACTAAATTTTATATTTAAATATCATGGTGTTTACTGTCCCTTTAATGTTATAGTATTGTGTTTGAGTTAATCCAGAAATAACTTACTTAACATACTTATTTTTATTGTAACCACCAATGAGATCCTTCTCTGATAATGAACTGTTTTCATTGATTTAAAAAAAAAAATACCTCAATTTATTTTAACTCTTTTATTGTCCAGTAGTATAAAGAGTATTAAATTCTGTTAATCTTATAGCCTTCCTATTATTTAGAGGAAGGAAGCTTTTTTTCTCCTTTAAAAATGTATTAAAAATTTGCTGGGGGAAAAAAGGAAGTCCCAAAATGTCACCAAATAAAGCACTATTTGGTAGATATCCGGTGAGTCGGAATCATTTGCGGCAGTGTATATATATATATATATATATATATATATATATATATATATATATATAGACAGCAGGCAGGCCAGCACGGTTAACATTTCATCCACCCAGGGTGCTTCCATCGTATTGATAGTAGTAAAGAATGGGGATGCACTCACCAGGATTTCCAAAGTTACCTTTAATGTAACGTTTCGGGGTGTTACCCCCTTCGTCAGACAATACAAAATAAAAATTAACGATAATAATTATATATATATATATATATATATATATATATTTATATATATATATTTATAATATATATAATTATTATCGTTTATTTATAAAGCGACCCACATATTGTGCAGCACTGTGACATTAAGTATATAGTTATGGGGTACAATAAACAGAAACCATATACATAAATTGTACATATACAGTTATAGAGTACAATAATCAGAAGACAATTAAATAAATTTTTAAAGGTAGAGTGTCCTGCCCTTGAGTCACTGTAAGCTGTAAACCAACATAAAATGATTGACAGGTCAGATGGACTTGTGAGATTACATTATAAAGGAAGTACATCCTAATGTATTGGAATAGAAACAGTGGTGTGTAATGATCCCCTTAGAAGATGACCACAGTGATTATAATCAGACTTGTTGTTGTAGATTCTTCAATGCAAATTCAGTTAACTGTTTATTAGGGCTATGTTTAATTGTGTGATTTTTTAAAATTTTAAATGTTTAGGGGTTTGGCTATCAGGAGTATTTGCAGTAGAGCATTGAGAATGTGGTATTTAGATTTAGTGAGGGATATTTGCAATTAGGGATGGGCGAATGTTTCTAAAAATTCGAAATTTAAAACGAATTTTGATACATTCGTTCATTCGAAAATCGAATTTTGAATGTTTATATAACATTCTAACATTCTATTTTCGAATTTTTGTTTTTCGAATTTTTCAATAAAATTCGAAAATATTTGTTCGAATAATAGAATGTTTAGCTATGTATTCATTCAATTTTGAAATGTAATATTCAAATTTGAATGTGACAGTCGAATTCGAATGTAAGATTCAAATTCAAAATAGTATTTCTAGTCTACAACTGTGTTTAATAAATGTAATATTCGAATTTGAATGTTACATTCGAATTCGAATGTCACATTCGAATTTGAATGTCACATTCGAATTCAAAATAGTATTTCTAGTCTTATACTGAGTTTTTTAGATGTAATATTCGAATTTGAATGTGACATTCAAATTCAAATGTCACATTCGAATTCGAAATAGTATTTCTAGTCTAATACTGTGTTTTTTAAATGTAATATTCGAATTCGAATGTCACATTTGAATTCGAATGTCACATTCTAATTCGAATGTCATATTCAAATTTGAAATAGTATTTCTAGTTTACAACTGTGTTTAATAAATGTAATATTCGAATTTGAATGCTACATTCGAATTCAAATGTAACATTCGAATTCGAATGTAACATTTGAATTTGAAATAGTATTTTTTGTCTGATACTTACGTTTTATAAATGTAATATTCGAATTTGAATGTGACATTCTAATTTGAATGTGACATTTGAATTCAAAATAGTATTTCTAGTCTAATACTGTGTTTTATAAATGTAATATTCAACTTTGAATGTGACATTCGAAGGTGACATTCGAATTCAAATGTGACATTCGAATTCGAATGTGACATTCGAAAACTAAATAACATTCGATAATACAATTTTTAAGAATATTCGTTCTTATCAACATTCTATTATGTAAATCGAATTTCTACAATAACATTCGTTCTAACGTTCAAATTTGAATATAAACACATTCGCCCTTCCCTATTTGCAATGTGAGTGTCACAATGGGGTTTAGAAATGGGAGAATTTCTGGGGGGATATTTAGAGAGAGATCATGGGGGTGCTTGTGATTGGAGTTAGCAAGGACATTGCATTGCTTATAGCTCATAATATCAATATGGACTGTGTGGTAGTTAGGATTTATTAAGGGGGTGTGAGTTTGCATTGATTTAATAGTGGTCTTGGGGGAGTAATTGAAAGCTTTAATAAATATCAGTTGGGGTTAACAGTGCAGACAATAAATCATTTTTAATCCTCTGTAAGTTGCAATTACCCTGTGCATGCTGTCATATGTTATATCCTCACATGAGTAAATCCTGAGGGGAAAAAAAGCAAGAACAAGGTTTGGCCAGTTTGGAAGACCAAGAGAAAAAGAAATGGGACAAACATTCCTTATCAGACCACAAAAAAACATGTCTGGCAAGATAGTTAACAAAACTAAAATCTAGGCTCATGGACGTCCATACATTTTTTTTCTGGGCAGGGGAAAGAAATTCCCCCAAAACAATAACGTCTATGCATCATTTTAAAAACAGAGATTTATTAACATTAAAATAGTGAATCAGATGGGTTCTTTCTTTTAACTATAAAGAGCAACATTTGGGGTGGTGAGGGGGAGAGCGAGCCCATATCTAGGTTATTGAGAATTTCAAAGATTAATTTTGCTTAACTGATATCTAACATTCATATTATTGTATCTGGCCTAGTCTACATTAATTCTTAAGCAGTCTCTGATGGGTTCTGTCATTGCAAATGAAAATGATGATTAAGCACTCTTTTCATTATCTATCCTATCTTTCTATGTAGGTTTGTAATTCCATAGGTCACTCCTACCCTTTATCAGGGCTGAATTCATTCTAAAGCTTTTGCATAATTTATCTATATAAAACTAAATTAATATAGTTGCAGTCTGGTGAACATAACACTGACCTCACTCTAATTCATTACATGTATTCGTTCAAAGAATCTTGTGCAGCTTTTCATTGTTTTTTTCTGTTTTGTTTTTAAGCCATTACAATTCATCACAGTTTTCAAATGCATTTGTTGTGCAATAATACCTTCTATACCTGCAATAGTAGTATTCTTCAGATTTGTCAGATAAAAGGTTCTAAGTAGCCTTTGAAATCACTTTCGAACTTTTCAAAATTCAACAGCCTCGACCTCTTGAAATTTTGTTTCATGATTCAGATGGAGAATGCAATTTTAAACAACTTTCTAAATCATTTCTATTATTACATTTTCTTCCTTCTATTTCTATATTGAGTTGAAAAAAGCTCAGAAGCATTCAAATTTCTGGAGCACTATATGGCAGCAGCTTGCAAAAATGTTATCCATAAGCAAGAGCTCTATATAGCAGCACTATTTCCTGCCATGTAGTGCTCTATACACCTGCCTAGGTGTCTCTTCATTAAAGAATACAATGAGAACAAAGCAAATTTGATAATTAGTGATGTCGCGAATAGTTGCGATGTTCGATCCGCCCCCTATTCTTCATCATTGAGTAAAACTTTGACCCTGTACCGCACAGTCAGCAGACACATTCCAGCCAATCAGCAGCAAACCCTCCCTCCCAGACCCTCCTACCTCCTGCACAGCATCCATTTTAGATTCATTTGGAAGCTGCATTCTTAGTGAGAGGAGGGACAGTGTAGCTGCTGCTGATTTAATAGGGAATTCGATAGCTAGGCTAGTGTATTCAGTGTCCACTACAGTCCTGAAGGACTCATCTGATCTCTGCTGTAAGGACAGCACCCCAAAAATCCCTTTTTAGGGCTAGAACATCAGTCTGCTTTTTTTTTTTTCCTGTGTAATCAAATTGCAGTTGCCTGCCTGCCAGCGTGTGTGTCAGTCTCACAGCGTATACTGTGCCCACTTGCCCAGTGCCACCACTCATATCTGGTGTAACAGTAGTGTACATTAACCCCTTAATGACCACAGCACTTTTCCATTTTCTGTCCGTTTGGGACCAGGGCTATTTTTACATTTCTGCTGTGTTTGTGTTTAGCTGTAATTTTCCTCTTACTCGTTTACTGTACCCACACATATTATATACCGTTTTTCTCGCCATTAAATGGACTTTCTAAAGATACCATTATATTCATCATATCCTATAATTTACTATAAAAAAATTATAAAATATGAGGAAAATATTTTAGAAGACATCCCAAAGTATTGATCTAGGCCCATTTTGGTATATTTCATGCCACCATTTCACCACCAAATGCGATCAAATATAAAAAAAATTGTTCACTTTTTTCACAAATTTGTTCATAAATTTTAGGTTTCTCACTGAAATTATTTACAAATAGCTTGTGCAATTATGGCATAAATGGTTGTACATTTTTCTCTGGGATCCCCTTTGTTCAGAAATAGCAGACATATATGGCTTTGACGTTGCTTTTTGATAATTAGAAGGCCGCTAAATGCCACTGCGCACCACACGTGTATTATGTCCACCAGTGAAGGGATTAATTAGGGAGCATGTAGCGAGATTTTTGGGGTAATTTTAGCTTTAGTGTAGTGTAGTAGACAACCCAAAGTATTGATCTAGGCCCATCTTGGTATATTTCATGCCACCATTTCACCGCCAAATGAGATCAAATTAAAAAAAAAGTTAAATTTTTCCATATTTTAGGTTTCTCACTGAAATCATTTACAAACATTTTGTGCAATTATGGCACAAATGGTTGTAAATGGTACTCTGGGATCCCCTTTTTTCAGAAATAGCAGACATATATGGCTTTGGCATTGCTTTTTGGTAATTAGAAGGCCGCTAAATGCCGCTGCGCACCACACGTGTATTATGCTCAGCAGTGCAGGGGTTAATTAGGGAGCTTGTAGGGTTAATTTTAGCCTTAGTGTAGTGTAGAAGACAACTCCAAGTATTGATCTAGGCCAATTTTGGTATATTTCATGCCACCATTTCACCGCCAAATGCGATCAAATTAAAAAAATAGTCAACTTTTTCACAAATTTTAGGTTTCTCACTGAAATTATTTACAAACAGCTTGTGCAATTATGGCACAAATGGTTGTAAATGCTTCTCTGGAATCCCCTTTGTTCAGAAATAGCAGACATATATGGCTTTGGCATTGCTTTTTGGTAGTTAGAAGGCCAGTAAATGCAACTGCGCACAACACATGAATTATGCCCAGCAGAGAAGGGGTTAATTAGGTAGCTTGTAGGGAGCTTGCAGGGTCAATTTTAGCTTTAGTGTAGAGATCAGCTTCCCACCTGACACATCAGACCCCCTGATCCCTCCCAAAGAGCTCTCTTCCCTCCCCCACATCACAATACAATTGTCCCCGCCATCTTAAGTACTGGCAGAAAGTCTGCCAGTACTAAAATAAAAGGTATCTTTTTATATATATATATATATATATATATATATATATATAGCATATTTACATATGCTGTTGTGTAGGATCCCCCCCTTAGCCCCCAACCTCCCTGATCCCCCCTAAAACAGCTTCCTAACCCTCCCCCTCTGCCTTAGTGGGGCCGATATTGGGTACTGGCAGCTGTCTGCCAGTACCCCAGTTTGCAAATAAAATGGGTTTTTTTATTTGTTATTCATTTTCTGTAGTGTATCGTTCCCCCCCCCCCACCCAGACCAATCCCCCCACCCGCTCCCAGATCACTTCGATTTCCAAGTACTAAAATATTTTGCACCCCCTTTTCTCCCACTTATAAAAACTTTTTTCTGTAGTGTTGCGGTTCCCTCCCCGCTCCCTCGCCCCGTGCACGCGCCAGCCCCGCCACCATCCCGTGGCACATGCGCTGCGCGTCTGTCACTGTGAAGCGGGCGTAACCCTTACACTACCTGATCGATACAACATCATACCTGATGTTTTAAAGGCACGTTATTCCAAACAATTTAGGAATGTTTAGGTGATTTATGCCCTTTATGGATTAAAACCAGACTCTGCATCAACTATGTAATTTTCCATGGAGTTTTGCCATGGATCCCCCTCCGGCATGCCACAGTCCAGGTGTTAGTCCCCTTGAAACAACTTTTCCATCACTATTGTGGCCAGAAAGAGTCCCTGTGGGTTTTAAAATTCGCCTGCCTATGTGAAGTCTGATTGCGGTTCACGCCGGTGCGCCAGTGTTCGCAAACTTTTTGTGGAAAGGTCGACGTTCGCTGTTTGCGAACCCAAATTTTTATGTTTCGCGACATTCACTAGTGATAATAGAAGTAAATTGGAAACTTTTTAAAATTGTAAGCTTTGGTCAAAATCACAACGCAAAATTTTTTGGTTTCATATCCCTTAATGATTGGTTTCCTGGTTTATTCCTGGTTTAATAAAAAAAATATATAGTATGTAATTTAGCTTGATTCACACTTTTAATTTAATTGCACTGAAGTATTGGAAACTTTTAAAATGTTAATTATAAAATAATGTAAATGGCATGGAAATGTTAATTGCACCAATGTCACACACTGATATAGATGATTAAATAAAAAAAATGCATTCAAACACATTAGGCAGTTATCATCAATAATAATGGGCTGGGGGCCCATATCAGCCACTCTATACATAGGCATGTGCAGAATGTGTACAATCCTATCTATCTATCTATCTATCTATCTATTTATTTATCATCTGTCTATCTATCATGTACTCTATCTATCTATCGATCTATCTATCTAATCTAATCTACTAATCTATCTATCTATTCTTATCTATATATCTAATCAATCTATCTAATCTATCTACCTCTACTCAAAATCATTACACAGAGCAGCATATATGTTATTACTATTGCATAATACTGAGTTACCTTAGGGGGGCTGAAAACTTACAAATACTGCTGCCATAGACTGCTAAAGACACGTGCACATTCCTGAGCTCCTATCAGCCTAACTAGCTATACTCTTCAACAAATGATACACAAAGAACAAAGCACATTTGATAATAGATGTAAATTGAAAAATTGTTTTAAATTGCTTGCTCTATCTGAATCATAAAAGTTTATATTTGTCTTTAGTGTTCCTTTTAAGTTGTAGCTATTGCTATTGCTACTACTACAAGCCGGCAGTACATACACATATATATATGTATTTTTTTTTATGTGGTCAGGATTATCAACAACTAAGTTAAAGCTTAAATAGTTATTGGCTGACACTTGATTCAATCAACTGACAATATTATTGCTGAATTGTTTTTTTTCTGTATGCAAACCCCCCCCCCCCACACACACACACACTATTTCTGCCTTTTAACCACATTAACAAATTAAATAAACTTTTTTTGTCAAATGTATTAGTCCGTTCATTTTTTTAATTAAAGGACTTTTCCTTTAATGTTTACAGACAAATGACTTAAATATGGAAAATGTGTTGTTTTTTAAAATTTGAAGGCACATGTCTCTTTTTTTATCCATTGAAGCATCATCACTTCTATTAGATTAAAATGGCTTAGAAAACTTCTCACTGAATTCTGCTGGTGTGAAAGCCACTGTTGCTGTTAGAGGAAAAAGCACAGTTACAAAGGGGTTAACTACTCCAGTTCTCTGTCTAGGCAATGCAGAACTGTAACTTCACATTTATTTGGGGTCAACACCTCAGCTACATTGATCCTCAAATATTTTTCCTGATGCAGAAAAGACATCAGTGTGCACCCATCAGAGGTTTTACTTACATATTCATGGAATAATAAATGAAATCTTGGAGAAATATGTTACTTGACAGCCACATGAATGCCCGTGAAGACTTGACGTCTACTCTGTAGCTTGGAGTTAAGAAAGTTTACACTGACATTTGGGCCAATTGATTGCAGCGCACATAAGAGACTACTAAGCGGTAAACTGAAATGTCATTTCAGAACCCAATTTTCATACTTTGCAACAGAACTACTGAGTTCAGACAATGGAAAAAGTGGTAATGAATTATTTAGCACTGTAAGTGATACAAATGTGTAAATGTATAATGAGGGTTTGCAAATCACTCTTCTCTGTGTGTACTTGTGTGTGTAGCTGCAGGAAAATCAAAGGGGTTGTATAATTTGTGTGTCCAACTGTTTCATACAAAGGGCCACATTGTTTTTTGCTATTCATTTGAATTTATGTATTCCACTAACACATGCATGCACAAACATGCTAAATCACACACTCACACATGCACAATCACCTCATGCTTGTATGTAAATAACCATCAAATAAGAAATGATTTAGCTAGATATTTGTGATTCTTGTTTAAGTGTTAATATCTGTGTGACAACACTATACAAATAATAACTAAATAAATATCCATTTAAGGTATGGTGGGAAAAAAAGCATGAGATTAATACTGCATATTAGCTCCTTCAACAAAGGATACAAAGAGATAGAAGCAAATTTGATCAAAGAATGACATCGGAAATTTGTTTAAAATTACCTTCTCTATCTGAATCATAAAAGAAATATTTAAGTTTTCATATCCCTTTAAAGGGACATGAAACCAAATTTTTTTCTTTCGCGATTTAGAAAGAGCATGTCATTTTAAACAACTTTCTAATTTACTTCTATTATATCATTTGCTTCATTCTCTTGATATCACTTGCTGAAAAGCATATCTTGATATGCTCAGTAGCTGCTGATTGGTTGCTGCACATAGAGACATTCAGTATACAGGCCCAGCACTTGTACCCAAGCAAGTAGATGCACGCTGTAGGGACCCTGCAATAGTCCCCAGTATAATTCAAAAGTAGCAGAAAAACAGCAGCACCTTCTTAATGCAGACAAAAAAATCCTTTATTGATGGGACATCATAGCAGGAAAAAAGATACAACATTTCGGTCACAAACTGACCTTAATCATGTTCTAGACAACATCATCCCTGTACACACTTTATACCCTTAACATGAGGGGAGGGGCCCAATTACCTGACTCAGGTGTATTCAAACATAGTCCAAAACTACACACCCCCTCTAGTGGATTTTAGCAGAGAGATCTCTTCTTTAACCATTTGAGACCTGAAAAAACATACAATCTTAATTAAAAACAATCCATTATTACTCATATTTAATACTTAAGACTAAAAACTTTAATTAATTAAAAATACATATTCTCAAAATTCAATATATTTTAAAGTATAAGTATATTTTAACATGTTACCAACATAGTACGTGCATAAGGTTGTCTACTAGACTTGTATTGCAGAGTGATTTATATTACAGGGTACACATAGAGGCTGCACATAGAGACCTTGTGTGATTGGCTCACACATGTGCATTGCTATTTCTTCAACAAAGGATATCTAAAGAATTGAGCAAATTAGATAATAGAAGTAAATTGGAAAGTTGTTTAAAATTGCATGCCCTATCTGAATCATGAAAGTTTAATTTTGACTAGACTGCCCCTTTAAGACCTTACAAGTTGAGTGCAAAAATATTAGCACTGTTGTGCGTTAACAATTAACATCACTCAATAGCAATCAAAAACACTTCTTTTTTTGCGCTCATATTACAAGTTCAATGTTATTTTTTATTACTCGAGTGATAGTCTAGGAAGTGCTGAACATCTACATGTGTGGGAGAGCTAAATCCTTAGATTAAACACATCAGGTATTGTTCACAGTAATATTCATGTTGGATATTGGTCAGAGGCCACTAAGCTGATGGTGTCTAAGCCGATGGTGTGCAAGGATGGAGTTCTGTAATGCAGTTTTGTGTTATGCTGTTAATAATTTGATTGACTTCAGGTGTACAAAAAAAATTACATTTACAGAGTTATTTTAAATTGGTGCATCTAGTGCAACACTTAAAGGGCATTCCAGTCAAATGTATGATAGGAGTATCTATTTTAAAAATACTTAGAGCATATTCTGTTATGTGCAGAATATTGGAATGTGAAATATTTACAGTAAATACACAGTAAAACACTTCATTAAAAATTAATATTGCATAAATATTGCATAAATATGCCTTTACATGTTGTCATCTACTTAGCTGTATTCAATGCATTTATATATATATGTCTATATATGTGTACATATGTATTTATGTGTAAATACATATATACAGATATGAATACATATGTACACATATAAAGAGATTTTTATATACTGTACATACATATGCATCTTTAGACATGTATATCTATGTATCTCTATGTAAAAGCCCTTTGCCAGACTTTTGTTTCTAACACCTGAGATCTATATCTTTGAGCCTTTATAAATTTTGTGGGCAATATATTTTTTAAATAATTTTTAATAGATGGTGTAAGTGTACTTTGTATTTTGATGTGTTTTGTGCAATTTTTAATGTTTCGGAAACAGTTAACCAGAACTCTGAAATTGCGGTAATCATTCTATCATAAATCATGATTACGCTCACGTCGATCGCTGTCTACTTTCAACTTGTAATACCAACGCAATTAAACCTGCATGCAAACGATTCCGAAAACCCAATATTGCTTACGTGCAAACATTTGCGCTCCATTCGTAATCGTTGCCCTAAATATTTCAACAGACTTTACAAGATATATCAAAATGAAAAAAGGAATTGTCATTTGGTAACTATTATGAAGGCAAATTGTAATCAATGCATTATTATATTTTAGATATATTCTATGTTTTACTTCTACCCTTTACAGAACATGATACATCTGATAAGGATGTTGAATCTAAGCCACTTTCAATGCAGAAATCCGTTTATCTTTTCTTTTTAATTATCAGCTTGGCTATTCAATGGCACTGGTTCACACCTTAAAGACACTTTAAACAGTTTGAAATTGCATAATTAAATATTTATCTGAGTGAGTCAAGAAAACGTTTCAATATACTTTTATTATTTATTTTGCCCCTTTTTCTTATCATTTCCTGAAAATTAATAGTTTTTCCAATTCTGGAAATTGACTGTGCACGTGGCAGGCTTCATACCCTATGCTTTCTCTCCCTTATTAGCCTCAGCCAGAGACGATAAGATAAGTTCTGAAAAAACAATGGATAGTTTGCTAACATAATGACCATAAATCTAGTAACATGTGCAGATTGGCTCCACTAAAAAAAGGTAAGTGATGGGGGAGTTCAGCTGCTAAAAACAATTGTAGTAAACAAGGTGATAATGCATTCCAAACACCTTTATACTCACCCAGTATGGTAGTTAATTGCAAAACTGCAGCAAAATCTTCCAAGGTTTTTACTGTCCCTTTAGAGTTAGAAAAGTTCTAAAACTGGGAAGTAAATTTTTAGTAATAGATGTATTACATTCTAACAGAAATCAGCAGTAGCAGAAAAACACTTGCAAGTCAATGGGGTATATTCCAGTCCATTTAAAAAAAGACTGAAAATTCTTGGATAGCATATAACAGGGCTTTTTCTTTTTTAATTGAAGGTCATTTGTAAACCATTAAATTGTATTGGAAAATGTAGGCATAAAGCCCTCTTATTTACAGTCCCTCCACCAATATGTAGAGATGGGCTTTTGGTAGTCTTGTAGCAACAACAACTGCAAATATTTTGTGAGGCCCCAGGTGACTAAATTGTTTTTTTGGGCCATGTTTCAAAATACGCATTTGGGTGAGTAGAAGGGCTATAGACAAGAGGGGCCAGTCAGCCTGTATATGGGGTCAAGTCGAGCGGCAACGCATGGGAACGGAGTTCCTGCACTATTTTTGCAGGGACAAACTAAGTTTCCCCTGAACAGAGAACAGAAATGCTTTAGTAAACACTGCTGCTGGTGGTGGGGAGGAGCTGTAGCACAGTCTGGTTAGAGGGATAGTGAGATCCTGTGGTAATGGGCAGTAACACTTCTACAATACACTAAATGCAAACCTGTCACCAATCCCTGCTGGTGATCCCCTGCACTGTGTGTAACACATGGTGCTTACATATCTGTGTGGCTTGCTCTGGGGTTATTTAAATCCCCTCAGCAGAAATAGAACAATTGCACTTTAAGTGGGTGAGACTTTGAGACAGAGGAAGATTTCTCAGGCCCAAAGGCAACCATTCAAACCTTCATTGGATTTAATTTTCTTTCATTAACCAAAGTGTATAGATTGTATACATATAAATACAGTGTGCGTGTGTAAGTGTATGTATGGATGTATCCATCACATATTTTTTAATCCTCTTCTTGCAAATTTCTTTACCACAGGACACATTATTGGCTTCATTTACCACTTGTTAAACAGACAATGTTCCCAGCTAGACTGTTCACCAATCGTTGCAGCGAACATGCAACAGACTCAGACAGTTCTTTGGCTACCTACATTTATTATTAAACAACAAAATCTCTGTACAGTTCCATTACCTGCGTTTGCATAAACCAATTGTGTGAAAGCATATCTTGTCAATTACCTCAGCAAACCATTATTTCTTAAAGGGATGTGAAACCCAACACATTTTCTTTTTTGATTAACACAGAGCATACCATTTAAAAAAAAAAAGTTTGCACAAAAGAAAGGGGAGGGTTGGGAGTTCCTAACTTATTGGCTTACCATAAGGCAGGCAACCTTCAGCACCAGGTAGAATGGTGTCACAATTCCAAAGATAAGACGTGGGTTCAGATTGGTAGAGCAAATTCTGGGAGTGAAGAACCTGGGTACCTTGAACTGGATTTCTGCCAAATCCAGGCCCAAATCCTAGACAACTATCCTTTTTTTTAGAGAATTTTTCATGAGGTGGGATAGAAAACTAGTGGAACACCCATATATCTCCTCAAAGCCCCTCACCACTTACCCCTTTCATAGATAACTTAGACATAACGTTTACAGGCACACAGCAAGGTGGACGGTATATAAGACACAGATAGCACAGGTGACTGTTCATCGACTATTAACAGACAAAAAACTTAGGAAAAGGAAGATCTGGAGCATACCGGACTCAGGCTCTCCTGGGTACTTTCATGTACAGCTCCAACACTACCTGATGACACATAAAAGACTATAACAACATGACCAGGCAACTGACTATCCTAGAATCCCTATGTCTGCTACCCACTGCACCAAAACACTTGATCTCCATTGCTTACTGCCTGATTATCTCACACAAAGAGATGCCATTACCTAGCTATGTAAGACAGTGGAATCGGGAAATGACACCCCCTCCATCTGACAAGGATTGCATCAAATACTGACCGCCTCATACAAATGCTTCTGTATCAGCAAGAGTGTTAGAATCTAACTATAAATATCTGTCCTGATGGTATCTCACACCTGACAGAATAAAGAGAATATATAAGCAAACCGACGGGAACTGTTGGTGGGGGTGTGGGGAGCGTGGTACTTTCCTCCACATATGGTGGGAGTGTTAACTTATCAGGCCTTTCTGGCAGTCAATCCTGAACATCATGGGACACTAAACTTAACACTTCTTTAAATAGATCATTCGGGACTCCTCCTGTTCCATGGCCTTCCTAAACTAAAAGACAAACCCACAAAACAACTCTTCCTCATAATGCTTAACAGTGCCAAATCCCTCATCCCTAAGAGGTGGAGGAAAGTCGAGGTTCCATCAGTTACTGAATGGATGACTCAGGTGGACAGACATCTACAACTGGAAAGGTTTAGATACCTGAGAGACGACAACATAGAAACACATGAATACATGCTGGAACTCTGGAGACCTCTGGTCCCAGTTCCAAGACCTAACACTTAGAGAGATGACTGGTGTTGGGGATTTATAAGCTCCTACAGTACACGAGTGGTTCACCTGGAACTCTCTTTCCGGGAGCCCATTAGACCCTCCCCCCCCCTTTTTTTTTTGTTGCTTCCCTCCTCCCTCTCTTTCTTCTTCTTTCTTTCTTCTCTTATATTTTCCCTTATCTACTTTCATATCTCCAATAACATACTCCTGGCATGGGAGCATGAGTAAAAACGCATGCCAGGAGACAACCTTATCCTTTAGAAAATATATTACCAAGTTATATTATTAGATTGTATGATTGAGATTCTAGAGCTACTTATGAACTTTTGGCTCCAACAAATATGGCAAATATGGCAAATATGACAACAACGTTAAAATCACAGACATTGACCTAATAACCCTTTGCTTTAAATGAGAGAGACGTTCTTAACTTGTCAAATCCTGTGGGATGAAGAGAAACAACGCAAGTCTCGATCTGAACTGTTACATATGCCTCTACTGTATATGATATAGCTGAATCTCATACTGAATGTCATGTACTGAACACTTCTCGTTATTTGTATTGCTTTTCTTAAACCTCAATAAAGCTTTTTTGAAAACTCAAAAAAAAAAAAAAAAAAGTTTGCAATTTACTTTTATTATCAAATTTGCTTTGTTCCCATGGTATTCTGTGTTGAAGAGATACCTAGGTAGGCATCAGGAGATTTACAAGGCAGGAAATAGTGCTGCCATCTAGTGCGCTTGCAAATAGATAACATTGTTGCAATAAAGTGCTCCAGAAATGGGCCGACTCCTAAGCATACACTATATCCCTGCTTTTCAACAAAAGATAAAAAAAGAACTAAGAATAATTGATAATAGAAGTAAATTAGAAAGTTGTTTAAAACCTCATGCTCTATCTGAATCACAAAAGAAAACATTTGGGTTTCATATCCCTTTAACTTAACATAAGCAATCTGGTATGAGCAAGCCCTATATATTCAACTAGGCAATTATATACTTACCCACTTATATATGAACTTACCCACACATCTAAACAACTTAATCACAGATATCTCACTATATAATTTCTCACAAATACATTTATAGAGCTTGTCTACTCATCAGTATCACCTATAAGCTCATTTATATTCATCCAGCAAATCTTACCAGTGTTTATATCAGTGAGGTATGGGTAACAGTTTGAATGTAATAAATTCAATGTATCAATGTACTTTATAGAACCTTCTAACTTGCTTGTAAGACGATGAATCTTCTTCTGACAAAGAAACTAATGCGTGCTTATTTTCATCTTGGATGGTCTGAAACCTCCTTTGAAATTTATAATACAAAGACATCTTGTCATTGTTCAATTGCCCAGGAGAAGAGATAGAGTCCTGATAAATCTGTTTTTCACAGAACGACACTTACTTAACATTTCCATTTGCGTCCCCATAAAGTCAAGATTAAATTACACTCTATTTTGACAGAATTGAAAAGACACTTTCTTTACAACTGGCACAGTCTTTTTAACTGAAAAAAATGTATCTTTATTAGTCATAATTCAAAAACTATCTGCCGCTGGATATAAAAAAAAAAAAAAAGCAAAGCAATATGGTTGTGTGTTAATAACTACTTAACTCTATAGCGCTTCTATTACCTACATCATTCTTTACAGACAAATACCAATGAGAATAGAGTAAAAGAATCATTTCAAAATCCAGGCATGTTTTCAGTATTAAGCTATTGTTTATATTGATTCATGAATGATTTCACAAAGGCATTTTTGCATTTTATACAGTTAAAACGTACAGTACTGTACATTTTTGCAGTTTATTTTTCCTAAACTATGTAACTTCTTAAAGGGACATTGTACCCCACAATTTTTTCCCCTTTAGGGCTAGATTACAAGTTGAGCGCAAGTTCTGCAAAAGCGATATTTGCACTCAAGGTAGTAATACCTGTGCACACAAATGTGAGATGAAATTACAAGTGAGGTGCAATGCGAACGGCATGAGAACTAGCGCAGCAAAGTGTAAATATATATGTGTGTATATATATGTATATACTGTGTATATATATATATATATATATCCCCAAATCTGCTTAATGCAGTGTTTCTAGTTTTTTTTTTTTTTTTAAATGTTACTTTTTTTTTTTAATTTACAAAAAAGGGACCTTACCTGCTATTTTGGGGGCAATTGGGGGATATTTAAAAAAAATAACTAGAGGTCTGACCTCTGCTTAATTTTTTGAGCAGTTATTGCTACCACAAGCTCACGGTAGCAATAACCTGCCACCTGTAATGGCTAGTTATTTATCTCGCTCCGGTAAGCAGGCTCCACTTGTAATCTAGCCCTTAATGTGCACTTATTTGTACCTTTATTTGTTATTTGAAATAGTTACTTTTGACAGTTGTATCCCCACCTAAACTGAAAATATGAGTAACTAACTTTTTCTCTGTAGAATATAACTTATTAATCTTCCAGTGGGGGTATGATGGAGAGAGAGATTTTTTTTTTATGTGAAATAGCTGCTAGTGTTTATTCAACCCCCCAGACATAATTAGCATTTGAATCCCTATAATAAATAACATTAGCAGGTCTGCTTTACTTGCAGAATCAGTCTATTGCTGTGGGCATGTCATAGATGATGATTTTTATTAGAACAAAAATGTTATTTCAGTTACAGAAATAAACACGAAGGAACAATTTGCTGTATATCTAAGACTATGCAGTAGGTATAACAACTAATTTGGAACACATTAGGGGAAATAATGTACAATTTCCCTCCCTTTAAAGGAACATAAACACCTTGTCATTTTTCTGCAGTCTTTCAGTAGCAGCAGTCTGAATGTTAAAACAAATTAACACTTTGTTGGCTACACTTCTTTTTCAATGTTCAAACTCTACCCAACACTTATTTGGAGGGGCTTATATGCACCTGAGCCTGAAGAATACAAGGCTTGCCACAGTCAACGTTTCAACAAAATCTCCATTGTTTGGCCTTAACAGAAAAGATAAGAATACAAACTGCAAATTAGGCACAGATATGTAAAGCCCCAACCATCTGCTTTTTTTGTTTTCAGGCCTGGAAAATCCACACTTTGCAGACTTAAAGGGACAGTAAACTGCTTGGTACAACTATACTAGCATGTTTACTACTCACAATGGTATTGTTTTTTCTCCTGCAGCTGTCTTCAAAGTCATTCTCTTATTTTAACCCCTTATAAGCAGTTAGTGAAGCTCTGCATCGTCACACTGGGCGCTGCCATCTTGGAGCTTATATTTGTTATTTCACTGTGAAACTGTACACAGCCACAGCTCCTATCACAGGATACAAAAATAGGGGAGCTACAAGATGGCGGCGCCCTGTATAAAAAGCAGAGCTTTAGCAGCTGGATTCTGTAATCTGTTTAAATAAGAGAATAGCTTTAAAGAGACCTGCAGGTACAGGAGGGTAAACAATAGCATAGTAAGTAGTAATCATGTTACTGTAGTTGTACCCAGCTGTTTAATGTATCTTTAAATTACAGGAATAGGGGGCAAAATAAATATTAAAAGTATAGAGCACAATTGTTTTAAGCATGCATAATTAAGCATTTTATAGTCTGATTTCAAACTATTTCTGTAAACCTTTTATAAATAGTAATGTCTAATAATATGCATGAATAATGGCAGCGTATTTTCCCTGCAAATTTGCCCATTTGTGGGAGCGCAATAATTTAGCGCTTCACTTGTAGTATAACCCAAAGGGGCCGATTTATCATTTGTCGGGTGTACATGATCCACATCGATAAATAAGCTGTCGGCATTTATCATCGCACAAGCATTTTGTTTGCAATGCTTGTGCAATACCGCCCCCTGCACATTTGCAGCCAATCGGCTGCTAGCAGGGGGTGTCAATCATCCCAATCGTATCTGATCGGGATGATTGCTGTTCCCCGCTTTAGAGGTGGCGAACGAATTAAGGAGCAGCAGTCTTACTACCGCTGCTTCTTGACTGCTTCATAAATCGGCCCCATAGAGTCAATTGTCTTTATTTGGGGTGTATGGTTAAAGTATGACAACATTGTGGGGTCAAATGTATTGCTTCTTTACACAACTAACAATAAGCAATATAAAACTTATGTAGACACATTAAAACAAACTTTTAGATGAACTCAAGTTGTACTTAACATAAGAGTTCTCAATCATTGTGAAGATTGCACATGGTTTGTGTACAGAATAAAGGAATAAATCTATTCATATTTGTATATGTTGGTACTGTGCATATCTTAGCACTAAACCTTATAAACCTTTGCCCTTTTTTATTTCCAGTCAGCAAAACCTTTATTTCATTGTGCTAAAAAGGGTTCATTTTAATGCAGATATGCTATTCAATCAGTAAATGCCAAAACAGAAAGTATATTATTTACTGGAACAAATTAGGATGCAGTTTCCCTTAATTTCTTTGCTAAGTGCTCCTTAAATGCTCAACACTAACTGAATTATGAGATTAAAGTGCTTTTAAATAGGATTTACTGAAAATCAGCTCATTTTATTTTACTCTTCCAAGTACTGCTGTGTCCCTAGAGATTTTGTCACATGTTTTAACCCTATACTTTCTGGAGGAGATAGCACATTTGAAAGGATTGTGATCTGCAATTCCATACTACCAAGTTCTTTTTTTTTTTTTTTTTTTACTCATGTGAACATGTTTTGGATGCATTTTAATAGCCTTCTAATGTATGTAGAATAGTTTGGCTCTTTTACTCTACTTATCTCACTCTATTATGTATTCCATATCATGTTGATTGAAGCAGCTGTAAAAAGCTAAGGTTAAATTGTAAACAATAACGTGGAGCAGTAAAGCATTAAACTATTCACCTTGGTTAGGGATTTGCGGCTTCCTTTTTACTTTATGTACCTACTTATTCTGCTTTACAAGCGCATGGAACTGTTGTCAAGTGTTTAGCATAATCTTGCAATTTTTAGAAGAAATTGAGTGTCTCAGAAAACATTGCAGAGCAACTTTAACCCACAAGTATAAAAGAGTTTGCATATGTGGCCAGTGATCGACTCAATAGACATATAAATATAATTTAAAAACTTTCTTAAGACCGCTGCTTCTTAACTCGTCCGCCACCTCTGAGGCGGCGGACAGCAATCAGCCCTGTCGGATCCGATCGGGTTGATAGACCCTCGCCACTAGCGGCTGATTAGCCGCAAATCTGCAGGGTTTGACATTGCACAAGTATTTCTTGTGAAATGCTTGTGCAATGATAAATGCCGACAGCGTATGCTGTAGGCATTTATCGATCTGCGGCGGACATGATCCGCTACAGCGGATCATTTCCGCCTGCACTATAATAAATCGGCCCCCATTGTCCTCATACATTTAAGCAATATTTTCTAAATATATATCATTATAAATAGGCATGTGCATTCCTTTGCTATGAATTTGTTAACCAAACATGGATATTCTAAAAAGCTAGCGTACGAGCGATAACTATTTTTGTTTTAAAAAATTAAAAGATGTTAATGTGGTTGTGATATCCAAAGTTATCTATTATCAAGCATTGGGTTTTGTTCATTTGCTAACTTTTTACTTTTAACTTGTAATACGCGTGCTAACCCGGCTGTATTAAAAGTTTACTTTCAGTGGTATTAGCGTGCGAGCGGATAAAATATCTAGTGTGCCACTTGTAATCTGGTCCTATAACTTTTAAAACCCAAACAAAATGCTTGCCCTTCTCCACTAACGTGCCGCAACATCTCTCTAAGGCAAGCCCCGAAACAAAATCTCTCCTGCTAACCTAACAGGAGGTACTCACTACCCCATAATAGGTGTAAACCCCCAAGACCCAGGGCAAGCAACCCACGACTGCTGCAACACCACATAACCCTCCAATGTCAACATATGAGGAGGGCAGATGGGATCTTCTCCTTGCTCCAATATAAGAGAGACTTCCACTTCTGTTTCAGGGGGCATATAAACCATTTCATACTCTGCCCAAACTCTTGCCCTTAACCTGACCTGTCTCCCTTCCTATCAAGTGGGGTCAATTTATCCCTTCTTCCATCTCCCTGTGTTATAGGTACTCATCATTCCTGAAGTCCAGTGGTGAAGGTCTTCTTCCAGGCGGCAACATCTTCATCCAGCGTGGGGACCTCTTCTATCTTCATCCAGAGCAAAGGCAGCGCAGAGTGGAGGTGGCCGCGGAGCAGGAACAGCGGCCATGGGAACATCTAGCGTGGAGGATCCTCTTCATGCAATCGCCGCCACACACTGAAGATTGAATGCAAGGGTACCCGTTATTTATTTGGGGTACCCTTGCATTCCTATTGCTTAAAATTCTAATCAGCCAATAGGATGAGAGTTACTGAAATCATATTGGCTGATTTGAACAGCCAATAGGATTTCAGTACCTTTCATCCTATTGGCTGATTTGAAAAATATAAGCTTATAGGAATGCAAGGTGCCCCATATATAAAATTCATATAACATTCAAGCTTCAGTGTGCGGTGGCAATCGCATGAAGAGGATACTTTGCGCTGGATGTCACAGCAACCGCCGTTCCTGCTCCGCGGACCAACTCCGCGCCATACGCTGTTGCTCCAGATGAAGATAGAAGAGGTCACCATGCTGGATGAAGGTATCGCTGCCTGGAAGAAGACCCTTCAAAGCCCGAACTTCAGGAATGGTGAGTACCTATTTCGAGGTTAGATTTAGGGGTTTTTTTAAGGGTTTTTTTGGGTGGGTTTTTGTTTTAGATTAGGGCTGTTTTTATTTATTGGCTGTATTGTTAGGGGGACTTTGTCATTTTTGGGGTATAAAGAGCTGATCGCTTTAGGGCAATGCCCTACAAACGGCCCTTTTAAGGTCTATTAGTAGATTAGTGTTAGATTAGGTTGGTGTTTTTATTTTGGAGGGCTTTTTATTTTTATGGGGGATTAGATTAGATTTTAATTGAATCTTAGTTTGTTTGTTTTCTATGTTAGGATTTTTATTTTAATTGTATCTTAGTATTATTTATTAATATGTATTAGGGTTAATTTAGGGGTGTTAGGTTAGGGGACTTAGTGATTAGATTAGTTATTTGCGTTGTGGGGGGGAATGGTTGGTTTAGGGGGTTAATTAGATTTATTGCGCCTGTGGGAGTGGCTTTTTAGGGGTTAATACATTTATTAGGTTTATTGCGTTGTGGGGAATGGTGGATTAGGGGTTAATAGTTTAACTTAGGTTTATTGCATTGTGGGGGGATGGCGGTTAGGGGTTAATCACTTTTATTATTAGTTGCGATGTAGGGGGGATTTAGGGATATAGGGGTTATGACATGTCAGGTTTATTTTTGGTATATTTATTATCAGCGCGTATTACAAATTGAAAGTAAAAAGGCAGAGGCAAGAGCAAAATAA
The DNA here is from genome assembly GCF_027579735.1 of Bombina bombina. Lineage (NCBI taxonomy): Eukaryota > Metazoa > Chordata > Amphibia > Anura > Bombinatoridae > Bombina > Bombina bombina. The sequence continues at coordinate 452,312,370 of NC_069501.1, read as the reverse complement.
CAAACATGTATAGAAATTTCTACTTAAAAGAAAAATAATTTTTTTTCTAAGCGAAGAACATGGGAATTTAAAGTATTTCTATTCAAAACACATTTAACACATTTAAAATTAATAAAATTATATTTCATGGTATTTGATTGAGAAGGGCCTCAAACGTGTATATATAAATATTGTGTATAAGTGTACAGGGAGTGCAGAATTATTAGGCAAATGAGTATTTTGACCCACATCATCCTCTTTATGCATGTTGTCTTACTCCAAGCTGTATAGGCTCGAAAGCCTACTACCCAATTAAGCATATTAGGTGATGTGCATCTCTGTAATGAGAAGGCGGTGTGTCTAATGACATCAACACCCCTATACTCAAGTGTGCATAATTATTAGGCAACTTCCTTTCCTGTGGCCAAAATGGGTCAAAGAAGGACTTGACAGGCTCAGAAAAGTAAAATAGTGCGATATCTTGCAGAGGGATGCAGCACTCTTAAAATTGCAAAGCTTCTGAAGCGTGATCATCGAACAATCAAGCGTTTCATTCAAAATAGTCAACAGGGTCGCAAGAAGCGTTTGGAAAAAACCAAGGCGCAAAATAACTGCCCATGAACTGAGAAAAGTCAAGCGTGCAACTGCCAAGATGCCACTTGCCACCACTTTGGCCATATTTTCCGGTCCGCAACATCACTGGAGTGCCCAAAAGCACAAGGTGTGCAATACTCAGAGACATGGCCAAGGTAACGAAAGGCTGAAAGACGACCACCACTGAACAAGACACACAAGCTGAAACCTCAAGACTGGGCCAAGAAATATCTCAAGACTGATTCTTTCTAAGGTTTTATGGACTGAGGAAATGAGAGTGAGTCTTGATGGGCCAGAGGATGGGCCCGTGGCTGGATTGGTAAAGGGCAGAGAGCTCCAGTCTGACTCAGACGCCAGCAAGGTGGAGGTGGAGTACTGGTTTGGGCTGGTATCATCAAAAGATGAGCTTGTGGGGCCTTTTCGGTTTGAGGATGGAGTCAAGCTCAACTCCCAGTCCTACTGCCAGTTTCTGGAAGACACCTTCTTCAAGCAGTGGTACAGGAAGAAAGTCTGCATCCTTCAGAAAAACATGATTTTTCATGCAGGACAATGCTCCATCACACGCGTCCAAGTACTCCACAGCGTGGCTGGCAAGAAAGGGTATAAAAGAAGAAAATCTAATGACATGGCCTCCTTGTTCACCTGATCTGAACCCCATTGAGAACCTGTGGTCCATCATCAAATGTGAGATTTACAAGGAGGGAAAACAGTACACCTCTCTGAGACAGTGTCTGGGAGGCTGTGGTTGCTGTCTGCACGCAATGTTGATGGTGAACAGATCAAAACACTGACAGAATCCAGGATGGCAGGCTTTTGAGTGTGCTTGCAAAGAAACGTTGCTATATTGGTCAACTGATTTGTTTTTGTTTTGTTTTTGAATGTCAGAAATGTATATTTGTGAATGTTGAGATGTTATATTGGTTTCACTGGTAAAAAATAAATAATTGAAATGGGTATATATTTGTTTTTTGTTGTTGCCTAATATATTATGCACAGTAATAGTCACCTGCACACACAGATATCCCCCCCTAAAATAGCCTAAAACTAAAAACAAACTAAAAACTACTTCCAAAAATATTCAGCTTTGATATTAATGAGTTTTTTGGGTTCATTGAGAGCATGGTTGTTGTTCAATAATAAAATTAATCCCTCAAAAATACAGCTTGCCTAATAATTCTGCACTCCCCTGTATACATGTGTATTTATGTGTATATTAGACATGTGCAATTCGTTTCAGCCGAATTTCATTTTGGATGAATTTTGGCCAATTCGGAGATTCGAATGAATCTGAATTTCTGTATCTGCACAATAACTAAAATCCCGAAAAATTTCCGAAATAAATAAACCAGTTTTCTTTTTTTCTTTATTTATATTCAGAATTTTTCATTGTTTTAATCTAAACCGCAGTTCCCCGACATCACCGTTACTAACTAAATCACTAAATAAAGCTATTTAAACCCTAAACCGCCGTTCCCCGACATCGCCGACACTAGCTAAACCTATTAACCCCAAAACCGCAGTTCCCCGACATCGCCGACACTAACTAAATCTATTAAACCCCTAAACCGCCGTTCCCAAACATCGCCAACACTAACTAAACCTATTAACCCCTAAACCGCAGTTCCCCTGACATTGGCAGACTCTAACTAAAAAACCGCCACCCCCCCCACATTGCAACAACCTAAAATTAAACTATTAACACTAACTAAAACCTATTAACACCCCTAAACCACCGTTCCCAAACATCGCCAACACTAACTAAACCTATTAACCCCTAAACCGCCGGCCCCCACATCGCAACAACCTAAATTAAACTATTAACCCCCTAAACCTAACACCCCTAACTTTAACATAATTAAATAGACCTAATTAAAGTTACAATTATTAACTAACTATAATTACAAAAAATAATAAACACAAAAAATTACAAAATATAAAAAAAAAAAAAAAAAAATATTCCAATTCTAATACGTCGTTTAAACAAAACAAAAACCCAAAATAAAAAAAACCTAATCTATAATAACTACCAAGGGGCCTTAAAAGGGCCTTTTTGTAGGACATTGTCCTAAAGTCAACAGCTCTTTGCAAAAAAAAACAAAAAAAACCCCCTACATTACAAACCTCCAACCCCCCTAAATCCACAAATAAAAAAACCTAACTAAAAAAAAACTAATCTACCCACTGCTCTGAAAAGGGCATTTGAATGGGCATTGCCCTTAAAAGGGCAATTCAGCTCTTTTTCGGCCCAATAAAATAAAAAAAAGCCCTAATCCAAAAAAAAACACCCCCCCCAAAAAAAACTAACATTACCCTAAAATCTATACTCACAGTTGCTGAAGTCGGTGAAAGATCTTCATCCCAGCGGCAAAGCATCTTCATCCAGGTGGCTCCATCTATATACCATCCCGGGACCGGCATCTTCTAGCTTCATCCCAGCAGAGGCGGAGGCGGTCGGTGGATGCGCATCTAGGCGGAGGTCATTGGTCTATCGTGGAGGTCCTCTTCATGCGATCGCGGCACATCTGAGGATTCAATGCAAGGTACCCCTTTTATTAGCCAATAGGAATGAGAGCTGCTTAAATCCTATTGGCTGTTCAAATCAGCCAATAGGATTTAAGCAGCTCTAATTCCTATTGGCTGATTTTTAATTTTTCAGCCAATGGGAATGCAACGGAACCCCAATATAAAAGGGGGTACCTTGCATTGAATCCTCAGTGTGCAGCGTACGATCGCATGAAGAAGGACCTCCATGTAGGACCGATCGACCTTCCGCCTGGACCTCCGGGCATTGACCGTTCCGCCTCCGCAGGTATGGAAGAAGATGCCGGTCCCACGATGGATAAAGAATGGAGCCGTCTGGATGAAGATGCCTTCGCCGCTGGGATGATGATCTCTCGCCAGACTTCGCAACTGTGAGTACCGATTTTGGGGCTTTTTTATTTTTAATGGGCCAAAAAAGAGCTGAATGCCGTTACAAATGCCCTTTTCAGGGCAATGGGGTAGATTAGGTTATTTTTAGTTAGTGGGTTTGGGGGGGTGGGGGTTTGTAATGTTAGGGGTTTTTGTTTTTATTTTTTTGCAATATAGCTGTTAACCTTTAGGGGCAATGCCCTACAAAAGGCCCTTTTTAAGGGCCCTTGGTAGTTTATTATAGATTAGTTCTTTTTTTATTTTGGGGGTTTTTTTTTTAAACAGGGGTATTAGAATAGATAATATTTTTTATTTTTTTGCATAATTTCGTTTGTTACTTTTTTTGTATTGGTAATTTTTTATATATTTTGTAATTTTAGTGTTTATTATTTTTTGTAATTTTAAGTTTTAATTTTTTAGTAATCTTAGGTCTTTTTTATTTTAGTAATGTTAGGTTTTTTATTTTTAGTAATGTTTGGTTTTATTAGTGTAAGCTTAGTTTTATTTTTATTTCACAGGTAAGTTTGTATTTAATTTTTAAATAGGTAGTTAGTTAATTGTAACTTTAATTTATGTCTATTTTAATTATGTTAAAGTTAGGGGTGTTAGGTTTAGGGGTTAATAGTTTAATTTAGGTTTTGCGATGCTGGGGGCCGGCGGGTTTAGGGGTTAATAGGTTTAGTTAGTGTTGGCGATGTTTGGAACGGTGGTTTAGGGGTTAATAGGTTTTAGTTAGTGTCTGTGATGTCGGGGGAACAGCGGTTTAGGGGTTAATAGGTTTTATTTAGTGTCGGCGATGTGGGGTGGCAGCGGTTTAGGGGTTAATAGGTTTAGATGGTATTGGCGATATGGGGGGACGGCGGTTTTAGGGGTTAATAGCTTTATTTAGTGTCGGTGATGTGGTGGCGGCGGTTTTAAGGTAATTTTGTTCGGCAATTGACAGCATATTAGTTATGTTTAGTTAAGTTAAAGGGACAGTCTACACCAGAATTTTTATTGTTTTAAAAGATAGATAATCCCTTTATTACCCATTCCCCAGTTTTGGCATAACCAACACAGTTATAATTAATATACATTTAACCTCTGTGATATCTTGTATCTAAGCCTCTGCAAACCTGGCCTTTTATTTTCAGTTCTTTTGACAGACTTGCAGTTTAGCCAATCACTGCCTGCTCCCAGATAACTTCACGTGCACGAGCACAGTGTTATCTATATGAAAATACGTAAACTAACACCCCTCTAGTGGTGAAAAACTGTTCAAATGCATTCTGAAAAGAGGTGACTTTCAAGGTCTAAGAAATTAGCATATGAACCTCCTAGATTAAGCTTTCAACTTAAGAATACCAAAAGAACAAAGCAAACATTGCTGATAAAAGTAAACTGGAAAATTGTTTAAAATTACATGCTCTATCTGAATCATGAAAGTTTATTTTTGGCCTAGACTGTCCCTTTAAAATTGTTTTTTTCGGATCGACTTACTTTAACATAACTAATTTGCCAAATCAAAAAAAAAATTTAAACTTAACTAAACTAATTTGCTGAAACTAAATGATTTATTTAACTAATGAAAACTAAACGAAACAACATTTCTTAGCGCTGCACATGTATTAATGTGCTGCACATTACATATTTACACATACATACACATGCATATATATATATACTATACATATATATCTATATATATATACACAAACAATATATAGACACATATACATACTATAGGTGTATACTGTATATATTGGATCCTTCATCAGTCAGACACCCTTTTCATATACCATATCCCTTTCAACCTTTTAAAACCTTTTTTATTATATTTAAAATTATATATTTTTATTAAAAGTGTATATATTTGGTGTAATACATAATTTTAATGTGTTTTAGATGTGTTTTCTGCAACTTTCTTTTTAACCCCTTACAGTTTACTTCAGGTCTCAAATCGCTCAACCACAAACTATAAATTGTAGCTTGTAATACAGCACAAGTTAGCGTGTTCGCAATATCCATTGAACGTATAGGCATCGCTTGAATGACGTCAGCCGCACTAACCCTTCTATTGTTAACATGCTTTACCATGGACTTTTCTTAGTGCAGTCATCGATACTGCTTATCACTCCCGCGCTATCATCAGTGTCTCACTTGTAATCTCGCCCAGTGTGTTCGACCACTGCATAGAGGCTAAACACATAGTGAAAAGCAGCTCCAGAGCATAAATGCACTGCCAGAGACCCACCCCCCCACCACATCTGGTGAGCCAAAGACAAAAGGCCTTTGTGCGTAGTCTCCTCACCAATCACAAGTTAGTTCCCCAGGAGTGCATTGCTGCTTCTGAGTCTACCTAGTTTTATTATGCAACAAATAATGTAAGAAATTAAGCAAATTTGATAAAAGTCGTAAATTGAAAAGTTTCCTAACGTTGCATGCTGTGTGTGAACCATTGAAAGTGTAATTCTTACTTTCATGCATTTAAATTTTGACATTAAGAAAAGTTGACCAAATGATCTCACTACAATGTTTTTTCCAAGGAACACAAAAATTCAAATGTTTAAATGTTCAATTCAATTACGCACCTTCAAATTACGCTTTTTTTTGTTAGCACAGTTAAAACTACAACTTTAGAAATATATTTTTACTGCTCAAAAATAGCTAGGAAATTCTAATTTTATTTCAACAACCCCAGGCTATTATGCAAAAATATTTGGTACGAGCAGCTAATGAGATACTTTAGCCGCCTAACGTTGGTTTATAGCAGAGATGTTTATTCTATTAGGTCAGAACTACTTAACCTTTTAGAGATAGACCTAAATTTATGTATATAGGGCATATGATTGGTTACAAGATATTCAATTATTAATATGATATGTGCTAAAAAAAAACTATGTAAGATAACTTTAAGGGATAGTCTATCCAACATTAAATTTTGCTTCATTCTCTTGGTATCTTTATTGAAAAAAGTAAGAATGTAAGTTTGGGAGCCAGTCCATTTTTGGTTCAGCAACCCTGGGTAGCGCTTGCTGATTGGTGGCTTACATTTAGATACCAATCAGCAATTGCTACCCAGTGGCTGAACCAAAAAGAGGGCCAGCTCCTACACTTACATTCTTGCTTTTTTTTTTAATAAAATGGCAAGAGAATGAAGCAAAATTTAAAATAGGATTAAATTAGAAAGTTGCTTCTAATTGCATGCTCTTTCTGAATTAATGACAGTTTAATTTGACTAGACTATCCCTTCAATCACTCTTGTCCCAGGCAGCACACCTAGACATAACTGGGCAACAGGGTAAAAAGCAGTAGCAGGGCCCCCTGTTTTAACAATGGCCCTTTATTGCTGATTGAAGCCTGAGCTTGCAGCCACAAAGGAGAAAGGGGAGCTGGTTTTATGTGATTCATACTTCATTTATGGCTAGTGTACCTGAAAATATGCAAATTTACAGCCTTCTTGTTTCAAATATGGATGTAGGTTTATTTCTGTACCGACCATCTTAGAAACCCTGCTATCAAATTCTAAAGGAAAATCCATATGCCTTTCCTTAAACTGTTTGGAGCTTGATGCCCCTGTTTCCCGCGCCTTCAGGTTCGCCAGAAAACAGAAGTTATGAAGCAGCGGTCTTGTCCACCTGCTCTGAGGCCGCAGAAGAAATCAACCTGATCAAATACGATCGGGTTGATTGACACCCCCTGCTAGCGACTGATTGGCCGTGAATCTGCATGGGGGTGCATTGCACCAAGCAGTCAACAGAAACTGCTGGTACAATGATAAACGTTGTCGGCGTATGCTGTCGGCATTTATCGATGTGCAGCAGACATGATACGCTACATCGTATCATGTCGCTCGCACTATGATAAATCTACCCCCTGGTCTCTAATAAGACTTCTGAGACCTCAGTAGTTACACACCTGCCCTGTCTTATGTCATATAGCAGGAAAGGTTACAGAATTAAAAGCTTTAAGTTGTGGTGCTGGATAGTTGAGTAAGGTTTCATATGATTAAACTATTTAGGTGGAATATGATGACAATGATGATTATTATACAGGTTAGTATGACAATTGGATTCACTGTATTTTGTGTCCATACTGATGTCAAGTGAAGAGCAGCACAGGTTTTGAAATAATTTGACTTCCTATGTTATTGAAGATGCAAAAATGGACATACAAACATGTTTAATTAAATATTGAAAAATTATACAGTTGTCTGAGGATGGCTTAGATACTGGTCCAAGGCTTAAGAAATTTACGGCTAGATTTAGAGTTTTGTCAGTAAAGACCCGCGTATCTAACGATGCTTTTTTTTTACAACGCACCTTTCCAACAACGCTGGATATTTAGAGTTGTCTGAGGGGCTGCGTTAGGCTCAAAAAAGGGTGCGTTGAGCCTAACTTAGCTCCACTTCAACTCTCAATACCAGTGTTGCCTACGGTAGCGGTAAGCTGTGAAAACGTGCTCGTGCACGATTTCCCCATAGGAAACAATGTGGCTGAGCTGGCTGGAAAAAAAACCTAACACCTGCAAAAAAGCAGCGTTCAGCTCCTAACGCAGCCCCTTTGTTTCCTATGGGGAAAACACTTTCTAAGTCTGCACCTAACACCCTAACATGAACCCCGAGTCTAAACACCCCTAACCTTACAATTATTAACCCCTAATATGCCGCCCCCCGCTATCGCTGACCCCTACATATTATTATTAACCACTAATCTGCCGCTCCGGACACCGCCGCAAACCTACATTATCCCTATGTAACCCCTAATCTGCTGCCTCTAACACCGCCGACCCCCTATATTTATTAACCCCTAATCTGCCCCCCCAACGTCGCCGCTACCTTACCTACACTTATTAACCCTAATCTGACGACCCGGACCTTGCCGCCACTATAATAAATGTATTAACCCTAAACCGACACAATCCCGCCTCACAAAAAGTATAATAAATTGTATTAACCCCTAATCTGCCCTCCCTAACATCGCCGCCACCCTACCTACAATTATTAACCCCCTAATCTCCCGCCCGCACCATCGCCGCTACTATAATAAAGCTATTAAACCCTAAAACTAACTCTAACCCTAACCCTAACATAAATATAATTTACAGTATATTAAACAAAATAATTATTCCTAAAATTAACTAAATTATTCTATTTAAAACTAACTACTTACTATTCAAATAAACCCTAATATAGCTACAATATAATTAATAATTACATTGTAGCTATTTTAGGATTTATATTTATTTTACATGCAACTTTGTATTTATTTTAACTAGGTACAAAAGCTAATAAATAGTTAATAACTATTTAATAGCTACACCTAGTTAAAATAAATACAAATACATAAAATAAATCCTAACCTAAGTTACAAATACACCTAACACTACACTATCATTAAATTAATTAAACTAATTACATACAATTATCTAAAATAAAATACAATAAAAATAAACTATACTATACTACAAAAAAAACAAAACAAACACTAAATTACAAAAAATAAAAAAGAATTACAAGCAGTTTAAACTAATAAACACCTAATCTAAGCCCCCTAATAAAATAAAAAAATCCCCCCAAAATAAAAAAATTCCCTACCCTATTCTAAAATACAAAAGTAATCAGCTTATTTACCAGCCCTTAAAAGGGCTTTTTGCGAGGCATTGCCCCAAAGTAATCAGCTCTTTTACCTGAAAATAAAAATACAATACCCCCCCCCAAATTACAATCCACCACCCACACACCCCTACTCTCACCCACCCAAAAACCCCTTAAATAAATTGAAGTTCAATCCGATTGGCTGGTAAAAGAGCTGATTACTTTTGTATTTTAGAATAGGGTAGGGAATTTTTTTATTTTGGGGGGATTTTTTATTTTATTAGGTGCCTTAGATTAGGTGTAATTAGTTTAAACTGCTTGTAATTCTTTTTTATTTTTTGTAATTTAGTGTTTGTTTGTTTTTTGTGTAGTTTATTTTATTGTATTTTATTTTAGATAATTGTATGCAATTTATTTATTAATTTAATGATAGTGTAGTGTTAGGTGTATTTGTAACTTAGGTTAGGATTTATTTTACATGTAATTCTTGTATTTTATTTTAACTAGGTAGCTATAAATAGTTATTAACTATTTAATAGCTTTTGTACCTAGTTAAAATAAATACAAAGTTGCCTGTAAAGTAAATATAAATCCTAAAATAGCTACAATATAATTATTTGTTATATTGTAGCTATGTTAGGGTTTATTTTACAGGTAAGTATTTAGTTTTAAATAGAAGACTTTAGTTAATAAGAGTTTAATTTATTTTGTTAGATTAAAATTATATTTAATTTAGGGTGGTGTTAGGGTTAGACTTAGCTTTAGGGGTTTAATACATTTATTATAGTAGCGGCGAGGTCCGGTCGGCAGATTAGGGGTTAATACTGAAGTTAGGTGGCGGTGACTTTGGGGGGGGGGGCAGATTAGGGGTTAATAAATATGTAGGGGTTGGCGATGTTAGGGGCAGCAGATTAGGGGTTCATAGGGATAATGTAGGTGGCGGGCGATGTGCGGTCGCCAGATTAGGGGTTAAAAATATTTATTATAGTGGCGGCGATGTGGGGGGGGGGCCTCGGTTTAGGGTAAATAGGTAGTCTATGGGTGGTAGTGTACTTTAGAGCACTGTAGTTAAGAGCTTTATATACCGGCATTAGCCCATAAAGCTCTTAACTACAGCCCTTTCCATGGGCGGTAGGAGTCTTGTCGGTAGAGGGGTCTACCGCTCACTTCAGCCAAGACTCTAAATACCAGCGTTAGGAAGATCCCATTGAAAAGATAGGATACGCAATTGGCGTAAGGGGATCTGCGGTATGGAAAAGTGAGCGTTGACCCTTTCCTGCCTGACTCTATATACCAGCGGGCGACCAAAAGTAGTGTTAGGACCCCCCTTAACCGCTGCTTTTGACGTCTAACACAGAACTCTAAGTCTAGGCGTATGTAACTTGCCTTTTGCAACCTAAATAATATGAAAGGCAGGAATGTCGGAGAAAGTGATTAATGGTTGCAGGCACACTTAAAAAAGTATTTTTCATTGTTTTAGTATTCTGTGTTTTTTTTTTTAAAATTGGTGATCTACTATGTCTATTTTTTCAGTTTTTTTAAATTTAGTGAGGCCGTTATTGACCAGTAAATGCTGTGTGGCTGACACCAGACAAAAGTTGCTGGATAACTACAAATTCCCAGCACACTCAGTTTAGCACCAAGAAGACCACTTTATTTGCAAGTTCTTAATTCTTGTGCATTTCTTACTTTGTGTATTGGGTTTAACGCCCTTCTGTGCTCTCTGTTGTTTCACTCTCACTTATGCCTGGTTCCTGGACACAAAATATAAATATCATAAAAAGGTGTATGACCTACATACTGTATCTGTAAATTGTGTAAAAAGATGCAAATGCTACACATTCTTAAAACCACTCTCTCATGTTCTATGTAGGCATAACACCTACCCATCTGGTCAAGAAGAATAGTTGGCCCTTTATATGTCCCAGTAGTGAACATGCCCTCCCACCAACTCATTTTTGGTGCTGCAGAGCTGATAATTTAGTCTTTGGCATCTGTAGCGCACAGCCCTCCCTCTTTGTCCACCCTTTTTGTCCCACACGTTGCAACAACATTCTGGCCAGAGTTCAGAGTACCCCTGCCCTCCCTAAGGAAGCTCTTACCCAAGAGGAGGTCCTTTTGGCCTTTGACAATATAACTGTAGTGAGTGTCAGGGGCGTCTCTATAATTGGACCAGGTGGTACCACAGGACCCAGGTACCATTCGACAGGAGTGGCGCTCTAATTGTAGCTTGTAAGCATTATCGGGTGTTTCACAGCTTTTTGCATGCCACAAAAATATTGTGCATAATATGAGTTGAAAGTAAACCCATTGGGGCCGATTTAAGAAAGTGCGAGCGGACATGATACAATGTAGCGTATTATGCCCGCTGCACATCGATAAATGCCGACAGTCGATGCCCATTAGCTAATTTTGTGTTTTGAAGCCACAACCTAATAATGTTTTGAGCTTGTAGGTATAATCAGATCTCATTACGTTATCACTTTGTGTACATATACCTGTTTCTTTATCTTATATCTGTCCATAAACCAATCACCAATGCTTGGAAGAACAATGGAAAATTAACATTTTATTACCTTATCTCTTCTATAACCCACTGTGAGTGTAAAAACTCTCAGGATGGGTGGGTATACCACAGGCTAAATAAACTATGGTCAAATGCCAACTATAAGGGTAATGGAAATACTTGTAAACAATTTAATACACTCCAGCAGGTAAAGTGGGTCATTGGGAACAAATTAAAGGGGAGATTTTTTTGAGTAAACTGTCCCTTAAGTGGATGTGAGATTTCTGGCTACTATATTCTATTTAAACTGCCTGTGTGCAAGGGGTAGGCTACCACAGAAGCTTTTTGTTCTTAAATTATGAACCTTATCTTCATATTGTGGGATGAGATTTAGTAGCTCCAATCTTTATAATTCTATCACTTTTTAAACATGGGGGCTGCTTTATCAAAATCTGGCTGAAGGCTCGCGCAGAAACAGGGGCCATTTGGTCCTTGATAAATCGCCCCATAGAGTTAGATCTGTTATGGCTGTCTTTGCCATATATATATAAATATACACTCACCGGCCACTTTATTAGGTACACCTTGCTAGTACGGGTTGGACCCCTTTTTGTCTTCAGAACTGCCTTAATTCTTTGGGCGTAGATTCAATAAGGTGTGGAAACATTTCTCAGACATTTTGGTCCATATTGACATGATAGCATCACACAGTTGCTGCAGATTTGTCACCTGCACATCCAAGATCAAATCTCCAAAGGTGCTCTATTGGATTGAGATCTGTTGACTGTGGAGGCCATTGGAGTACAGGAAACCTCATTGTCATATTCAAGAAACAGTTTGAGGTGATTTGAGCTTTGTGACATGGTGCATTATCCTGCTGGAAGTAGCCCATCACAGATGGGTATACTGTAGTCATAAAGAGATGGACATGGTCAGCAACAATAACTCAGGTAGGCTGTGGCATTTAAACTAAATTAACAAACGTGATGCACAAAACGCATATTTTACATTCCTATGTTTTTCACATAGAAAATAATGTAATTTTTATTAGTAAATATATACAGTATATAGTATATATATATATATCTGATACTGCACAGATGCACAGATCTGAGTTATATTTCCCAGTATATAACTACAGTATATTTTTATTCCTTATACATTTTGGTAATTGTAATGTTGTTATTAACCAGCAACTCATGTTTAAACATATTGCGCAAATATGCCTCATGTTTAAACCATACTGCCACAAATATTTTTCCATTTACATCTAACTGGTTGTCTCATTGGCATGCAAATTAAAAGAGTGAATTTTTAAACAGAAATTAAAATTAAATGTGTATGTTATCATCTAGCACATGTACTGTATACCTTGCTTAGGGCTGGATTACAAGTGACACGCAAACTTTTACTTTTACTCACGCGCTAAAATAAACTTTTAACGTGCCCGCGTATTACAAGTTGAAAGTAAAAAGTTAACACGAGAGCAAAAGTCTGATGTGCACTAACTTCAGGACTTCAGTTATCATGACCGCATTAACTTCTTCTCCGGTAGACTACATTGAGGGGCACTGTTAAAAAAAAAAACCTTATCGCTCGTGTGCTAACCCTGAAACACTTTAGAACAACTGCACTAAAGCCAAAGGTAGTTATTAAAGGGCCAGTAAACATAGAAAATAATGTTATATAATTCTGCACATAGTGCAGTCCCTGTGAACTTTTATTAAAAAAAAGAGTGTTTTCCAGACCCGCTCTCTGTGCTCTACTGAGCGGGTCTGTTTTTTTCACTGAGTGCATCTGGCCAGCTGTCTAGTCACAGCCCGGCCCGACCACGCCATTACACTCAGTACAGCTCGCTCCCGCTGTCAGACAGAGCAGAAGGGAGCTGCACTGAGTGTAATGGCGCGGTCGGGCCGGGCTGTGAGTAGACAGCTGGCCAGATGCGCTCAGTGTAAAAAACAGACCCGCTCAGTAGAGCACAGAGAGCGGGTCTGGAAAACACTATTTTTTAATAAAAGTTCACAGGGAATATTAGATTACATAAAGCTAGCACTAATATAATGTTATATAATTCTGCACTATGGCCCTTTAAAGGGGCATAAAACTGCTGTGCATAACTACAAAACAATAGTAACTATTCACCAAGCGTTTGCATTTCCTCCTGTCCTTGGAGCTCTTTTCAAATCAGTTCTCCTGTTTAATAGCTTAAAGGTGCCAGATACTGAAGCTCCGCCTCTTCATTCTGGGCGCAGCCATTTTGAAGCTCAGGTATTCTCAAAACCTGTGACAGAAGCTGTGCACACTCACAGATCAGTAATATTGTCCACTTTTTTACAGCTGTGTAATGTGCTTTAGGTTAGTGTGCATGATGCATCATGGGAGCTCAGCTTTATATTTTTGTATTTTTACACAGTGTTACAGTTGCACAAAATATATTTTAAAAAGAACTTAGCAATATTACAGAGCAATGCAGCCAATGCAAATATGTAAAGCTCCTGCTTTGTATCATGCACCCTTACCTGAAGCTCTGTATACAGCTGTAAAAAAAACCCAACATATTACTGATCTGTGAGTGTGCACAGCTTCTGTCACAGGCTGTGAGAATACCTGAGTTCCAAGATGGCAGCCTTCTGTACAAAGAGCTGCAGTATTTGGCACCTTTAAGTTATTAAAAAAATAGAACGGATTTGAAAAGAGCTGCAGGAACATAGTATATACAGTACATACACATACTATATCCTTTATAACCCTAATAAAATGTTTTATTAATATTTGTATAAAATATATTAATCAGAAAGTTTATTTATGTTGTGTTTCGTACAAGTTTATTTTAAACCCATACACCAGGGTTTCTTAACCGCGGTCGTCAAGTACCCCCAACAGGTCAAGTTTTCATTGTAGCTGAAACAGTGTACAGGGGAAGTAACCAGCTAATCAGTAACACCATGGTTACTAACTTGCTCTCATCCATCAGCTGATTATTTAATCTGTGCACTATTTCAGCTATAATGAAAACCTGGCCTGTTGGGGGTACTTGAGGACCAAGACACAATGCCATACACTTTACGCTAGGTCTTCAGGCATGCTTATCTGTTGAGCACAAATTGTTTTTGCTCAAACTGCAACCGTTTACTTTCAACTTGTAATATGCGCACTAGTTAGCTAATATTCGGCTAGATTACGAGTTTTGCGTTATGATCGGCTCTTACAGGTTTTCATAAACCCGGCGTTAGCAGGCAATATTGCAGCATTGAGTTCCATTGAGCTCCATACCGCACTCAAATAACAGTGCTGCTTTGAGCTGGTTTTTCATGCTCGTGCACGATTTCCCCTTAGACATCAATGGGGAGAGTCGGCTAAAAAAAGCCTAACACCTGCAATAAAGGAGCGTAAATCTCCGTAATGCAGCCCCATTGATTCCTATGAGGAAAGAAAAGTTATGTTTACACCTAACACCCTAACATACACCCTGAGTCTAAACACCCCTAATCTGCCGCCCCCGACATCGCCGACACCTACATTACACTTATCAACCCCTAATCTGCCGCCCCCGACATTGCCACTACCTACAGTACACTTATTAACCCCTAATCTGCCGCCCCTAACATCGCCGCCACCTACCTACATTTATTAACCCTAATCTGCCGCCCCCAATGTCGTCGCTACCTACCTACACTTACTAACCCCTAATCTTCAGCCCCAATGTCGCCGCCACTATACTAAAGTTATTAACCCCTAACCCTAACCCTAAGTCTTACCCTAACACCCCTAACTTTAATATAATTAAAATAAATCTAATAAAAATTACTATCATTAACTAAATAATTCCTATTAAAACTAAATACTTACCTATAAAATAAACCCTAAACTAACTACAATATAACTAATAGTTACATTGTATCTAGCTTAGGTTTTATTTTTATTTCACAGGCAAGTTTGTATTTATTTTAACTAAGGTAGACTAGTTACTAAATAGTTATTAACTATTTACTAGCTACCTAGCTAAAATAAATATAAATTTACCTGTAAAATAAAACCTAACCTGAGTTACACTAACACCTAAATTACACAAAATAAAAAAGAAATGATCAAATATTTAAACTAATTACACCTAATCTTATAGCCCTATCAAAATAAAAAAGCCCCCCAAAATAAAAAAAAACCTAGTCTAAACTAAACTGCCAATAGCCCTTAAAAGGGCCTTTTGCGGGGCATTGCCCCAAAGAAGTCAGCTCTTTTACCTGTAAAAAAAAATACAAGCAACCCCCCAACAGTAAAACCCACCACCCACACAACCAAACCCCCCCAAATAAAATCCTATCTAAAAAACCTAAGCTCCCCATTGCCCTGAAAAGGGCATTTGGATGGACATTGCCCTTAAAAGGGCATTTAGCTCTTTTTCAGACCAAACCCCTAAGCTAAAAATAAAACCCACCCAATAAACCCTTAAAAAAACCTAACACTAACCCCCCAAAGATCCACTTACAGTTTTTGATCCTCAACAAAGCAAGGAGAAGTCTTCATCCAAGCGGCAAGAATCCTCAATGAAGCCGGGAGAAGTCTTCAATCAAGCGGCAAGAAGTGGTCCTCCAGACGGACAGAAGTCTTCATCCAGACGGGCAGAAGTCTTCATCCAGACGGCATCTTCTATCTTCATCCTTCCGAAGCGGAGTGGCTCCATCTTCAAGACATCCGGCGTGGAGCATCCTCTTCTTTTGACGGGCTACTGAAGAATGATGGTTCCTTTGAGCTAGCATTCTATTGGCTGATTGGAACAGTTAGTTATTAATAGTAATTTTTATTTAGATTTATTTAATTATATTAAAGTTAGTGGGTATTAGGGTTAGACTTAGGGTCGCGCGGAAACAGAGGCATTGGGGCATATACGGACCTTGTTACATTGGCCCCATAGACTCCTTGAGTATAGTGTATAAACTTCTTCTGTCAATGCCTGCCAATAATAATTCAGTCCATGTAAATGGGCGATTAAATCCAAAAAGCATAGCCCCAAAAACATGACGGAGGGATATCACGTGACCGCGTGTATTGTGATGCTGTCAGAGAATCATTTCTGCTATTGCCTGTTTGCAACAGTTTGTATTGAGCATATAGATGCAAGCGGCATCACCGTGAGAACACGCACCCTAATGTGATGGGGAAGGGTGTCACGTGATCACGTGTATTATGATGCGGTTAGACAGATGCCCAGATAGAGGGTGTGCTACCTATATTGCCTACTGATTGGCTATTGGGAAAATAAAAGTATTCAATGACTGGGACATATTACGCCTTTGAGAAAGCCCAGGCGAAACATACATTAGACACTCACCTGTCTGTGAGTAATCTGGACTCCATTACTCTTTATTTGTGAGTTTTCCTGATAGTTGTACTGACAAACCAGTTATTCCACAGCCACTGCAAGCACGTACATTGTTCTCAATAATTGTAAGTAGCTGTCTACCGAGAGATAGTCCATAAGCCCAACCCTTCACCCACCTTTGTGGGTATCATCTAAACATAGTCAGTAGTTTATTAGGGATCTTTTTCTAACTCAGTGGACATCTTACAATGGGCATCTGTCAGTGCTGGAATCTGCTTAATTTTGAAAGCTACAATCTAGATTGTGATTGCTTTATTTTGAAATGACACATTGCTGTGTGTCTATCCAGATACTCCGACAGTGCTACTTTGTTTTTAAATGTGTGTTTTTTATATTCATCCCATGTAGGATGTTGGCTTTTTAATTTTCGAGAGTAAAAGTTAAGTTTTATTTTTTGGCTCCCTTTCTACAGATTTACCTATGTGTTTAAGGGTGTGCCATACAGTGGTTTTCTTTTTCTTCTAACCCATCTGTGTGCCTGCATCTGTATTCCTTTTCTCTCCCCCCAACACTGCAAGTCTATAATGTAGTGTATGTTTTATCTCCCCCTATCCCCTGCACGTTATACATTTGGTGCAGATAAATCCATTACACACTTTTTCTTCAATACACGTATTGCCCTTGCACCAGATGATATCTCGCAGCCCAGCTCTGCAATCATTATGTGCTGTTGCCTCTCATACTCTCTAACCCCAGCATTGTCGACATAAGATAAAGCTGCACTTGATTATCTCTTCTACCAGCGCCCTACCTTCCTCCCTTTTCTTCATCTCTCTCTCTCTATCTCTCTCTCTCTCTCTCTCAATCAGGACATTGAGTGGAAGGCCGAGGACATGGAACATACTTCAGATTTTGCATCCACCAAGGTGAAACCTGTGCACATGGCAATCGTATCTTTGAGTACTGGCTTATCTTTGAGTGCTATGCATTTCTAAATCATCTTTATATTTCTTTAAAGGGACAGTCAACACCAGAATTTTTGTTGTTTAAAAAAAAAGATATTTTCTTTATTACCCATTCCCCAATTTTGCATAACCAACACAGTTATAATAATAGACGTTTTACCTCTGTAATTACCTTGTATCTAAGCTTCTGCTGACTACCCCCTTATTTGTTATTTTGACAGACTTACATTTTAGTCAATCATTGCTCACTCCTAGGTCACTTCATGTGCATGAGCTCAATGTTATCTATATGAAACACATGAACTAATGCCCTCTAGTGGTCAAAATGCTTTCAGATTAAAGGCAGTCTTCAAGGTCTAAGAAATTAGCATATGAACCTTCTAGGTTTAGCTTTCAACTAAGAATACCAAGAGAACAATGCAACATTGGTGATAAAAGTACATTTGGAAGTTGTTTAGAAATAACATGCCCTATTTAAATCAAGAAAGATTTTTTTGGACTTGACTGTCCCTTTAAGGGTTTTCTAACACATTTACAGTAAACTTAGGTCCTTGAAACACAGTAATAACTAATGATCCTACACCCTGTCCAGTTATACTACAACATAAGCTATGATTATCCTCTCACCTGCAAGTTCTTATAAGTTAACTCTCACCTGCCCTGCACGTTTCTTTCAGTTCTTTCCCCATCTTCTAAAGATTTACTTCCTCACATTTGTAAAGGACTCTAGGTTAATGTTAACAAAGAGTTACCTTGTTTAGAAAAGTTGAAGCCAAATGCAGATATTAAGGTGGCAGGGTTCAAACTAGAGTAGACAAGTCAGGGACAGGACTGCCAGGGTCTTCATGACAGAATAACCAAGCATAAAATCAATCTCAGGCTTTTTAAAACTTCCTGTGTAATTCTGCGACAAGGCTGCTTCCAATATTAACATTACATATTGAGCTATCCTTAGCTCATGTCCCATAGTCAGATCTATCAATAATGCTAGCATGGACAGCCACGTTGCTAACTTTAGCACATTCGGCCTCCATAGTAACACAAACCTCTTCACAGACCTCTTCTCAGACATTGGACCAGCTATAGCACACCTTACAATATTGAGTGCACTAACCACAGACTTCTTACCACAGCTCATGACTATGTTCTTTAGGGCCTGACAATCACCCTGCTTCATCTTTTCCTCTTTCACTCACTTTTTCTGTTTACAACACATATTTTTTAGCCTTTTCCTAAACATCCATATTTGCTCCTACCATTGCACTCTTTCCATTTCTAAGCCATTTTTTAGCTTAATCTGTATTTATTCTTTAGAAACATTCAGTTAGTGGAACCAATGTCAAGGAAAACATTTGTTCTACTATTCAAATGTAAAATTAAACGCCTTCATCTATTTATTTTTTTATGTTATGCAAAATAAATAGGAGATTTGAAGCTGTATCAGGGAACCAAGTATCACATACCAAAGCCATTATTATGTATTGTTCATCAGAATATTTGATATTAATTTATATGTATAGGCCTTTTATACTGATATCCTAATAAACCAACACTATTTGACATTTTTATGATTATAGATTGTGATATCATTACAGCCCTGGTAATTATTGAGATATCCGGTATCCATGTTTTATGTACTATTTATTAATGAATATTTTGTTTTTATTTTAATCTTGTTAGTTATTATCACTTTTATATGGTGTAGGGCTTAAAAGATATCAAAATATTTGAATGACAAAGATTACAAATAAGACAAAATATTCAGCAAAAGAACTCCTTGTACAAAGAATGAAATTGAATAATTATTCAGTATAAAAAATGAAAATTGTCATCTCGACTCAAAGCCCTCAAGATAGCATGTGCAGTAAAGCAGAGGGGAGGGAAAAAAATGTTTTTCATATTTCTCCATTATTCAGTCTTTCGTTTAGAGAAGAAACGGGTCTGTACTAAGCCACAGTCAGGGGATAAGGTTATAGATAATATACGCCTAGATCAGGAGTTTTGTCGGTAAGTGTGTGCGGTGCTAACGAGCCATTTTTTTCTTACCGCTCCCTTAAGACAACGCTGGTATTACGAGTTTTCTGCAAGCCGCCGTTAGCCTCAGAAAAGTAAGCGGTACACCTGTACCTGTCAGACTCGTAATACCAGCGGGCGCTAAAAAGCAGCGTTGGGACCTCTCAACTTTGCTTTTTAAGGCTAACGCCAAACTCGTGATCTAGCCGATAGTCTTCTCATCTATTGGGACCCAAGGTTCCCAATTGTAATAGAATAATTTGGTTTGCAATTTGGATCTATAGACAGGGTTCTCCATAGTTTTTAAGTATTTTACAAGATCAAATATATCTTTCCAGTGCAGAACCGCATGTTTTTTCAAATTCCTGGAGATGGCAAGTTTTGTAGCCATCAATATATAAAGTAAATAGCCATTGTTTAATTTTGAGGTCTTTTTAAGATTTAGATGAAACAGGGCCACAATTGAGTGGATTGGTAACAGATAAGTTGCAACTGACGAAGTTTGAACCACGAGTCTTTGGTCTCCTCCCGTTCCATATATATCTATTCATTAAAGATTGCATTTTTTTATTAGTATCACGGACAGGAGGCAAAAGTTTTATCCAAGATTAGTTCATGGGACTATTCAGTTTGGCCAATTTTTGACAACATTATTCGTCTTTTAACAGAAATTTGTTAACCCCTTATTTTCTTCAGGACAGTAGAGGAGCAGCAGCACAAAAATATTTTTTTACAGGGACACTATTGAACAAGAACAAAACTTAAACTTACATACTTCTTTGCTGATACAGGGATCAATCAACTGAATAGAATAAATCGGAACTTTTGAAGTCCTTCCTGATTGCGGTAAAGTGTAAAAACCTTTAGGGTTATGGTTTTCTTGGCATGATCGAAGGAATTATTTTTTTATTTCTGAATCGTCATTCATTTATATATTAATTTATTAGAGGGGTGCTCATTTTTTGTTTTGAAACCAGCAAAAAATGAAGCAAAATTAGTAATATTTCTAATTCATCAGAAGCCGAATGCATAGGTCTACTTTTTATTATCTTTCTGGTGCTGGATTTTTATGTTGGTGGAGATGTTATATTTATTTTGCAAAATGTAGATTGACAAGGAGGAAAAAAACAGTTTAATATGATTTTCTATAAATCAATTTTTTCCAGTATAAGCCCTTTTTCTATAAAAATGTAGAGCGGCCCACTTGAATTTTCAGTGCAGCTGTGTTGTATATTTCAGTATTTCTTATGTTCAATAGCTTTCAGACAAATACATATGCTTTCCTTTTTCTGAGAGAGGTCAATGTAATATCACGGTTGTTATTGAAGACCTTCAACCTATGTTGAAACTCATAATTGTGAAAAAAAATTTTTTTTTTATATATTATGATACTGTATATACTTCTTAAGTGAAGGCTACATGTAATGAAAACCTTATTATGAATTGCTTACCTATGAATAGATATGACATCCATCACTGTGTTATGATTTTGTTATTATTTTTTTGTTGTTGGTTTATTTAATTCCACTCTTTTTTCTTAGGCTCTAAATTAAATAAAAAAAGAAGAGATAAAAACTGAATTCTGAGATTGTTGATCATAGAACATTTTAAAAAATTGCCAAGAGGATACAATCAGATGGTGCTTGGATCTTCTCTTTGAGAACGTGGAAGCCATTTGGTTTTAATATAAAGGGGATGTAATTAACTTCTGGCAATGAGTTAACCAAACGTCTTTATATTATCGTGGAGGAGAGGAGATCATCTACAATAGTTTGACAGGTTAGAGCATTTGACTGTATAGGTAAATTTTTAGTTATGCTTTCAGTTAACTATGTTCATAACATATTTACAAGCTTATTCTGCAAGTGTGTGCTTGTGCAATACGTTAATAAGGTGTTCCTTTATAACAAGCAACTAATAATTTTTGTAATTTGATCATTTATATAAAGATTTACAACAATGTTGTTTAGATAGATGTTGGGGTTGAACTCTTAATATGATCTTCATTAATAGTAATCCTTTATTGCTGGGACTGTTAACTTTAGAAGTATTCCCGCAATAGTTATCACTTTATGTTGTTTATTATAGCTGTGTCTGTATGCTAAATGTTTGAAGGGGTTGTAACCTAATCTTCCAATAGGATTATCGATATCCAGTTTAAATTTGATTGTGAAGACAGATGTCATTGTCTATGATTAAGGCGAGGGTTCCAAAATGTGTAATACGAGCTGCACCTTGCCTTGCGTTTTAATGTCATTGTAAATTGGAATTTTAACTGTGATCAACAAAGTTTCTTTTTTTCATTTGTCGGTTTTCTTGTTGTGATGTAAATATATATATATATATATATCCGTGTTTAATAACATTTAAATAAGCTAAGAAATTAACTTCAAAATAGAAAGAAAAGGTTGTTGAATTAAATTAATTTTAAAAATTCATGTAAAAATCTGCTTAAAAAATGTTGATAGACTGGAATGTAGCTGTTATATTCTCTTAAATCAGAATGTTACTGAATTCTATGTGCTACAAAACTATTGGAAAAATCATTCAATAAATGGGGTGTCTAATTCTTTTCTTCTACTTTTTGAATGGCTTCAAATGATAAAACCTTCAAAATGCCAAACAAGACACTTTCCTTGTTGTTGTTTCAGAGGTTTTCTAATCTCTTAACGTAAACCAAGTCCTAGTTAAAAGAGCTTTAGAGACAGTCTACTCAAAATTACATTTTCATGATTCGGATAGGGCAAGCAATACGTCTTCAGAAGCAATACACACCACCTGCAGCTCTCAGAGAAGGTATGGTGTTTGAATAATGGTGCATAGGCCCTCACAGGAATTGTGCGTATACTGCTGAATAACAATAATAACTTTTGCTAGAAGCATTTTTGGTTATGGAAGTATGTTGCAAAAATTCTTTTATTTGAAATTGAAATGCACCTATGCATTTTTCAATCTCTTATTGAGGTTTTTACAAACAGAAAGAAATTATGTTGTATCACAAAAACATCAGTCATAATAACACATTTCAAAATAAGTAAACAATATAATCATTAAATAATAAGTGGGTCGTCATTGAATAATACATGCTCTTCAGAAACCTCTTTTTTAATAGGGTATTAGCATTAGGGTAACTACTGCGCAGGTCTCTCATGGACCATCTGAATATGTAGGTCTGCGTCAACTGGTAGTTACTATGTAGGCCACTCTTGGGCCATATGATAAGCTTAAGGTAGTCTAGAATCTGAAAAATTAATAACATAACATCATAAAACAATGTGATAAATTATATAATATAACCTGAAAACTTAAGGTAGGGGAGGAAGCCTATAATAGAAACCAGAAGTAGAGGTATAAACACCTTCCTATATAGCCCTTGTAGGTATAACATATACACGAAGTGACAATAATTAATGTGTCTGGGATGGGTGAGATACCCCGCACCTGCATGAATTTTAGCATACAAACACAGTGGTGACATTGTAGAGTTACATAACTCATAGCAATATCTAAGGCTACTGCTAGCTCTGATGTGAGATTATGTTGGACAAATACAATTAACCAATGCTACATATTTTGTAAGGGTTAATAGATATTAGCTAATTGTGGTGTTGGATAGCAGCATACAAGTTAATTTGCTAGTATTGGGTAACACTAATACATAGAGAATATTACTCAATGTTCCACATGTAGATAGCACAGTAAATAAATAAAAAAGAAAAGGCAATGAATGGGATACAAAACTTTGAGCTAAACCTGCTGTTCTGTATACTATAAATGATAACATATAATTCTATATAATTCCTATGCCATTATCCTTACTATGCTTGGATATTTTAGACAATAAGTACGTATATGTGCGCTACTTAAGCAAAAATACACTAGATTCATGGTATTTAGGTGCTAGATTAAAGAGGGGGCAGGGGCATACTCAGAAGTTATTTGTGATAACTACTGTGCTCGGAACATATTTACACACAATGTTGTTTTCAATGAGGTCCCACATGCTCATTACAGGAGCATAACTAGGGTATTGGTCCTGGGCGTATGGTCAAGACAGGCATAATAAGTTCACAAGAGGAAGAGTAACCTGTCATATGTCGCCTTCCAACACCGTGAATGCACTTTTAACCTATGTCAACTCGACATAGTGGGGGGAAGGAGGTCTTAGCAGGTATGTGGACTAGTTCTTGAAATCCACTAACATCACCTAGGCTCTGTGGTCTCAATCTATCTTTTTAAACCTGAACAGGAGTTAGAAGTCGACATGGGGATTCTCCTCTTCTAAAGTCCCATTGTGTAAGTAGTCTCTCGATGACAGATTCAGAGGGCTTGTGTAAAGACACGATGCTGGAGTGAGTGCAGAAGATCGTATGTAAGTTCAAGCAGCTCTGAACCTCACCGGCAAATGTCTCCTCCAAAGGAGCACATAGCACAGTAATCATTTTTTTCCCACTATCCCTCAATGACGATCTCCTGTGGTGTGTCAAAATAGCATGCATCTTCCTTTAGGGGACCGCTGCATCCCCCGTTGAGGGAGTCATGGCAAAGGGCTCAGATCCCACTGCAGCATTTGGTAACCCGCATACAGACTCTTTCTCTCTATGTAGTATATGTAGGTGTGTCGTAGTCTTGCATTTCTGCTCAGTGTGCTCAGTAATTGTTATTGCTGTAGTCTCCATCGCTTCTGCATCTTGCGACATGTGTCTCAGTAGTAACATAAGGTTTTCAAATCCCTCACACATCTTTTGGTCAAGGCTAATTAGCAGTTGATGTATAGTGGAACTGGCTTCCTCCAACTTTGAATTAAAAGTGAATAAAGTATAGAGTGTAGTTTAAACTGTTTTACCCGGATGACCGGGAGGGGGTGTTGATAAACAATTTGAAGGCTGCTGCCAAAGTCTACAATGGTCCAGATTAGGGCTCCCCTTAGTATATTATACACAATTTTTATATCCAACAATGCAGTAATTTCTGTTGTAGCTTATAGACGATAGTTAGGATATTGATGCCGCTGCTATAGAGAAATAATTGGCGGATTATTTGTAGTATGTGAGGAGCTCCTAATTTTGCCTCCTAGTATGGCCGCTGCCTAGACACCCCCCCCCCCCCCCCCCCCCCCCCCCCCGCACATTTCATTTTTGACCAATTTTTTAAATGGATTCAGGATTTAGCGAGAGGGCCTACATTCTAAATAGGTATTACTTATTCGAATGGGTGCACAGAAAAATGGCCATAAAGTTGTTTTGGAATGGGGCAATTAAAATTCGAATGCTTTTGGAACTTTCTCCAATTGTGGTGACAGTTGAAATTTGGCACCATCAGCTAAAGGACAAGAGTGTGAGATTCTGGACTGACATGAGTGTTGTATAGGCCATAAACAAATTCTCATAAAAATTAACTCCAGTACCTTAATTGTTAAGGATCCTGATATTAAGATGCATGGGGAATAACATCAAGTTCAATGCTATACATGTGCATGGGTAAAAAGCATTTTATCTGATGCATTGTTAAGGGGCAGATGGGATGTGTTTTGGAGAGTTGCACCTAAGGTGAATATGCCTGAGAAGACTTTCCCATGCTATCTTTGGCAGGTGATGAAACTGAGGGCATCCTCAAGAATCTGGTAACAAAAATCTTTGCCCCCCAGAACATGCATGTAACAATTGCAAAAGTTACTGGGAGGAATTCATTCCTAAGTCAGAGACAAAAGCAGCCAGACCCATTACAAGCGCTCTGTGAATATATGGTTTAGTTAAAGAAAAAAATGCCTATTGAACTTGTGGCCATATCATTTTTGTAACCAATGGCAAGGAAGTGTGGACCACACTATACAGTTTATTAAGGGTTGGGGTAGGGTTCCAAAAAAATAAATAAACAGGGACCAAAGGGAGCCTATAACAAAGGAGAGGCTAACCTCAGTTTTTAAAAGCTGAAAGCATGTGTGTAAAGATAATTTAGAGAGAAAACGTTTCAAAGCAATATATTCTCTAACATTTGCAGGTGCCTTTAGGGTAAACTAATTAGTAGCTTCTAACAACAATGAACAGGGATTATGACAGGAACATATTAAAATGTACCATAATTCATTGATAGTGTATGTGAGGAGGTCAAAACAGACTAGGAAGGAAAAGGCTCCTGGTTGTCAATCCAAAATTGAAAGAATGGCAGGATTTGCTCAGTTAAAATTTTAAAGAAATATATTAGCAGTAGGCCATAAGGGTCTAGACAGTTTAAAAAATATAAATAAAAATAGTAATAATATATAACAGTGATATACAATCAAACCATAAAAATGCATTCCCCCAAAACGTCACAGTAAAGGCACTAAAAAAAAAGACCAGTGAGTGCAAGCCTGTTATTTGGAGTTTAAATAGTGATCAAGTACACATGCACACGAAATGCGTTTGCAGATGACCTGATGACACTCTGTGTTTGTTTTACCTGTGCTGTACACTTATGATTTTGATTACTTTTGGATTTCGTTAGCGTGCTAGGTGAACACACTTTTAAAGCAGCACTGTGATTCCATACGCTCCTACAGACCCACTTTCCATTGTGCCGACTGACCAAGCATATAGAGGTGAGAATAATGTGCGCTTATATATCTTAGTACTCCTGTGAGATATATATATATATATATATATATACTGTATTGATAGATAGATAGATAGATAGATAAATTGATAGATCGATAGATAGATAGGTTTTAATTTAAAAACTATAAAATGGTTATATTTTTGGATGGAAGCTGGAGGTTTAGAGATATTGGCATCTATTTATCAAAGCGTCAACTGACTTGCATTCGCCGGCACCAATATGCTCGCCTAAGATCGCCTAACATCGCTGCCGCGGACCTGAATACGTTCTCCAACATTATCAAAAAAGCTGTCAAAAAGCCACGCTCCAAGTACGGTGCGATGAGCAGGGGACTGTTGTTAACTAACAGTCATCGATCTCGCTGCTCTTCGGCTTTTTTACAGCTTTCTTGGTACCCTGTCACTAAATACCCACACTATACTATACTGTTTACCCCGTATACCGCTGCTCCCAGGGCCCACCGCAACTCTAATAAATGTATTAACCCCTAAACCGCCACTCCTGGACCCTGCCGCAACTCTAATAAATGTATTAACCCCTAAACCGCCGCTACCGGACCCCGTCGCAACTCTAATAAATGTATTAACCCCTATTCCGCCGCTCCCGGACCCCGCCGCAACTCTAATAAATGTATAAACCACTAAACCACCGCTCCCGGACCCCGCCGCAACTAAATACAATTATTAACCCCTAAACCGCCGCTCCCGGAGCCCACCGCCACCTATATTAAACTTATTAACCCCTAATCTGCCACCCCCTACACCGCCGCCACCTACATTATATTAATTAACTCCTAATTTGCCCCCCTACACCGCTGCCACCTACCTACATTTATTAACCCCTAATCTGCCGCCCTCAACGTCGCCGCCACTGTATTAAATTTATTAACCCCTAAACCTAAATCTAACCCTAACCCTAACACCCCCTAACTTAACTATAATTTAAATAAATCTAAAAAAATTACTAACATTAAATAAATTATTCCTATTTAAAACTAAATACTTACCTATAAAATAAACCCTAAGATAGCTACAATATAACTAATAGTTACATTGTAGCTAGTTTAGGGTTTATTTTTATTTTACAGGCAACTTTGTATTTATTTTAACTAGGTACAATAGTTATTACATAGTTATTAACTATTTAATAACTTCCTAGTTAAAATAAATACAAATATACCTGTAAAATAAAACCTAACCTAAGTTACAATTACACCTAACACTACACTATAATTAAATAAATTCCCTAAACTAAATACAATTAAATACAATTTTAAAAAATTATCTAAAGTACAAAAAAAAACAATAAATTACAGAAAATAATAAAATAATTACAAGATTTTTAAACTAATTACACCTAATCTAATCCCCCTAACAAAATAAAAAATCCCCCCAAAATAAAAAAAAGCCCTACCCTTCACTAAATTACAAATAGCCCTTAAAGGGCCTTTTGCGGGGCATTGCCCCAAAGTAATCAGCTATTTTACCTGAAAAAAAAAATTACAACCCCCCCAACATTAAAACCCACCACCCACACAACCAACCCTACTCTAAAACCACCCAATCCCCCCCTTAAAAAAACCTAACACTAACCTACCTACCTTAATTCCAATTGGCTGATAGAATTCTATCAGCCAATCGGAATTGAAGGGACGCCATCTTGGATGACATCACTTAACGGAACCTTCATTCTTTAGTCGCCGTCGTCAGAAGAGGATGCTCTGCGTCGGATGTCTTGAAGATGGAGCCGCTCCGCGCCGGATGGATAAAGATAGAAGATGCCACATGGGTGAAGACTTCTGCCCGTCTGGAGGACCACTTCTGCCCAGTTGGATGAAGACTTCTGCCTGTCTGGAGGACCACTTCTGCTGGCTTCGTTGAGGGCTTCGGCCCAGTTGGGTGAAGTCTTCTCAAGGTAGGGTGATCTTCAGGGGGTTAGTGTTAGGTTTTTTAAGGGGGGATTTGGTGGGTTTTAGAGTAGGGTTGGTTGTGTGGGTGGTGGGTTTTAATGTTGGGGGGTTGTAATTTTCTTTTACAGGTAAAAGAGCTGATTACTTTGGGGCAATGCCATGCAAAAGGCCCTTTTAAGGGCTATTTGTAATTTAGTGTAGGGTAGGGCTTTTTTTTATTTTGGGGGGGGATTTTTTATTTTGTTAGTGGGATTAGATTTGGTGTAATTAGTTTAAAAATCTTGTAATTATTTTATTATTTTCTGTAATTTAGTGTTTGTTTTCTTTGTACTTTAGATATTTTTTTTAATTGTATTTAATTGTATTTAGTTTAGGGAATTAATTAAATTATAGTGTAGTGTTAGGTGTAATTGTAACTTAGGTTAGGTTTTATTTTACAGGTATATTTGTATTTATTTTAACTAGGAAGTTATTAAATAGTTAATAACTATTTAATAACTATTGTACCTAGTTAAAATAAATACAAAGTTGCCTGTGATATAAAAATAAACCCTAAGATAGCTACAATGTAACTATTAGTTATATTGTAGCTATCATAGGGTTTATTTTATAGGTAAGTATTTAGTTTTAAATAGGAATAATTTATTTAATGATAGGAATATTTATTTAGATTTATTTAAATTAGATTTTAGTTAGGGGGTGTTAGGGTTAGGGTTAGACTTAGGTTTAGGGGTTAATAAATTTAATATAGTGGCAGCGACGTTGGGGGCGGCAGATTAGGGGTTAATAAATGTAGGTAGGTGGCAGCGGTGTAGGGGGCGGCAGATTAGAGGTTAATAAGTATAATGTAAGTGGCGGTGGGCTCCGGGAGTGGCGGGATAGGGGTTAATAACTTTTATTTAGGTGGCGACGGGGTAGGGACGGCAGATTAGGGGTTAATAAGTATATTGTAGGTGGCGACGGTGTGGGGGGGCAGATTAGGGGTGTTTAGTGTTAGGGTGTTAGGTGTAAATATTCCCATACGAATCAATGGGATATCGGGCAGCAGGGATCATGAGCTTTCTCTGCTTTCCGACTCCCATTGATTCCTATGGCATCCCGCCGCCTCCAGGACGGCGGATTGAAAACCAGGTACGCTGGGCCGGAATAGTGCCGAGTGTACCTGGTAGATATTTGATAACTTACAAAAGTAGTCAGATTGTGCTGAACTTGCGTTCGGAACATCTGTAATGACGTAAGCATCAATCTGTGTCGGACTGAGTCCGGCGGATCTATGTTACATCACTAAATTCTACTTTTGCCGGTTTGTAGGGTTTGATAACTAAGGCGAATCAGGCTCGCCACAAATACGCTGCGGAATTCCAGCGTATTTGCGGTTGACGGCTTGATAAATAGATGCCATTGAATTGATAACTTCTCAAAATTTTAGGTAAATTGAAATAATGTTTTTTACAAAAAGTAAAAAAAATTATTTTACAGTTTCCAACAGACCAATAGTAAAATATAAGAAATAGCTCATGCCCACATTTGCCTTCTATTAAGAAGGACTCTAAATTGTTTCCGGAGATCCTAAAATATCTTTTTCCAGATTTACTGCAGTATAACTGCAATTTTGTCTAAAAGAGGAAACATTTATAATGCAATGTATGTGAATTATTGATTTTTCTATAAATATCTTACTTATATCAATTTCCATGAATTTTATTGATTTTAATTTGGCATTAAAAATACAGTTCTGAAGTTAATTGTATGTCGAATGTGTATTTTTTCAACTGGTCAGTCAGTTGTTCTGACAGACAGTTGGTTACAGTATGTGAATCCTTAGCTAGTTTATAATTTCCCACAGATACCGACACTTTAGAATGAAGGATGTGTTAACAGAAGATGCATTACAGTGAATTATTGTTCTTGTTTGTATAATTGCATTTACATTTGTTTAATAAAAAGTAATTTGAAGGTTTTAAATGATTTTATGTGCTTGGTTTAAATTTTCCATTTTAAATCCCTATGTAGATAAGGCTATGGGGTAGATTTACTATTAGTCGAGCAAACATGATTCACTGTAGCATTTAAAGGGACAGTCTACACTAGAATTGTTATTGTTTTAAAATATAGATAATCCCTTTATTGCCCATTCCCCAGTTTTGCATAACCAACACAGCTATATAAATATACTTTTTATCTCTGTGATTACTTTGTATCTAATTTTCTGACAGCCCCCTGATCACATGACTTTTTTTTTTAATTATCTATTGACTTGCATTTAGTACTGTATTGTGCTAAATCATAAAAAACATCTTGCGTGTGAACACATTGTTAACTTTATTTCCCACGTGAACTAGCAGTCTCCTGTTGTGAAAAGCAAATAAAAAAAAACATGTGATAAGAGGCTGCCTGTAGTGGCTTAGAAACAGGCAGAAATTTAGAGGTTTAATTGTTATAAAGTATATTAATATAACAATGTTTCCACGCAAGCTTATATAGTTACTGACAGACCACAAAATATTAACAATATTTACATGGTTGCTGCAACTGAAATTATGTATTGTACAGACTGAGCATATATGTGTTGTTTTTATTTGTTGTTTTGCACACACAGGTTTTAGTTTAAAACAGTGGGTATGGAAAACTCTCAATCATCATCACATTTAAATAATATGTAAAAATTACTTCTTGATTTATGCATATATAAACATTTTGCATATAGTGCTTGTTTGTGAACACATTTCACCTGTCTCTAAAATGTAACAAGCTATCCCTATGCTCAGACAGATAAATTTAAATTAGACCTGCAAAATTCAGATGGAGATAGTTACTCATTTCTATTGTGATCATCCGGGTTTTATATACAAATGAAGTTTTTTTATAAAATGTATCAAATCGCATAATTTACTCTTCTAAATCCCCAATACCATGTAAAGCTCATGTAGCATTATATTATGTTTATTACAGTTAAACAATATAATATTCCATTCTCACTCAAAAACACAAAATTTGAAGTTTAAAAGGTTTTACATTTCTAAAGTAGATGTCAAAAAGACGGTATATGCAATAATCTATGTATTTTAATCTTACACTCTATTCTAAAATGTGTTAATCTAATATTGCATTAATTACATCACACATGAGATTAGCTCATATGTTATCAGAAATGATAACTTATTAATAACTATGTCACTGAAATAAAATACATATGACTTGTTTGATACAGTGTTGGTACAAAACAATATCCTGCTCAAGAGGGTTATATTGTAAAGGTAAAATAATATTGCACATTGGTTATACTAAGTGTAGAATCAGTGTATTACAGCTATTTAAGTGCACTTAAAAGATTGTTTATAGAAGGTCAGTAGAAGAACACAAAAATACATTATGGTCTCATCTCTGGAAATATCTACCAAATCTATTTATAAAATCTTATTGACTTCAATGGCTTAATTAAAATGAATAAAGAAAAAATAAAACAAAATGTGTGCATAAGAAATGAGTCACAGCTGACCCTTTATGGATGTATGTATATATATATATATATATATATATATATATATTTACAGTATATATATGGTATCTGAGGATGGGGGAAACCCTGAAAACGTTCATAGTATCTTGGTTTACAAATCCGACTGAGTGCTTTCCACCTTGGGACTTTTATACTATTGTTTTGAAAAGCACCCCAGTAGTTGTATTATGCTGGTGTGCTGGGCTAGTTTGGGATATATATATATATATGTCTATCAGCAATCAGCATGTGTATATAATATATATATAGTGTATAGAATATATAAATGCATAAATAAATATAGTGTGTAGTGTTTATTTGTAGCTGTAGATAAATGCATACCATGCTTTCTCTTTCTACACTGCTCCGCTCATTGACAGGACTGTACTTGACCAACCCAATGCCTATACCCCCACAGAAGACCAGGTTACTCTAACTGCAAGCTGCCATTTCTTAGGCTTTTCCAAGACATTAGTGAAGTCCCTTACAGTGTTTGTCATTACCATCTCTGTTTAAAGTTGATTCCAAGAAAAATTCACCCTTTCTGTAAAGAATTGCTTCTGCAAAATACTCCTGAACCTACTACCCTTCAGCTTAAGATCATGACCCTTGTTCTGGAATTGAACTTTTTGTAAAAAAATACAGTCTCAGCTTTACTAAAGCCACTTAATATTCTTGTAAATTACTATCATATCACCTCTTTACCATTTCTCCTCGACCGCTATAGTAGGTCTCCTTGAACAGATTCTGGTGGGTTTATATGCTACTGGAGATATGGCCTCCAGAACGGCACAGAATACTCAAGATGAGGCGTTACTAATGAATAGACATGTGCAGCACTGAATTATTATTTGTGCTGTGGGTGGTTGGAGGTTTAGGGATTAATATTTTAATTAGTTATTTGCGTTGTGGGGGGTTGGCAGTTTAGGGGTTAATAGGTTAATTGGGTTTATTGTGATGTGGGAGTTTGGCGGTTTAAGGGTTAATAGGTTAATTAGATTTGTTGCGATGTGGGGGTTGGCAGTTTAGGGGTTAATAGGTTAATTAGGTTTCTTGCAATGTGGGGGTTGGCAGTTTAGGGATTAATATTTTAATTTTTATTTGCGAATTAGGGGTTAATTACTTTATTATTTTGCAATGTGGTCGGTTGCGGTTTAGGTGTTTGTTAATACTTCGTGCAGGAGGTTAGTTTTTTTTTGTTATACTTCATGCGGGCGTTTACGTGGGGGGGGTTTATTTCTTGCGGGCGGTTATGTGTTTTTTCGTTGTTTCATGCAGGCCGTTGCGTGTTTTTTGTTTTTTTAAGGCTTTGTTTGCCTACGCTGCATCCAGGTGGATTCCGAAAATTGCAGGGTGGTGAAAGAATCCACAGCTGCATCCAGGTGGATTCTTTTGGCTATCTCGCACAGCCAACATTCCTTTGAGGATAAGTGCGCAACTGGCGAAGGCGACGGACACGTTACAAATGCAATTATAGTATAGATGTCAATAGGTAAGTTATAATATTTTTATTCAGAGAGATTCCATTCCCTACTGCCCTTTTTATGAAGAGGTACTACATCCATTATTCTCCAATCATCTGTAACACCTTATGTCAATAGTGATTTAGTGATTGATTAAATATATCTGTTAATGGTTCAGCTAGCATAGATTAAAGTTATTTTAAAACCCTTGAATATTATCAGAAACAGCTAACATTTTTTAAATGTATTTTTTATAATGCCAATAAAACATTATCCTCTCTCAAATGATTTTGTACTCACTCAAATAGCACAGCACTACTGTCAAGTGCACAAAAAAACATAAGGGTGATGTATACCCTTATCAAACAAAGTCCACAAATGGCAGCACCATAAAGCAGGTAAAACAGGATTATTCTATTACACCTGGGTCAAACAAAGTGACGTTTCTGGGCAACAAGCCCTTAATCATACATAGCTAACAACATATGGTGTGTCCTTATATAGGCCCAAAGAAAGAAAACTAGGGAGGCTCACTTCAACATCACTTTATTCACGACTTAAAAAGGACCAAAATGGGCAAAAACAGCATACAAAATGTGGTAGTTAAAAACACAGAAAGATGAAAGCAACACATCCCAGCAAAGGACGCGTTTCGGGTTGCCCCGTACCCACAGCTAACTGGGAATGGACGCTCGCTTCATATTTATTAGTGAATCAATTAATAACACCTGGTTCAGACAACAATTACACCAGATACCTAAAAGAAGAAATACAGTGTACACTTAAGAATATAATCACTGAATACTACAGTTCATTTCAGGATAGATATAAGGGAATGTAGAAACTAACATAGTTTAAGATCAAAGGGCTAACAAAAAAGCTGTCTAGAAATTACTAAAATACTCTGCTCAAAATAATTTAACACAGAAAGCTTTCAAGAAGGACATAATGCAAAAAAATGCCTCTGCAAACTGCCCCTTTTTTCAGTTCTTTTGACAGACTTGCAGTCTAGCCAATCAATGCCTGCTCCCAGATAACTTCTTGTGCACGAGCACAGTGTTATCTATATGAAATACATGAACTAGCACCCTCTAGTGGTGAAAAACTGTTAAAATGCAATCTGAAAGAGGTGGGCTTCAAGGTCTGAGAAATTAGCATATGAACCTCCTAGGTTAAGCTTTCAACTAAGAATACCAAGAGAACAAAGCAAAATTGCTGATAAAAGTAAATTGGAAAATTGTTTAAAATTACATGCTCTATCTGAATCATGAAAGTTTATTTTGGCCTAGACTGTCCCTTTAACGCACCGAAAACAGTCCATTTGCACAACCACAAACTCCCCATTTGCACAAGGTTGGATACCAAGCTAGCCATGTCCCGTTCCTTGTCCTCACTGATGTCATTGAAGGTCTCTTCCTCCACCCAGCCACGTACAACACCAAGGGTCCCCGAAAGGTGACAACAAGCCCCCTGGGACGCCTGCTGTGTTTGGTCTTCCACCTCCTCAAAGCCACCTTCCTCCTCTGACTCCTCTTCTTCAGACTCCTCTCTCTGCATTGCCTCTCTCTGCGTTATTATAAGGTGTGTTAAGTAGTACTATTCCTATCAGTTTAATCCCTGTGGTGTCCCCTATCAGGGGACGTGTATATGGCATGGATTTTTGGAACCGGGAGATGGAAAAAGATGCTTGGTCGGTCCGGCCACGAGATAGATAGATTTGATAGATAGATAGATACATAGATTAGATAGATCAATAGATACATTTGATAGATTTGATAGATAGATAGATTAGATAGATAAATAGATAGATTTGATAGATAGATAATTTCCCAGACATAGAATTACAAGACGTGCGGTCTGGGACCCATGGTAAGGTTCCCAGAGGCAGTTGCGGCACCAGGGGACGTGTATATGGCATGGATTTTAGGAACCGGGCGGGAGATGGAAAAAGATGCTTGGTCGGTCCTCCTACTTCAAATTTGGGGCACTGCGCGTGCAATCTACTGTGCCACCAGATATGAGTGGTGTGTTAAGTAGTACTATTCCTATCACTTGTATCCCTGTTACGTGCCTTTTTTTTGTTTTGTTTTTTGAAGCCACAGTGCAGCACCAGAGGCCAGAAAAATTTGGCATGTACACATGCCTGAAAAATTAGGTATTGTTGCAGCCGCTGCTGTAGCAGCGGCCAGAAAAATTTATGTTTGTTTCCCTGCAGAAAGTGCCTTAAAACATTGCGGCTTGAACACTAGTTGGTGGCGGATAAGTCACGCAAGTCATCCGGCATTCGTAGATAACATACAGCAGCTTGTGGACCATTTATAGCCCAAGGCAGATCATCTCCATCATTAGGCCTTTTTTACTCAAATGTATCGCCCAATGTCAGTCCCTTCGGGATCCATACCTCATTCATCTTAATAAAGGTGAGGTAATCTAGACTTTTTTGACCTAGCCAACTTTTCTTCTCAGTGACAATACCTCCTGCAGCACTGAAGGTCCTTTCTGACAGGACACTTGAAGCGGGGCAGGCCAGAAGTTCTATAGCAAATTGTGATAGCTCAGGCCACAGGTCAAGCCTGCACACCCAGTAGTCAAGGGGTTCATCGCTCCTCAGAGTGTCGAGATCTGCAGTTAAGGTGAGATAGTCTGCTACCTGTTGGTCGAGTCGTTCTCTGAGGGTGGACCCCGAAGGGCTGTGGCGATGTATAGGAGTTAAAAAGCTCTGCATGTCCTCCATCAACAACACGTCTGTTAAGCGTCCTGTCCTTGCCGGTGTGGTCGCGGGAGTCGGAGGATTACTTTCACCTCTTCCCCTGTTAGATGATTCCCATTGTGCTGTGACATCACCCTTATACGCTGTGTAAAGCATACTTTTTAATTTATTTTGGAACTGCTGCATCCTTTCCGACTTGCGTGAATTTGGAAACATTTCAGGCACTTTATGCTTATACCGGGGGTCTAGTAGCGTGGACACCCAGTACAGGTTGTTTTCCTTCAGTTTTTTTATACGAGGGTCACTCAACAGGCACGACAGCATGAAAGACTCCATTTGCACAAGTTTGGATGCCGAGCTACTCATGTCCCGTTCCTCGTCCTCAGTGATCTCACTGAAGGTATGTTCTTCCCCCCAGCCACGTACAACACCACGGGTACCAGATAGGTGACAACGAGCACCCTGGGATGCCTGTTGTGGTTGGTATTCCTCCTCCTCCTCCTCCTCCTCCTCAAAGCCACATTCCTCCTCTGACTCCTCTTCCTTACAATCCTCTTCCAGCGTTGCCGCTGGTCCAGCAAGCGATGCTGATAAGGCTGTTTCTGGTGGTGATGGTGACCACAACTCTTCCTCTTCACGCTCATCTATGGCCTGATCCAGCACTCTTCGCAGGGCACACTCCAGGAAGAAAACAAATGGTATGATGTCGCTGATGGTGCGACTGACTAGGTTTGTCACCTCCTCAAAAGGACGCATGAGCCTACAGGCATTGCGCATGAGGGTCCAGTAACTTGGCAAAAAAATCTCCAGCTCCGCAGAGGCTATCCTAGCACCCCGGTCAAATAAATACTCGTTAACGGCTTTTTCTTGTTGGAGCAGGCGGTCGAACATTAGGAGTGTTGAATTCCAACGTGTCGGGCTGTCACAAATCAAGCGCCTCACTGGGATGTTGTTTCGCCGCTGGATATCTGCAAAATTCGCCATGGCCGTGTAGGAACGCCTGAAATGGCCACACACCTTCCTGGCCTGCTTCAGGATGTCCTGTAAGCCTGGGTACTTATGCACAAAGCGTTGTACGATCAGATTACACACATGTGCCATACATGGCACATGTGTCAGCTTGCCCAATTTCAATGCCGCCACCAAATTACTTCCATTGTCAGAAACCACTTTGCCGATCTCCAGTTGGTGTGGAGTCAGCCACTGATCCACCTGTGCATTCAGGGCGTACAGGAGTGCTGTTCCGGTGTGACTCTCTGCTTTCAGGCAAGTCAACCCCAAGACGGCGTGACACTGCCGTATCCGGGATGTGGAATAGTACCTGCGGAGCTGGGGAAGTGCCGTTGATGTGGAGCAAGACGCAGCAGCAAAAGAGGATTCAGCCGAGGAAGAGGTTATGGAAGAGGATGGAGTAGGAGGAGTAGAGGAGGTAGCAGCAGGCCTGCCTGCAAGTCGTGGCGGTGTCACCAACTCCTCTGCAGAGCCACGCATTCCATGCTTGGCAGCCGTCAGCAGGTTTACCCAATGCGCAGTGTAGGTGATATACCTGCCCTGACCATGCTTTGCAGACCAGCTATCAGTGGTCAGATGGACCCTTGCCCCAACACTGTGTGCCTGACATGCCATTACTTCCTTTCACACAATCGAGTACAGGTTGGGGATTGCATTTTGTGCAAAGAAATTTCGGCCGGGTACCTTCCACTGCGGTGTCCCAATAGATACAAATTTTTTGAACGCCTCAGACTCCACCAACTTGTATGGTAAAAGCTGGTGGGCTAAGAGTTCAGACAAGCCAGCCGTCAGACGCCGGGCAAGGGGGTGACTTTGGGACATTGGCTTCTTACGCTCAAACATGTCCTTGACAGACACCTTACTGTGGGCAGATGAGCAGGAACTGCTACGGAAGAGAGACGGAGTGGCGGATGGTTGAGAGGGAGCAAGGAGGACAGCAGTGGTTGACGTGGCTGAAGATGCTGGACCAGGAGGAGGATGGCGGCTTTGAGTTTGTGTGCTGCTTCTACTCATGTGTTCATCCCATCGGTGTTTGTGATGTGAGATCATGTGCCTTTGCAAAGCAGTTGTACCTAGGTGGGTGTTGCACTTCCCACGACTCAGTTTCTTTTGGCACAGGTTGCAAATTTCATCGCTGTTGTCAGAGGCAGACACACACAAAAAATGCCACACTGCTGAGCTCTGCGATGACGGCATTCTGGTGGTGGCAACAGCATGCGTTGATTGGCGTGCTGTCGGGCTGACCCCGGGTGCCAATGCATGCTGTCTGA
Organism: Bombina bombina; assembly: GCF_027579735.1. Taxonomy (NCBI): domain Eukaryota; kingdom Metazoa; phylum Chordata; class Amphibia; order Anura; family Bombinatoridae; genus Bombina; species Bombina bombina. The sequence continues at coordinate 452,274,048 of NC_069501.1, read as the reverse complement.
CTGTGCCACTAGCTCCTTGCGATGACCTCCCCCTGCTTCCAACTTGTCTCCTCCTCCTCTCTGTCTCCCCATCTGAACTTTCCCCCTCTTCTTCTTCTCTTCTAGCGGGCACCCACGTGACATCCACGGACGCATCATCATCAACCGCTTCACTTGTATCTAACAAATCAACAAAGGAAGCAGCAGCGGGTACAACATAATAATCATCATCATCACACCGTATGTCCATGTCTGTAATGCTGCCTGACTGAAACATATCACTGTTATCTACATCCTCTGTCAATGATGGTTGCGCATCACTCATTTCTTCCAACTGATGTGTCAATAACTCCTCTGACAGATCAAGTGAAGCGGCTGTGGTGCTAATGTTGGTGGTGGTGGCAGGCGGGCGAGTGGCTTGAGAGGTGCCCGAAGCTAAGCTGGAGGTGGATGGTGCGCCAAGTTTCCGAGCGGAAGCTGTAGAAGATTGGGTGTCCTGTGTTAGCCAGTCAACTAGGTCCTCCTCAGAACTTCGCGTTCATGGTACATGGCCTCTGAACACTGGGCATTATTGTAGGGTTGAAGGGTCAAAGGGAATCACAGCACCACGACCACGACGGCACCTGCGGGGTGGCCTGCCTCTGCCTGTGATTTTTTTTTTTAAATGTACACTTACACTACTATTAAACAAAATATGAGTGGTGCCACTGGGCAAGTGTGCACAGTATACGCTGTGAGCCTGACACAAAAAAGCAGACTGATGTTTCACAATCCAAAAAGTTTATTTTTTTTAAATGTACACTTACACTACTATTAAACAAGATATGAGTGGTGACACTGGGCAAGTGGGCACAGTATACGCTGTGAGCCTGACACAAAAAAGCAGACTGATGTTTCACAATCCAAAAAGTTTATTTTTTTTAAATGTACACTTACGCTACTATTAAACAAGATATGAGTGGTGGCACTGGGCAAGTGGCACAGTATACGCTGTGAGCCTGACACAAAAAAGCAGACTGATGTTTCACAGTCAAAAAAGTTTATTTTTTAAATATTTACACTACTGTTACAACAAATATGAGTGGTGGCACTAACTTGGCAAGTGGGCCTGGCATACACGCTGGCAGGCAGGCAACTGCAATTAGATTACACTAGCAGACTGATGTTTCACAGTCAAAAAAGTAGTTTTTTTTTAAATATTTACACTACTGTTACAACAAATATGAGTGGTGGCACTAACTTGGCAAGTGGGCCTGGCACACACGCTGGCAGGCAGGCAACTGCAATTAGATTACACTAGCAGACTGATGTTTCACAGTCAAAAAAGTTATTTTTTTAAATATTTACACTACTGTTACAACAAATATGAGTGGTGGCACTAACTTGGCAAGTGGGCCTGGCACACACGCTGGCAGGCAGGCAACTGCAATTAGATTACACTAGCAGACTGATGTTTCACAGTCAAAAAAGTTTTTTTTTTAAATATTTACACTACTGTTTCAACAAATATGAGTGGTGGCACTAACTTGGCAAGTGGGCCTGGCACACACGCTGGCAGGCAGGCAACTGCAATTAGATTACACTAGCAGACTGATGTTTCACAGTCAAAAAAGTTTTTTTTAAAATATTTACACTACTGTTACAACAAATATGAGTGGTGGCACTAACTTGGCAAGTGGGCCTGGCACACATGCTGGCAGGCAGGCAAATGCAATTAGATTACACTAGCAGACTGATGTTTCACAGTCAAAAAAGTTTTTTTTTTAAATATTTACACTACTGTTACAACAGATATGAGTTGTGTCACTTAGCAAGTGAGCCTGGCACACACGCTGGCAGGCAGGCAACTGGATCCTCCTGGGAGGCCTATTATTTCGGGTATTGGCAATCTCACATGTAATCTATCTGAATATGTGGACCAATTCCTAAAAAAATCAGTAGTCACCTTAACTTCATATATTCAAGACACTCCGGATCTTATATATAAGATATCTAAAATTAAGAAGGAAAATAGGAAACTTTTATGGCTTACTTGTGATGTCTCGGCTTTGTATTCAAATATAGCCCATGATCTAGGCATAAATGCCATTGAATATTATTTGAAACAAGACATCTATATGCCAGACAAGCAAAGGAAATTCCTTATGGAATGTATTTTATTTGTTCTTAAGAACAATTATTTTGTTTATCAGGAAAAATTCTTTTTGCAGATCAAGGGAACGGCCATGGGGACCAGATTCGCCCCGAGCTTTGCCAATTTATTTATGGGCATGTTTGAGGACAGATACATCTATTCCTCTGACTCGGTGGCGAGTCTGGTCTTCTATGGCCGTTTCATTGATGACCTCTTGTTTATTTGGGAAGGCACCCCTATAGAAGCCCAAAATTTTGTTGATAAACTAAATGATAATGATATGGGTCTGCAGTTTTCATCCAAAATGGATGAAACAAGTATAGACTTTCTGGATTTAATACTTGAATGGGACAATCTAGGTAATATCTCCACCAAAACTTTTTTCAAACCAGTGGATGCTAACAGCTATCTCAACTTTAAAAGCAACCACCACTTACCCTGGAAAAAGAATATACCATACAACCAGTTCTGTAGGTTGCGCAGAAACTGCACTGATTTGAAAACTTTTGATATACAAGCCAACCTTTTAAAAGAAAGGTTTTTGGAGAAAAATTTTCCTAGTAGTTTAATTGAGACCAGCTTTCTTGAGGCCAGAAAAAAATGTAGAGAAGATTTTTTCTTCAAATATACAGGGGCTAATAATAAGATCAACGAAGAAGACAAGCCAAAAAATCCCACTGAGTCTAATAATACTGGGGTTAGATTTGTAACACAATTCAATGACAACCACAAAAAGATCAAAGGCATTTTAGAAAGATATTGGTACATCCTGGAGAATGATCCATTTCTGACCAAGACATTGAGTAAGCAACCAATATGTACTTTCAGAAGAGCTCCCACCTTAAAAAACAAGCTGGCACCCAGCAAGGTAGTTATGAAAGTACATCAGCCAAAAAACAGAGCAAATGGATATAACCATAAAAATAGGGACTCTACATTATTAGGCAAACCAGGTTTTTATAAATGCAATCGGGCGCATTGTGGCCTATGTGCTTTCACAAATCCAAATAGAATTGAATTCAGTTCATTTACCACACAAGAAAAATTCAGTATCAATTCACATTTCACGTGTGATTCTCCCTTTGTCGTTTATCTCTTAGAGTGTGTATGTGGACTCCAATATGTGGGGAGGACCTCCAGGCCCCTAAAAAAGAGGTGGGGGGAACACAAAAGAAATATAGAAAACAAAATAAAAAACCATAGTATCCCCAAACATGCTAGTCTTTGTCACTCCACACCATCTGATTGCTTTTCCATATTTCCATTAGAACAGATCCTACCCAAGTGGGGCAGAAATAGGTTTTTACATTTGAGACAAAGGGAGACCTTTTGGATTTGGAAACTCAAAAGCTTGTCCCCTGGTGGACTCAATGCCAATATTGATATGGCAGCTTTTAACTAAGTATATTTTAACATTTTTATTATAATTTTATAGTATTACAATCACCCCTTTTTAGTATATATTATGTTGATTATATTGATAGGACTCTATATGGATACATCCATCACTATTGCCTTTTGGGACATGTATTACACCTAGTACTAACAATACAGATGTTTTACACCTAGTGCTAACAATACAGATGTAATTTAACTGGTATATGACAGACATATCGTATTTCATTTATGATGCCTTTTGGGTTGTTGATTCATCTATACCCAGTAGTTATGGGGCGTGTATGTGTTCATATGTGCATGTATAGTTAGATATATAACACGTGATAACACACGTGTATATGCACATGTGTATATATACATTTACATATATATGTTTTTAAAGTAGGCTTTATTTGCACATATTTATATATTTAGTTCAACAACTGGTTGTGCCAGATTTGTGTGTATACTTTTAACTCTGTCTAAGTTTTAGGAACATAAACATATGTTTTCAATATATTGCATTTTATAGGCTTTTTTCATGAGGCTCACGTTTACAGTTTTATGTTGTATATCAAGTGAATAATATATCACTTGTATCTCGACTGAGAGACACTCTGGTTTAACCTGTTTAGTTTTTGGTTTTAAGTTGCGCGATTGGTGTTACCACTAAGAGCTTCCGATTGGAAATATATATATATATTTTTTATAATAATCATTTATTCTTACTCTGTTACATATATCATATATACACATATTAACTGGATCAATATATATTATACACGATCCTCTTATATGCCCTGATAGTTGAACCTTGCATGGTTCGTTTTTGTATTTTTTGCCATCAATAGCAGTGTTTTACTCACGCTGTCTATATCACACAGAGGCTTGAATATTATCTCTCCTACCATTGGATAACAATAACCAATGGTAGCTCTAGAAGTGGTCACACCTTCGCGCATGCGCTGTTCTTTTGAGAAGACGCCGAAAATTCGGCAATAAAAGTTCGTGGTTTTAATTATGTATATTGCACCTGAGGAAACGGTCAGGAGAGACCGAGAAACGTTGTGCTTGTGTACTCCAAATAAAGTCTGTTTGCTTTTACAAGACTTTTGCCACGAAGTATCTTTTATTCATTTTTTCATCACTTTGATCCATTTGATACATTGTATCTACTAATGTATCTACCATAACAGTGGATAAGTACAAGACGAACCGGCTCTGTGAAACGTCTGTGGCTGGATACTGCATGCTGATTGCTATCGCCGCTCCCACACCCCAGAGAAATTCGGATATCCACCAGTGTGAGTTAGCTGGACGACTCCAAACAGTCCAGAAGGCATTTGTGACACTTCTCAAGTGTCATACAGCTTGTAAGTACGGTCTTACTTGTATATTTGGCGTGTCAGAAACATCTGATTGTGCACTATGGTGGCGCCTTCTTTTTTTATCTTTTACTTCTGTAGATTACACTAGCAGACTGATGTTTCACAGTCAAAATTACACAGGCAAAAAAAAAAAAGATGTTCTAGCCCTAAAAAGGGCTTTTTGGGGTACTGTCCTTACAGCAGAGATCAGATGAGTCCTTCAGGACTGTAGTGGACACTGAATACACTAGCCTAGGTATGAATTTCCCTATAAAATCAGCAGCAGCTACACTATCCCTCCTCTCACTAAGAATGCAGGATCAGAAGGAATCTAAAATGGCTGCTGTCCAGGACCTGGGAGGGTCTGGGAGGGAGTGTCTGCTGCTGATTGGCTGAAATGTGTCTGCAGACTGTGAGATACAGGGTCAAAGTTTACTCAATGATGACAAATAGGAGGCGGATCGAACATCGCATATGTTCGCCCGCCACGGCAAACGCGAACAAGCTATGTTCGCCGGGAACTATTCGCCGGCAAACTATTCGCGACATCACTAAATAGTAATAGTCAATAGTAGTAGACAATGAATGTTAAATACATAATATATCTGTGTGAAATGTCACAAAAGCATTGTCAGCATAGATATACAATTGCAAAGTGGTCATATTGGATATAGAGGGAGACCATTAAAGGTCTTAACCTTTATCATATCTAGCTCTTTATCATTTCAAGAATATATAAGAATGATGTAAATATATAATACACAACATCAGAGATGAATTAATGTTCCCAATGATTTATGATATCATATGTAGAATTAAAACCTCTAGGATACCTAGTACCCAATTTAAAAATCAAAACGGTCTCTCTACGGAATAATTCTTTAGTCCTATAACCCCCTCTCTTTGGGCGAGGTACAATTTCTATGGCTTGCCACTTTAATGTGTCAACTGACTGATTGTGTTCATGTATAAAGTGGGTAGCTAAAGCTGAACACTCCTTTTTGCAATTAATATTACTCAGGTGCTCTCTTATTCTAGACCTCACCTCTGTACGTAAGGCCAACATATTGAAGTTTAGATTGTACGCATTATATCAGATACAACACAAAGCACATACTACAATTTATACATTTAGAGGTTTCATATCTTATGCCAGTGACAAAAGACTTAAAGTGAGTAGCTTGTTTGATAAAATCCCAGGCCTTACACCTGGAGCTACCACATTTAAATGTGTTATTATGAGATAACCAGCTACTAGGTGTGTCTCTTTTAGGAAGGACTGTTGGAGATAAGATATTACCCAAGGTAACACTGCGCCTGTAGGAAAACCTGCAACCATTATCTGCTATATCCTTTAGTTTATTATCTGCTAGCAGTATTGGAAAGTGCTTTTTTTAATGGTACAAACTTGTGAATATTGGTCACTATGACAAGTGACAAAAGTGACCCGAGGGGGATTATTTCTCTTCATGTTATCTGATGCTGATTTCTGCTCTTTCAATAACTCTTCCCTTGACCAAAGAATATTAAGAAACAGTGGGCGCATAAAGCGGGAGGTTAAGTGGATATGTCTATTAAAAATATCTCTATTAAAATATAGATAAGATATTTGAAAATAACTTCAAATGTACCGTTAATGTATAATCATAAATGTTTATTAAAATATTTTAATGAACTGATATTTATCAGAAAAAATAATAATACTCAGAAAAAATTCTTCAAAAAGATACTCAAAAAAATAATAATAATAATAATGATGTTCAATCACTCTCAACTATAGTTGTTCATACAGCCATTCACACACTTCCTTAAAACAATAAAATATTTCAAAATAAATATATGCAATCTAAATAAATACTGGAAAATCACACTAATATCAAGAAGTGTAATACACTTCTAATGGTAACTAAAATGAAATGTCTATTTCTTTAAAAGTCTGTAAAAATGAGGTATATGACAGGCCCGCTACAGCAGGGTTAAATTCAAAGTATATAGTCTCTTTCCATGAAATTGTCCCAAATGTAAACAGCCAACAGACGTCAGTATTTATCACCGGCGCTGTGTCAGATTTGCCATAAATGTTTATGTGAAAAACAGAGATAATTTGCCTCTATGAGTTTCTCCGTTATTAGTCTGTAGGACTTAAGGCTATCCGCCTTCTTACCGTGGCTCCAATCTGTGTCTCAGCCGCTCTGCTCAAACAAACAGCCGACCGCAGCTGGCGGTTTCCAAGATTTCTACGTCACCTGGTTACCGGAACCTCCAGGTAGTTCAGACTTGCGCAAGTCTACTGAGAGGTATTAGAAAACCTCTGATTCCGATTCCGTTACCGCTCTTCAGTACTCACACAGTACGTGGTATGAAATTCTCATCCAGTCTCCGTCCGTTAGAGGGACTTAGTAGCAGAAAAGCAGTTTTGTTGATATTATTCAGTATTATTTAGTAGCAGGGTGAATCCTCTACACGTTTCAACCCGTATGGGTCTTTGTCAAGATACTTTTCCCTGCACCTGTGCATTTTTAAATACCCCGCTGTAGCTCCTGATTTGTTGATTATCCATTTCCTTCCAGCATATGTTAAATGAGGGAAATGTATACAAGGACACATGCTTGTTAAGTTTCCCCTGTTTAATTCTACAATCAATTTTCAAACCTTTTCATATTTTATGTCAATAGCCTCATAATAATACATAAAAACTAATAAATATTAAATACAAAAATCCTATATAAAATAAAATAATATACACTTTTAGCCATCTTACAGACACACTATAAAATCAATTTATTATTTAAAATATTTCATTAACTAAAATAAAAATAGATTATATAAAAAATAGAGATAAAATTAGAGATAAAATTAAACCGATTGCATTATATAATTTATATATGATATATGTAAAGGGAGATAATGTTATTAGGGATATTCACGATATAAGTTAAAGGTGGCCAATTTTAGTTTTGATCAAATAAATGTGAGGGGGGAAGGTATTTAATCTCTACATTCGAAAAAATGAGAATAGAAATCTACAATTTATAAAAAGTTATAAAAAAATTTTTTATATAAAAAACATTAAAAATATTATCTTAAAAAATTCTTATCTTAAAAAATTCATGTAGTGGGGATAGATATTATAGGGGATATTGGGATATAAGTTAGAGGTAGCCAGTTGGAAATTCGGATTCAATAAATGGGGGAAGTAAGGGCGGGATAGGTGAAATAGGTATTATATTAAAAAGAGATTACATTACATTAAAAAAGGTGCCAGTTCCAGTTCAGAATTAAGACCATTGGGGTAAAGTATTAAAATTATAAATTAACTCTGCTTCCCTTTTTAAAAGTTTATTTTCAAAATTTCCCCCCCTCCAATCTTTGCGTACCAGACATAGTCCCCAAAATTTAAGTTCCTTAATGTTGTTCTTATGGACATCTCTAAAATGTTGGTATAGATGTGTATCCAACTTCCCCTTTTCAATATTCCATAAATGTTCCCTAACCCTGTCCCTCAACATCCTAGTTGTTTCCCCTATATAAAAATATTGACACGAGCATTGTAACATATACACTACACTATACACTACACCCTTACTATTGCACCTAATTGTATCCTTGATCACAAGAAGGAAAATGATAAGAAGGATATGATAGATGTTCCATTCATCACCACATACAGTGATGATCATGGGGTGATGAGAAGAATACTAAGAAAGCATTGGCATTTAATAAAAAATGATCCAGTGATTGGAGACAAGCTCCCTCCATTCCCAAGGATAGTGTACAGAAAAACAAAAAATTTTAAATCACTTTTGGCCCCTAGTGAATTCAAAAGGAAGAAAGAAAGATCCCTTAAAGACTTAAGAGGGGAGGAAATAAGAGGTTTCTTCCCATGTGTAACTTGTAAAGCTTGTAGAAATGGGATTAAAAAGAAAAATGGTGTGCCCCCGGGGATGGACAAAGAGTATGTGATCAAGGATACAATTAGGTGCAATAGTAAGGGTGTAGTATATATGTTACAATGCTCGTGTCAATATTTTTATATAGGGGAAACAATTAGGATGTTGAGGGACAGGGTTAGGGAACATTTATGGAATATTGAAAAGGGGAAGTTGGATACACATCTATACCAACATTTTAGAGATGTCCATAAGAACAACATTAAGGATCTTAAATTTTGGGGACTATGTCTGGTACGCAAAGATTGGAGGGGGGGAAATTTTGAAAATAAACTTTTAAAAATGGAAGCAGGGTTTATTTATAATTTTAATACACTTTACCCCAATGGTCTTAATTCTGAACTGGAACTGGCACCTTTTTTAATGTAATGTAATCTCTTTTTAATATAATACCTATTTCACCTATCCCGCCCTTACTTCCCCCATTTATTGAATCCGAATTTCCAACTGGCTACCTCTAACTTATATCCCAATATCCCCTATACTATCTATCCCCACTACATGAATTTTTTAAGATAAGAATTTTTTAAGATAATCTTTTTAATGTTTTTTATATAAAAAAATGTTTTATAACTTTTTATAAATTGTATATTTCTATTCTCATTTTTTCGAATGTGGAGATTAAATACCTTCCCCCCTCACATTTATTTGATCAAAACTAAAATTGGCCACCTTTAACTTATATCGTGAATATCCCTAATAACATTATCTCCCTTTACATATATCATATATAAATTATATAATGCAATCGGTTTAATTTTATATCTAATTTTATCTCTATTTTTTATATAATCTATTTTTATTTTAGTTAATTAAATATTTTAAATAATAAATTGATTTTATAGTGTGTCTGTAAGATGGCTAAAAGTGTATATTATTTTATTTTATATAGGATTTTTGTATTTAATATTTATTAGTTTTTATGTATTATTATGAGGCTAATGACATAAAATATGACAAGGTTTGAAGAATGATTGTAGAATTGAACAGGGGAAACTTAACAAGCATGTGTCCTTGTATACATTTCCCTCATTTAACATATGCTGGAAGGAAATTGATAATCAACAAATCAGGAGCTACAGCGGGGTATTTAAAAATGCACAGGTGCAGGGAAAAGTATCTTGACAAAGACCCATACGGGTTGAAACGCGTAGAGGATTCCCACTGCTACTGAATAATACTGAATAATATCATCAAAACTGCTTTTCTGCTACTAAGTCCCTCTAACGGACGGAGACTGGAGGAGAATTCCATACCGCGTACTGTGTGAGTACTGAAGAGCGGTAACGGAATCGGAATCAGAGGTTTTCTAATACCTCTCAGTAGACTTGCGCAAGTCTGAACTACCTGGAGGTTCCGGTAACCAGGTGACGTAGAAATCTTGGAAACCGCCAGCTGCGGTCGGCTGTTTGTTTGAGCAGAGCGGCTGAGACACAGATTGGAGCCACGGTAAGAAGGCGGATAGCCTTATGTCCTACAGACTAATAACGGAGAAACTCATAGAGGCAAATTATCTCTGTTTTTCACATAAACATTTATGACAAATCTGACACAGCGCCGGTGATAAATACCGATGGCTGTTGGCTGTTTACATTTGGGACAATTTCATGGAAAGAGACTATATACTTTGCATTTAACCCTGCTGTAGCGGGCCTGTCATATACCTAATTTTTACAGACTTTTAAAGAAATAGACATTTCATTTTAGTTACCATTAGAAGTGTATTACACTTCTTGATATTAGTGTGATTTTCCAGTATTTATTTAGATTGCATATATTTATTTTGAAATATTTTATTGTTTTAAGGAAATGTCTGAATGGGTGTATGAACAACTATAGTTGAGAGTGATTGAACATCATTATTATTATTTTTTTGAGTATCTTTTTGAAGAATTTTTTCTGAGTATTATTATTTTTTCTGATAAATATCAGTTCATTAAAATATTTTAATAAACATTTATGATTATACATTAACGGTACATTTGAAGTTATTTTCAAATATCTTATCTATATTTTAATAGAGATATTTTTAATAGACATATCCACTTAACCTCCCGCTTTATGCGCCCACTGTTTCTTAATATTCTTTGGTCGATTCAAATTGTTACTATCCAGGAAGGGGATAGTTCCTTCAGTGAGGCAGTGGAGATTAGATTCAGCACTTCACCCAAATCATTGGTTTAAATAACTCTTCCCTTGGAATAAGGTCAACTTCACTTTGTGCATTGACAATAGTTTGTTTACCATAGCCTCTCTGATGTAAATTTTCAATTAGCCTATTACACTCCTATTTATAGTCCTCAACCCTAAAGCAGTTTCGTTTCATTCTGATGAATTGACCTTTGGCAATTGCTCTTGCAACGCTCTTCGGGTGATTACTAGAGGAATGCAAAAGGTTATTTTTGGCTAAAGGTTTGCTATACGTTTTAGTCTCAATCCTATTTGTGCAGTTATTTGAAAATAGAGTGATATCAAAATAATTAATTGTAGTCCTATGCCACTCCATAGTAAATCTTATGCCCATCTCATTGAGATTCAAATAATCGAGAAAATTATTGGCTTCATCATATGATCCTCTCCACTCAAGGACCAAGTCGTCAATAAATCTTTTAGAAAAGACTATAGACGATCGAAAGGGGTTTCTATCTCTAAAGATGTGGGATGCCTCCCAGCAACCTAAAAACAGGTTGGCATATGAGGGTGCAATTTTTTTTATTTATTTTTTTCAAATATTTATTTTTTGTTTATAATTGAAGAAACAAATGCAACAATACAATGCAGCAATATATAAAAAAACAAACATAATCTTTGGTAAAACCATAGGATCACAGAATGAGCCTGATCATGAGATAGAAAAGTCGACAGGCTTTAAAGTCCAACAAAACAATATTCAAAATTAAGGATCCAAGGGGGGGGCGGAGCCAGCTGCTAACATAGCCGGACGTGTTTTTATGAAGCTCCTGGCTTTCAATTATAAATACAAAGTCTAAATTATGCATGATGAGCCTAAGCTTCTAATATTCTAATAATCTCACATCTAATACAACTGCCAGCTATCCCAAGCCAGGGGAGAAGAAGAGAACACTGCAATGAGGATATTATATTGATTATGCCTCTTCAGATACGCCACGTGAAGCCTGGCCTAAAACAGGGGCATAGAAAACATGGCTGCGCTTCTCCTAAGCCAGATAATGGACTTGCTAGAGCATCATAATCAAACTCTACTAGATGCAGTTGAAGAGGCTTACAACTCTACTACTACGCATACCGCCTTCTTATCTACCCTAACTATCTCTGAGGAGGAGTGTGGCGACATAGAGAAAGCAGCGAATCCCCGGCAGCCGCCATATTTATCATCAAGACCTACACAGAATGCATTATGCTGCGATATGGTGGTGGCTTGGGAGATCACTATCCCTGAGGAGGAATGGGAATCGGAAGCTGTGCTATGTGGCTTGCGAATGGATATACCTAGTGATAGGCTTGGAGTAATGCCACAGGCAGACACACTTCAGTGCATTAACGCTTGGCTGTGGGTGCAGGGACCGCGCCCGATTTCGGCCTATCAGTTACCTTTCCGGCACTCCCTCAAACTTCATAGATTGCCCGGAGCGGACTCTATACGGCTGGCAGAACTCAGTGCTTCTGATTCTCATCTATGCCGCGACTACTGCAACTTGGCTATTGAGGAGAGCTGGCCACCGTCATTAGAGCATGTACTTCAGATGGGGAAAATAGACTTTGTGGCTGTGCACTGGGACCCCGGGGGACACATTAATCACTGCAGAGATTTCTATTGCCAGATCTGCAGCACAGCTTTCTCCCTAGCTTTGCGTTCTGGAGTTGGGTAAAATGTTCTCTCTTATAACATACCGGTCATTTGCTTTGTTTTGCACACAGGCTGCAAGCCAACTAGAGGGACCATGAACACATACAGAGAACTTTCCCAGTGTATTTCACTAACTTTCGGGGTTGGCCAGTTTTGGGGTTCAAATGTTATCCTCTGCTATCATAACCCAGTTGATTGTTTCATACTGTTTGCTGTTGATGTGTGGCATGTTTTTACCATCACATGTATTGCCTTTCATAACACTATTCTGAGTATGTTTACTTTTCTTTTCTATACTCATATAAGTTTAAATTGTTCTGACATGTTGCGAAATTGGTAGCTGCCCATCTATTGTACATATGGGAAGGAGATAATTAAATTTGACACAATAGCTTATTGTTGGATATAGGGCCCATATCCAACTAACATGGTTGCTAAGACATACTATTGCCATAAAAGCAGATTTATACCCCTATCCCGTACTCCAATAGAAGCAATGTTGCTACAACCGTACTTTTATACTAAACAGGTGAAGATACTATATGTATGTAACTATATCTCCCCAATATCAAGCAGTATCTTAGAATGATCTACATACCCTTCCTCTTCCTCACTAAGTTTAACTTATCATTTTGCACCCTATCAGACTAACTCCCAGAACAAAAAAAAAGGGAAAAATAAATAAATAAAAAATAAATAAAAAGAATTTCAGCATGTTTTAATCTCGCTTCACAGTGGCAACAACTCTGAACTCTCCAAAGTTTAAAGTTTAATGATGTCTATATTTAGTGTACATAGGCTAACCAATTGTCTATTGTGCAGCATCCCTAGTAGTACTTTTTTCACCCTAGATGCAAAAGAATTACCATAAACTACTTAATCTCTTAGTATTTACTCTTAATTTACCTACTTTATTTAGATCAGCAGGACTGATCAATAACACTAGCTAGTTGAGTCTATAATCTCTATGCACACCCTGTTTTCCTTACAGTTTCACTTGTCCTCCTCCTCAACATACTAATACTATATAATTGATGCCCTACCCCTTGAAAGTCTCCTTTGGCATATACTCCATTCATTGTATTTATCTTACCACTTCCCCCCCCACTACTCCATAATATGTCTCCTAGTTCTAGGAGAATTAAAAAAGCGGTTTCTCTTGCCTATACCGCACCTTCCATCACCCCCTTAGTATCCCTTCTACTCCTTATTGCACCATAATACGGAACCCACCTATTTTGATCGGACTAGTAAGTCTGCTTGAATTGTACCTGCTGAGTTTCTTAGCCCTTCAACATATTTCAGGGACCTTTTTAAGACCAGATATATAGCAGTTAATACCTTGATGTGTGGGTCAGAAGGCTCTCATATGGTTCCTACTTATTATTATTAGGGGGGTTTTGGTTTTGATTTTGTTATAGCACATTTAATATATTCCATTCTACATTTTAAATGTTATAAAACCGAGGTATAATGATGAGATCCAAAGATGGCCTTTTCGGCCTATATTCGCCTTCCTCTACCTTAATGCTTTTAGAAGGTCTCTTAGTGCTGGGCATCCTCTATATACAATGTCTACATGATATGTAACCTGTTGTTCTTTTTTTTCTAATTCCTTATGTGTTTATTTTGCTACTCCAGGAACATTGAAGCCTTTATCGTATGTAACATGTAGTGCAAAAATGTATTTACATAATTGATGTATGCCTTTCAAAATACCTCAATAAAAATTATTTAAAAAAAAAAAAAAAAAAAATTAAGGATCCAAGAACATATGAGATCTATACTTTACAATAAGGTCCGTGATAATGACAGATGATGGTAGGAACCTGTCAAAAAGACGTCCATATAAGGCTCCTCATGTATTATACATATTTACATTACAATTCAAGCCTAGTTTGTTGGACAGCAGAAATATTAAAGTTAAATACAATGGTAACTATTAAGATGAACCTGTGTACATTACAAATAACATAATACCAATTCAATATATACTTCCTGACCTGTGTGCAGAACAGTTTGCAGATACCAGCTAGTTTGGCTATCATTGACCCGGCTCCATGCCCTCCCACCAGGTGCAGCCATGGAAAGGGAATAAGGAAGAAGGGTGAGGGCTGAGGTTACTAGGGAGAAGAACCCACTCCAGGGAGGGATGAGAGACAACTAAGCTAATACTATGTCCTCTCCATTCTCTAAATAATGGTACCACGGTTCCCATATTTCCCAGTACAACAACTCCCTATCCATATTAAGATAGAAGCTCATTTCCATTCTAGCATAGGAATTAACTGCCTTTATGACTGTCGAGATCTCGGGGGGTGCATACTGCTTTCAGGTTCTGGCTATGCACAGCTTCATGGCTGCAAAAATAAAAATGAGTAATTTAGATCTGGATTTTGGAATTTTAGAAGGGAAGAGAAGGAAAAGTGCTATTTCCGGTCTCCTTGGAAGTTGTATTCCCATGTCCTCACATAACTGGAATATCTTACTCCAACACTGCTCCAGTACTGGGCAGTTCCACAAGACATGAATGTCCTTACCTCTCTCCCCACACTCACGCCAGCACAATGGGTTACGTATTGGGAAACATCTTAAATAATCTAGCTGGAGTGTAGTACCACCTCAAGAGGATCTTCATGTAAGACTCAATCGAGTTGGCACAGTGGAGAGTTTGCTTTGTAAGTCTATGGCTCTCTGTATGTCCATGTCCGTAATAACAACCCCCATGTCATACTCCCAATCCTTAAGTTGCCAAATCCTTTTGGAATTATTGGAGGTCAGTATCATGTTGTATTGTCTACACTGTGTTTTAGGGAGTTTAAATTTAGACAACTATATTCTCTCCCAGTTGTACAACCTAGTATATTCGAACATAATCCATGGGGGGGGGATTCTGTGTAGGCACTTTATAGTTTCCTGATAGTGGTAAAGAGCCCCATGTGTACAGTTGAGACACAATTTTTATGTCCCACTGTTTCCACTGGGCCCCAGTGAATATCTGGTAAGTTAGTAAGGAGACCCTGAATAGAATGTATCAGGGAGGGATGTGGCACTATCTCTGATAAATGCCTAAGCGCATGCCAGGTTTTCAGGTTTCCCAGGACTATCTCGTTCTTGAGCTGCAGTGCCTCCAGTCGATACGCTGGAACACAGGTAAGATCCTCCAATCCCATCCCTCTTGGCAAACCTGTTCTTTCTATATCTTTCCACACCTGTGTTTCCCCTTATTTGACCAGGCTGAAATGTGTGTTAAGCGGGCAGCTTCGTAATAATACTGAATATTGGGTAAGGCAATACCACCATGAGTAAACTTTTTTTGTGGGCTTTTCTTGGTCTTGATGATCCCCAGATGTATTTTAAGAAGAGTAAATGAAACTTATTCAGCCTCGCCTTAGATAGCTCAAGTGGTAAGCATCTAAAGTAGTACAAGAGTTTGGGAAGAATAGTCATCTTTAGGGAGGCAACTCGGCCCAGCCAAGATACCTCTCGGAATTTCCAAGAATCTAAGAGGATCGAAACATTCTGAAAAATGTGGTCATAGTTTTTGTCCCTCACTAGTTTAAGATCCGGCCCTAACTATATCCCCAAATGTTTTACTGTATCCCTGGACTACTGGAATTTGTATGCAGATTGTAATATCTCCAGCTTAGGTTTATGAATGGGAAGAGCCTCAGTTTAAAAAAATAATAATTTTATAATAGCTACATTTACTGACAAGTTGGATAGGAAAAGGTTGATGTCGTCAGCAAAGAGGGCAAACTTCTCCCCCCTTTGACTGAGCGACACTCCTTGGACTTGAGGTGGGGATCGTATGGCTAGAGCTAGGGTCTCTATAGCTAGAGTGAAAATCAGGGGCGACAAAGGGCACCCCTGCCTTGTGCCATTAGTTATAGTGAATTCAGAAGATGAGAAACCCATTCCCCTAACAACCACAGCTCGAGTACAGTGCCTTAATTGCCTTTATAATCTCCCAAGGGAACCCAAAGTGTTCCATCACCGACCATGGGTAATCCCATCTGACCATGTCAAACGCCTTTTTGGCATCTAAAGACAGGGCCAGCATGGAACACCTCCATCTAGAGGCTTCCGATAATATGTTTAGTACTCTCCTGATGTTATCCAGGCCTTCTCTAACATACGTGAGCCCCACCTGGTCCAGGTGAACCAGGCCAGGGAGGAGCAGACGCAGGCGATTAGCCCACAGTTTTGCATGCATTTTTGCATCTAAATTGTTCAGCGAGATAGGTCTATAACTACTACAGTGTGTTGGGTCTTTCCCTGTTTTCGGTAAGGTAAGAATTGAAGCCTGCAAAAATTCCCCTCTAAGAACTCCCGTCTCTCTTGCTTCCGCAAAGACTTTCCAAAGGATCGGACTTAAGTTCATCCAAAATAACTTATAGAAGGCCGCCGAGTAGACATTCGGGCCTGGCACCTTATTGTTTTGCAAATGTTTAATGACTACAGAGATTTCACTAATAGTAAATGGTTTTATGAAGTCTACCTTCGCTGATTCAGAGAGAGAGGTGAGTTTCAGATTGTCTAAGAATGATGAGATGGCGTGTATTGGGGACTCTGACCCGTGCATAGATTCCTTGAGGTTGTATAGTTTAGAGTAGTACTCAGAAAAAGCCTCTCCTATATCCCTGGGGAAGTAACTGTTATGTCTCCTCTTTTTAATTGTGAGGATTCTAGCTGCCGCTGTTCTCCCTCTTAGTTTGCGAGCTAAAAGCGTAGACGCTTTGTTTCCTTGATAATACATAATTTGTTTGAAGCGTGTATGTGCTTCTCTTACCCTTTCTAATTATATTTCCTCAATTTTTTTCCTAAGTGTGGAAATATATTTTGCCAATTGTGTAGAAGGATCAGTCTTGTTAATGGCTTCTTTGGTTCTAAGTTTAGAAACCAGCGCCTAGATTACAAGTTGTGCGTTAGGGTAAAAAAGCAGCGTTAAGAGGTCCTAACGCTGCTTTTTGCCTACCGCTGGTATTACGAGTCTTGAAGGTTTAGGGGCACCGCACACTTCTTTGGCCTTACCGCAAAACAACTTACGTAAACTTCGTAAAGTCTTTTTTCTATGGGACTTCCATAGCGCCGGTATTACGAGTCTGTCCTGGGAGGCCAAAAAGTGAGCGGTACACCCTACCCCGTCAAGAGTCCTAACGCATTTAAAAGTCAGTAGTTATGAGTTTTATGGTACAACGCCGTAACATAAAACTCATAACTAAAGTGCTAAAAAGTACACTAACACCCATAAACTACCCATTAACTCCTAAACCGAGGCACTCCCGCCTCGCAAACACTATAATAAAAAAATGTAACCCCTAATCTGCCGCTCCGGACACCGCCGCCACCTACATTATATGTAATAAACCCTAATCTGCTGCCCCGAACATCATCGACACCTACATACTATTTATTAACCCCTAATCTGCCGCCCCCAATGTCGCAGCAACCTACCTACATTTATTAACCCCTAATTTGCTGCCCCCAATGTCGCCGCAACTATATTAAAGTTATTAACCCCTAAACCTAAGTCTAACCCTAACCCTAGCACCCCCTAACTTAAATATAATTACAATAAATCTAAATAAAATTACTATCATTAACTAAATTATTCTTATTTAAAACTAAATACTTACCTATAAAATAAAACCTAAGCTAGCTACAATATAACTAATAGTTATATTGTATCTAGCTTAGGTTTTATTTTTATTTTACAGGCAAGTTTGTATTTATTTTAACTAGGTAGAATAGTTATTAAATAGTTATTAACTATTTAATAACTACCTAGCTAAAATAAATACAAATTTACCTGTAAAATAAAACCTAACCTAAGTTACAATAACACCTAACACTACACTATAATTAAATAAATTAACTAAATTAAATACAATTACCTAAATTAAATTAAATTAAATTAGCTAAAGTACAAAAAAAACAAACACTAAATTACAGAAAATAATAAACAAATTACAGATATTTAAACTAATTACACCTAATCTAACAGCCCTATTAAAATAAAAAAAGCCCCCCAAAATAAAAAAAAACCCTAGCCTAATCTAAACTACCAATAGCCCATAAAAGGGCCTTTTGCGGGGCATTGCCCCAAAGTAATCAGCTCTTTTTCCTGTAAAAAAAAATACAAACAAACCCCCAACAGTAAAACCCACCTCCCACACAACCAACCCCCCAAATAAAATACTATCTAAAAAAAACCTAAGTTCCCCATTGCCCTGAAAAGGGCATTTGGATGGGCATTGCCCTTAAAAGGGCAGTTAGCTCTATTGCATTGCATCAGCCAATAGTATTTTTCTACCTTAATTTGATTGGCTGATAGAATTCTATCAGCCAATTGGAATCTAAGGGACGCCATCTTGGATGACGTTACTTAAAGGTACCTTCATTCAGCTTTAGTCCGCGTCGGATGTCTTGAAGATGGACCCGCTCCGCGCCGGATGGATGAAGATAGAAGATGCCGTCTGGATGAAGACTTCTGCCCTTCTGAAGGATCACTTCGCCTGGCTTGGATGAAGACTTCTCCCGGCTTCGTTGAGGACTTCGGCCCAGCTTGGATGAAGACTTCTCCCGGTAAGTCGATCTTCAGGGGGTTAGTGTTAGGTTTTTTTAAGGGTGTATTGGGTGGGTTTTATTTTTAGGTTAGGGACTTTGGGCCTGCAAAGGAGCTAACTGCCCTTTTAAGGGCAATGCCCACCCAAACGCCCTTTTCAGGGCAATGGGGAGCTTAGTTTTTTTTAGATAGTATTTTATTTGGGGAGTTGGTTGTGTGGGTGGTGGGTTTTACTGTTGGGGGGGGTTGTTTGTATTTTTTTTACAGGTAAAAGAGCTGATTATTTTGAGGCAATGCCCATCAAAAGGCCCTTTTAAGGGCTATTGGTAGTTTAGTTTAGGCTAGGGATTTTTTTTATTTTGGGGGGCTTTTTTATTTTAATAGGGCTATTAGATTAGGTGTAATTAGTTTAAATATCTGTAATTTGTTTATTATTTTCTGTAATTTAGTGTTTGTTTGCTTTTGTACTTCAGCTAATTTAATTTAGGTAATTGTATTTAATTTAGTTAATTTATTTAATTATAGTGTAGTATTAGGTGTTATTGTAACTTAACTTAGGTTTTATTTTTATTTTACAGGCAAGTTTGTATTTATTTTAGCTAGGTAGTTATTAAATAGTTAATAACTATTTAATAACTATTCTACCTAGTTAAAATAAATACAAACTTGCCTGTAAAATAAAAATAAAACCTAAGCTAGATACAATATAACTATTAGTTATATTGTAGCTAGCTTAGGGTTTATTTTATAGGTAAGTATTTAGTTTTAAATAGGAATAATTTAGGTAATGATAGTAATTTTATTTAGATTTATTGTAATTATATTTAAGTTAGGGGGTGTTAGGGTTAGGGTTAGACTTAGTTTTAGGGGTTAATAACTTTAATATAGTGGCGGCAACGTTGGGGGCGGCAGATTAGGAGTTAATAAATGTAGGTAGGTTGCGGCGACATTGGGGGCGGCAGATTAGGAGTTAATAAATAGTATGTAGGTGGCGGCGATGTTGGGGGCAGCAGATTAGGGGTTAATAAATATAATGTAGGTGGCGGCGATGTCCGGAGCGGCAGATTAGGGGTTAATAAATATAATGCAGGCGTCGGCGATGTCGGGGGCGGCAGATTAGGGGTTAATAAGTGTAAGATTAGGGGTGTTTAGACTCGGGTTCATGTTAGGGTCTTAGGTGTAGACATAACTTTTATTTCCCCATAGGAATCAATGGGGCTGGGTTAAGGAGTTTTACGCTGCTTTTTTGCAGGTATTAGACTTTTTCTCAGCCGGCTCTCCCCATTGATTCCTATGGGGAAATCGTGCACGAGCACGTACGACCAGCTCACCACTGACTGATCTGACCATGAGCATGTGCTTATGCGGGAATTCAAGAATCTATCAAGAGACCAAGGGGTCGATCCGATATAAATCGTCGCCCGCAAAAGCCGGCGACGCCAATATTTGCGCGGATTTGGTATCACATATACGGCGTAACCTAGAAGTTACGCCCGTATATTTCTGCCGTCGCCCGCAGTTTTTTGGGCCATAGGCAGGTATACCAAACCCGCGCAGTTTGGTATCCAATATGCAGCGTAAGGACTTACGTGGCGAAAATGGAGAAAACTTACTCCATTTTCACCTCGCCACAAAAAGCAGCCGTAAGAAGCCTTACGCTGACTATTGGAGCCCCGTAACTCCCTAAACTAACTAGAAAATAAACCTAACACCTAACGCATGCGCAATGTCTATCTCCCTGTCAACCGCGACCCCCCCCCCCCCGAAATCCCTAATAAAGTTATTACCCCCTAAACCGCCGCTCCCGGACCCCGCCGCCATCTACATAAACTAACCCCCTACTGTGAGCCTCTAAAACCGCCGCCATCTACCTTATCTATCCCCTAATCTGACCCCTTACACCGCCGCCACCTATATAAAAATTATTAACCCCTAATGTAAGCCCCTTACACCGCCGCCATCTCTATTAAAATGATTAACCCCTAATTTAATCTACCTACCCCGCCGCCAGCTATATTATCTATATTAACCCTAAGTATATTATAGTTAATATAGGTATTATATTATATATATTAACTATATTAACCCTAATTATATTAGGGTTAATATAGTTAATATAGTTACTATAGTATTTATATTAACTATATTAACTCTATCTAACCCTAACTAAATTTATATTAAATTAATCTAATTCATTTATAAACTAAAATATTCCTATTTAAATCTAAATACTTACCTATAAAATAAACCCTAAGATAGCTACAATATAATTAATAATTACATTGTAGCTATGTTAGGGTTAATATTTATTTTACAGGTAAATTGTTAATTATTTTAACTAGGTATAATAGATATTAAATAGTTATTAACTATTTAATATCTACCTAGTTAAAATAATTACCCAATTACCTGTAAAATAAATCCTAACCTAAGTTACAAATACACCTACACTATCAATAAATTTAATAAACTACAAACATCTATCTAAAAATACAATTAAATTAACTAAACTAAATTACAAAAAAAAACAAACACTAAATTACAAAAAATAAAAAAAAGATTACAAGATATTTAAGCTAATTACACCTATTCTAAGCCCCCTAATAAAATAATAAACCCCCAAAATAAAAAAAATTCCCTGCCCTATTCTAAATTCAACACATTTCAAAGCTCTTTACCTTACCAGCCCTTAAAAGGGCCTTTTGTGGGGCATGCCCCAAAGAATTCAGCTCTTTTGCATACAACAAATACAATACCCCCCCCCCATTACAACCCACCACCCACATACCCCTATTCTAAACCCACCCAAACCCCCCTTAAAAAAGCCTAACACTACCCCCCTGAAGATCTCCCTACCTTGTCTTCACCACACCGGGCCGAACTCCTGATCCGATCCGGGCGATGTCTTCCTCCAAGCGGCAAAGAAGAATTCTTCCTCCGGCGATGTCTTCCTCCAAGCGGCAAAGAAGAATTCTTCCTCCGGCGACGTCTTCCTCCAAGCGGCAGCAAAGTCTTCATTCTTCCGGCGGCATCTTCAATCTTCTTTCTTCGCTCCGCCGCCGCGGAGCATCCATCCCGGCCGACTGCTGAACTTGGAATGAGGTACCTTTAAATGACGTCATCCAAGATGGCGTCCGCCGAATTCCGATTGGCTGATAGGATTCTATCAGCCAATCGGAATTAAGTTAAAAAAATCTGATTGGCTGATTGAATCAGCCAATCAGATTCAAGTTCAATCCGATTGGCTGATCCAATCAGCCAATCAGATTGAGCTCGCATTCTATTGGCTGATCGGAACAGCCAATAGAATGCGAGCTCAATCTGATTGGCTGATTGGATCAGCCAATCGGATTGAACTTGAATCTGATTGGCTGATTCAATCAGCCAATCAGATTTTTTTAACTTAATTCCGATTGGCTGATAGAATCCTATCAGCCAATCGGAATTCGGCGGACGCCATCTTGGATGACGTCATTTAAAGGTACCTCATTCCAAGTTCAGCAGTCGGCCGGGATGGATGCTCCGCGGCGGCGGAGCGAAGAAAGAAGATTGAAGATGCCGCCGGAAGAATGAAGACTTTGCTGCCGCTTGGAGGAAGACGTCGCCGGAGGAAGAATTCTTCTTTGCCGCTTGGAGGAAGACATCGCCGGAGGAAGAATTCTTCTTTGCCGCTTGGAGGAAGACATCGCCCGGATCGGATCAGGAGTTCGGCCCGGTGTGGTGAAGACAAGGTAGGGAGATCTTCAGGGGGGTAGTGTTAGGCTTTTTTAAGGGGGGTTTGGGTGGGTTTAGAATAGGGGTATGTGGGTGGTGGGTTGTAATGGGGGGGGGTATTGTATTTGTTGTATGCAAAAGAGCTGAATTCTTTGGGGCATGCCCCACAAAAGGCCCTTTTAAGGGCTGGTAAGGTAAAGAGCTTTGAAATTTGTTGAATTTAGAATAGGGCAGGGAATTTTTTTTATTTTGGGGGTTTATTATTTTATTAGGGGGCTTAGAATAGGTGTAATTAGCTTAAATATCTTGTAATCTTTTTTTTATTTTTTGTAATTTAGTGTTTGTTTGTTTTTGTAATTTAGTTTAGTTAATTTAATTGTATTTTTAGATAGATGTTTGTAGTGTATTAAATTTATTGATAGTGTAGGTGTATTTGTAACTTAGGTTAGGATTTATTTTACAGGTAATTGGGTAATTATTTTAACTAGGTAGATATTAAATAGTTAATAACTATTTAATATCTATTATACCTAGTTAAAATAATTAACAATTTACCTGTAAAATAAATATTAACCCTAACATAGCTACAATGTAATTATTAATTATATTGTAGCTATCTTAGGGTTTATTTTATAGGTAAGTATTTAGATTTAAATAGGAATATTTTAGTTTATAAATGAATTAGATTAATTTAATATAAATTTAGTTAGGGTTAGATAGAGTTAATATAGTTAATATAAATACTATAGTAACTATATTAACTATATTAACCCTAATATAATTAGGGTTAATATAGTTAATATATATAATGTAATACCTATATTAACTATAATATACTTAGGGTTAATATAGATAATATAGCTGGCGGCGGGGTAGGTAGATTAAATTAGGGGTTAATCATTTTAATAGAGATGGCGGCGGTGTAAGGGGCTTACATTAGGGGTTAATAATTTTAATATAGATGGCGGCGGGGGTTAGGGGCTCACTTTAGGGGGTTATAGATATAATATAGCTGGCGGCGGGGTACGGGAGCGGCGGTTTAGGGGTTAATAATTTTATTAGGTTGCGGCGGGGTAAAGGAGCGGCGGTTTAGGGGTTAATAGCTTTTTTATTGTTAGGCTAGTGAGGGGGGATAGCGGATAGAGGGTTAGACAGTGCGGGCTATGTTAGGGAGGCGTCTTAGACAGTGCGGGCTATGTTAGGGAGGCGTGTTAGACAGTGCGGGTGTTTTAGACTTTAGTCAGGTTTTATAGGCGCCGGCAGATTCTAACGTGGCGCAAGTCACTGGCGACGACAGAAATTTGTACTTACGCAGATTTCTGGACATCGCTGGTTTGTGAGACTTACGGCACGTTAGCATCTGACGGCGACCTATATGGGATGGCTCGAGTTGCGAGCTGAAACTGCGGGCGACGCCGGTTCCCTCACTTGCGCCGCAAAATGCGATCGATATCGGATCGCGCCCCAAGAGTCTGTAAAGAAATAGTCCAGCCGAGAGTATGTGTTGTGAGGTCTAGGGAAAATCGTGTAATCTGTAGTGGTTGAATGTAGTGCCCGCCAGATATCGTATAAATTGTACTGTGCTATGTGGGACCAGATTTTGGCTGCTGTGTTTATGGTGTATGTGTCCATTTCCCTACCAGCCTGGACCCATTTATCTACTGCGGGATCCCAAGCTATATTAAAATCCCCCTCATGATTAGCGTGCCCGTCTTGAGTGACTCAACTTTGGAGAGTAGTGACTTTAGATACTTGGGTTGAGATTGATTGGGGACATAGACATTTACCAATGTGAACAAAGAGTCATTTAATTTTCAAGTTCAGATTAAATATCTCCCCTGTGCATCTGTTTCATCATAAATGTGTTCAAACCCTATCGACCTGTGGATTAAAACAGCTACACCCCTTGATTTCTCCTCAAACGATGAATAAAACAACGTTGGGAATTCTGTGGACCTGTATGGATCCGGGAGGGAGGTCACCCAGTGGGTTTCCTGCAGGAAAATGACATGGGCTTTCAAGAATTTCATTAAATTTGTTAACAAGCTTCGTTTTTTTGGAGAGTTTAAGCCCTTAGCATTTAAAGTAGCAAACGTTATAGTTTCACAAGGTTCTTCCATATTTCTAGGGGGTGAGGGGAGGGGTCTCCTCGTGGTAAGGAGGGGAGTGGGAGAGGGCAGGGATCAGAGGCAACTCACCGCACCTGGAGAGGACACGGAACCGGGTCTCTCGAACCAAGAATTACCTCAATAATTGTCTAGCTGGAATGCTTGAATAGATCTGAAGGTATAAAAAACAGACGAATATGTAAACAGTCTAATCAGTAACAGAATATGACAATACAGAATCTGCAGATGCTCAGAAACAACTATTGAACCTGTACTCTGAGTCACCTGTCTAACTTGGCTGCCATATATTATCCAATTCAAGTTTCTGAAAAAGAGATGGACTTAGGTTTGTGTAATAGATAAGGCGGTTAAGTATTCCGCCAAAGGAAGAGGTACACCTATAAGAGTATGTGTCCTCTTTGGTCCCCATAAAAGGGGATAATACTATCAGTATTTACGTGAGGGGGGAATGAGTGTTGCAAAGTAAAGAGCAACTCTAGTGCTGCGGGGGAGGGGAAAATGAACATGTGAAATAAATTTATACCGTGTGAACAGGTGAGTATTGTATAAGATATATTAACCCATCATCCCCAGGTTTATCCGGGGTGTGTATGTTTACAGCTTAAACAACCAGAGAAATTGCCGAGTGTGGAAGGGGTTAAAACAGTGTTCTTTAAGACAAACAGTCTAAATGTTGGGAACAGATAGTATTAATCCTACTTTGCAGGTATAAATGTCACTGATACATTGGAAATCCAGAGGCGTACAAATCTGCACTTATAACAAGCAAAAACAAATACCTTCGAATGTAGCGATCTCCACAGCTACAACTCTGACCTGAGTTAGTCGATGTGCCGGGTTTTTTTTAAATATAAAGGGAGTGCAGAATTATTAGGCAAATGAGTATTTTGACCACATCATCCTCTTTATGCATGTTGTCTTACTCCAAGCTGTATAGGCTCGAAAGCCTACTACCAATTAAGCATATTAGGTGATGTGCATCTCTGTAATGAGAAGGGGTGTGGTCTAATGACATCAACACCCTATATCAGGTGTGCATAATTATTAGGCAACTTCCTTTCCTTTGGCAAAATGGGTCAAAAGAAGGACTTGACAGGCTCAGAAAAGTCAAAAATAGTGAGATATCTTGCAGAGGGATGCAGCACTCTTAAAATTGCAAAGCTTCTGAAGCGTGATCATCGAACAATCAAGCGTTTCATTCAAAATAGTCAACAGGGTCGCAAGAAGTGTGTGGAAAAACCAAGGCGCAAAATAACTGCCCATGAACTGAGAAAAGTCAAGCGTGCAGCTGCCAAGATGCCACTTGCCACCAGTTTGGCCATATTTCAGAGCTGCAACATCACTGGAGTGCCCAAAAGCACAAGGTGTGCAATACTCAGAGACATGGCCAAGGTAAGAAAGGCTGAAAGACGACCACCACTGAACAAGACACACAAGCTGAAACGTCAAGACTGGGCCAAGAAATATCTCAAGACTGATTTTTCTAAGGTTTTATGGACTGATGAAATGAGAGTGAGTCTTGATGGGCCAGATGGATGGGCCAGTGGCTGGATTGGTAAAGGGCAGAGAGCTCCAGTCCGACTCAGACGCCAGCAAGGTGGAGGTGGAGTACTGGTTTGGGCTGGTATCATCAAAGATGAGCTTGTGGGGCCTTTTCAGGTTGAGGATGGAGTCAAGCTCAACTCCCAGTCCTACTGCCAGTTTCTGGAAGACACCTTCTTCAAGCAGTGGTACAGGAAGAAGTCTGCATCCTTCAAGAAAAACATGATTTTCATGCAGGACAATGCTCCATCACACGCGTCCAAGTACTCCACAGCGTGGCTGGCAAGAAAGGGTATAAAAGAAGAAAATCTAATGACATGGCCTCCTTGTTCACCTGATCTGAACCCCATTGAGAACCTGTGGTCCATCATCAAATGTGAGATTTACAAGGAGGGAAAACAGTACACCTCTCTGAACAGTGTCTGGGAGGCTGTGGTTGCTGCTGCACGCAATGTTGATGGTGAACAGATCAAAACACTGACAGAATCCATGGATGGCAGGCTTTTGAGTGTCCTTGCAAAGAAAGGTGGCTATATTGGTCACTGATTTGTTTTTGTTTTGTTTTTGAATGTCAGAAATGTATATTTGTGAATGTTGAGATGTTATATTGGTTTCACTGGTAAAAATAAATAATTGAAATGGGTATATATTTGTTTTTTGTTAAGTTGCCTAATAATTATGCACAGTAATAGTCACCTGCACACACAGATATCCCCCTAAAATAGCTATAACTAAAAACAAACTAAAAACTACTTCCAAAACTATTCAGCTTTGATATTAATGAGTGTTTTGGGTTCATTGAGAACATGGTTGTTGTTCAATAATAAAATTAATCCTCAAAAATACAACTTGCCTAATAATTCTGCACTCCCTGTATGATCTGTTCGCTCCAACCTGCCTCCGGTCTGCAGCCCAGCCGCCAGCAAGAAGACTGTGCTTCATACACAGGTGGTCCAGATGGAAAGCTGCACCAGTGTGCTGCTCCGGCTCCTCCGCTCACAACGCGAAGACTGGAAGTTCCACTCTCACCCTGTGTATCCAATGGGACGCTGGCAAATTAGGGGCTTGTCAGTTGAGGGCTTGTCACTCGTCGGCAAATGCAGGTACTGATGTATCCTAGGTATAGGAAGATCCTAACGTAGCCAAACAAAACGGCTTTCACTGTGGAAGTAGTGCTGCTTCAATGGGCATAGAGAATAGAAACCAAAAAGGAACTGGAAGCAGCAGCTTGCATAAAACATAGCATTTATTCAGTCAATAGATAAAAATCCATGGAGGAACGTAGATACACAGAAAAAAACAGTATACGCTTTTCGGCTAAGCGCCGTACTCACTACCTGCTACAGAATTGGCAAAAATATTCTCAACAAGCAAGTCTGATTTTGCATTAACTGATTTATTCCAGGACATGGACAAATTGTGTATTAAAGAAACTAAATTGCATTGGGACATTTGGACACTGGGGAAATATTTATATCTTAACATGATACCCAGAGGTCTAAGAATATCGAAATATCCCACATTTGAAGTGGACGATACTGAGTTCATTAATTCCTTGAATAATATACTAAATGAATGTTCTGCTAGATTAATGGTTTTATTGGTGGCTTATAAAATCAAATTGTTGAGTGATGTCAGAGAAAGTATTAATGTGATTCAAATTGAATTGAACAAACGTAAACATGAAACTGATTACCCTAGATTTGATGAAGTACTTAGAAAGTCTGTAGCAGATATTAAAGCTGCAGTAATGAACACAAAACACATTAAATACTTGTGAGATCAAGCTGACTATGACACCAACACAATTCATGTTTGGAATAAAACACAAAGATTTAACACACGCAGACAACATAATAGAAATAGGAGTAGGGGTAGGTCTCGTAATAGAAATCAAGGACATAGATCCAATAGTGGTCAGCATGTTACATTTTCAGATAGTGATGCCGAATCTGGTGACGATAGGCACAACTCAGATATTGACATAGGCAACAAAGACAGACCAGGCATTTTAAAAAGCACCACTGTACAAATGACACAGGCATATGATAATACCACACAATCTTCTGTAAGACCGAAAGATAAAAACAAATATAGTACTTTAGTTACTGCCAGTACTGATAGGATAAAGTCCAATGAAACAGATATGCCATCTACTTCAGGCCAGGGTCACAATAGCAGTCACTTGGATCAGGTTTTTCCAGTGGTCCCAAGGAACCCCCAGGGGGGAGGGAACACTCAAAGTCAACAGAATCATTATCCTCTAAGAGGAACGAAACCGACCAACAAGTACACACCCTCAGTGTAATTAATTTGTCTAATACTGTATTAAGTGACCCTCAAATTAAACTATTAAGTTTAGGCCTTGGCATTGTAACAGTTATTGGGTTTGATTTATTAAAAACAATGTTGGATGTAAACCGTTTGGTTCGTAACATTACTTTGAAAAAACATTTTTCGGATTCTAATAGAGATCTCACATCCATATCTGAGAAAGATCCTGGTTCTACTATAACCAGGATAAATTTAAATACTGATTTGTCTTTCCCAGAGATCTGTGATGTAATATCACTTGATACTATGGCCAGAGATGGTTTCACAGACATGGATGTGAAATATGTTGATAAATTTGTGGGTTTCAAAAAAGCTTCCACTTTTTATCCAATCCACAGAAGGGGCCCCCTTGTCGAAAAATTCTATAACAGGGTAGAAAAGGATTTAAAGGATCTTGCCTTTAATAAAGATAAAAATAGGCCCCCTGACAATCTTTCAAAATTGGAAAGACAAGCCCTTAAGGATTTACAAAGTAATGATAACATTGAGATTCGTACTGCTGACAAGGGGGGCTCTGTTGTGGTCTTGGATAAACAGGATTACAAAATGGAAGCTCTATGCCAACTCACTGATTCTACCCAATATTCTGTTCTCCCCTCTAATCCCACTAAACGTTATCAGGTTGAACGTATGCATCTTCTGGACAATGGTTTAGAGCAGGGCTTTCTTGACAGAGAAACCATAGATTACTTATATGTTGAATTTCCTGTGACTCCTGCGTTCCACCATCTCCCGAAGGTGCATAAGTCCCTGTCAGAAGTTGCTGGTTGTCCAATTGTTAGTGGAATTGGATCCCTTTTTGAACATACATCATAATAGCTTGATGCCATATTGTGTTCTTTGGTTCAGGCTTTGCCGAGTTACTTACAGGACACAAAACATGTTCTAAGAGTCATGAGCATTTTACAATGGGATTCCACTAACAGTTGGATGACAGTAGATGTTACTGCTTTATATTCGCCTATACCTCATGAGTTAGGTCTCTTGGCTTTGGATTTTATTTTAACCAACTACTCTAATTTAAGTAATGACTTCAAGAAGTATGTAATTGAGGTAACAAGTTTTCTCCTGTGTTAC
Source organism: Bombina bombina (assembly GCF_027579735.1). Taxonomy (NCBI): domain Eukaryota; kingdom Metazoa; phylum Chordata; class Amphibia; order Anura; family Bombinatoridae; genus Bombina; species Bombina bombina. Next base: position 452,244,048 of record NC_069501.1, on the reverse strand, counting down.
AATTACTTTGAGTTTGAGGGTTTTTTTTTATCTCCAGAGATGTGGGACAGCGATGGGGGCAAAATTTGCCCCTGTGTACGCCAACCTGTATATGGGTTGGTGGGAGCTGTCCCACATCTATGGAGATTTGAACCCCTTCAGACTCAACATTTCATACTACGGTTGTTTTATAGACGACCTTCTCTTTATTTGGAAAGGGAAAATGGAAGACAAGGAAAGATTCCTCATGTATATCAATCACAATAATCTTAACCTAAAATTTCATGAAACAACTATCCATTTCCTTGATATTTCCTTACAGGGAACTGAAGAAGGCAAAATTGAGAGTAGCATATACAGGAAGCCTATATCAGGCAACTCGGTACTGCATGCAAAAAGTTGTCACCCTAAAAATGTTACATACTCAATAGCAAAGGGTCAATTGATCAGAGCCAAGAGAAACTGTTCCACTCATAAAACATTTATTAAACATCAGAAAGATTTACTTGACCGTTTAGACAACAGGGGATACCCCAAGAAAGTGGTTAATAGGGCAGTTCGTGAAGTTCAAAAAATTGATTGCAATTTAATGTTAAAAGAAAAAGACAAAAAACAAATTAAAAAGCCTGGTCAAGTTACGTTTGTAACTGATTTTAGCTCTGACTACCAGTCTGTATGTGATATCATCAAGAAACACTTCAAACTCCTTGTGGCAGATGATAGGCTCATAAACTGTGTATCCGAAGGGATCAGATGCTCTTACCGTCGTAACAAAACATTGGGTAATCTTTGTCACCCACAGTCCTGAGCAATCCTCGTGCCACAATGAGTTCCTGGTTGACATCTAAGGGTATGTTTAGATGTGGGAACAATAGGTGTAAAGCCTGTGATTATATTGTCATATCTGATACATTTACATCTACAGTTACCCATCAATCATTTGACATTAATTATTGTTTAAATTGTACATCAAATTATGTCATTTATTTGATAACTTGCATTTTGTGCAACATTCAATATGTTGGACTTACGACTAGGGACATCAGGTCCCGCATCAGAGAACACTTGTCCACTATTAATGTGGGCAAGTCTTCCTCACCTATAGTACAACATTTTTGTACTAAACATAACAAAGATGCTTCATCATTCAGATGGTTAGCTATAGACTACATATCTCATCCCAAAAGAGGAGGAGACAGACTAAGGCTTTTAGAAAAGCGTGAGATGCTATGGATATTTAAATTGTCCACTAAGGTCCCATTGGGCCTCAATGCTGAATATGACTTAATTAATTATTGGGAGTAAAAAGTCTACCCACTATTCAGCTGACATTATCCATCTATGCACTGCTATTTGAGCAGCATTTTGTTATGGTATCCATTTATACTCTATATTTGCAGGAGTTTCAATAGTATTATGTGTATTTATTATGCAGCCGCTTATGCACATACTATATCTTAGTAGTGTGTTTTTTCACACCATATGTGCATAAAAATAAAATGTAATTAATATATGTGGCGCATTTTATTACCTTACATTTCTCATTTTATATGGAGCCCTTGCAGTTGCACCTTTATCAGAGTTATGGCTTCATTTGGCCATTTATTATTATCTTATAACAATAATATGTATTTCATGTGCCTCAGTTATTTTTATTTATCACCTATTTTGTATATATATATATATATACATATATTTTTTCATCAAATGTCTTCTCTCCTCATATTTATTTATTTATATTCATTTCCACCATATTTAACATCTTATGTGGATTTTTAATGTATACCCCATATTTATTCCATTTATTCCGATATGATATTCATTGCAGCATTCCACAGTGTGTTCTATTCTATTTTGCAAATCAAGTAATTTAAATGAATTATTTATTTGCCAGTATTATAGTGATACTATTAATTATCTTTGTATTATATGTATATATGTAATTACACTGTAGCAGAGGGTAATGAATTGTGTTAACATGTAAATACGGTACAGGTACACTCTGACACGTCATTTAGAAATGTGTTTAGAATGAAACTTTTATCCAATAGGGGTTAAGTACACCCTTTTTAAATTCACATGTGAACCCAAAATCCTTAGCAGTAGTGAGTACGGCGCTTAGCCGAAACGCATATACTGCTTTTTTCTGTGTATCTACGTTCCTCCATGGATTTTTATCTATTGACTGAATAAATGCTATGTTTTATGCAAGCTGCTGCTTCCAGTTCCTTTTTGGTTTCTACTGTGTACAGCTTAACTCATGCAACAAAACTTGAAACTTATAAAAAGTACAATACTAACTGATGCCATAACTTGGTTACTGCCCATTATGCCTAGGTAAGACAGAGAAAGACTACACTGCCAGTATACTTAAAACACCAGGTTTTTGTGCCCTGTGGCAGGGGGTTTTACTCAGGGGCTGCAGGATGAAGTGCAGAGGTAGTTCCGGAACTGTGTGCAGAAGTAGAAGGTTCCCTTGAGTCTTGATTCGATGAGAGTGAGATGTCCCATTATTTAAGCAAGAGAAGACCCTCTTTTGGGGTGGTTATGGTGTGTGTTACTCCTTCCCTTGTAACAATCAGTCTAGTTCGATATCCCCACCGATATCTGATGTTGTTTTTCCTTAAAGCTTGCATAATGGAATGTCCTCCTCTTTTGTAGAGTGTAGGGTGAGATATCTGGGAATATTGTCACTTGGAACTTTTGTGGTAGGGATTGTTTACTGACCATTTCACAGAGAATCCTTTCTTTATGTGTAAAAAAATGAATTCTTGCTAGCACATCTCTCAGTTTATCTTGAGAGACATTTCTAGGTCTTGGGACTCGGTGAACTCTGTCTAGAATAAGACCCAGTGGTTCCATATTTGGAAAAAGTTGATGACACAGTTCCAAGATGAACTCAAGTCAGCTTGACTGACCTCTTCTGAGACTCCCCTGAATCTCAGGATATTCCCTCTCTATCTGTCCTCATATCGGCTAGTTTGAGTTCCAGATCAGAAATCTGGGTAGACAGATTTTGGGAGTATGAAAGGAGATTTGCATGGTCGATGGCTAGGTCCTCATGTTTCCTCTCCAAAGTCTCTGTGTGCTCACCCAACACTGCTATATCCCTATGAAGTTCAGCGGCAGAGCCCTTTACCTCTCTTGTCAGAGTATCCTGGAGCATGATCATGCGGTGTGTGAGGACCTCAACAATGTTAGAAGCCATAGCATCTTCTGCTGGGGGTTGAGAGTCCATGCTGCTATCCGAACAGCACACATCCAATGAAGGACGGGAATCTCTTGCTGACATTGACCATGATGTAAGTTGATCTTTAAAATTATCTGCAACTGTTTTCTTTGGGTGGGGTACTGTCTTTGGCTTCTTTCTAGCAGCCTGAGACATAGTATAAGGACAGAAAGGAATGTCTGGGAGCTGTTATTGGAGCAATGACAACATGCAGCTTTCTATAGCCACTACGTGGACGCTAGTATAAATATAATACATACATAGTCCCCCTTGGTGACAGTTTAGCATGTTAAGCTAGCATTGTTGATTTGTAGGAAGAAATCCGATTTGTAGGAAGAAATCCCATACTAACTTCACAACAACAAATTAGGTCACTAGTTGATGAGGGCACAGAAAGAGAATACATTGATAAAAAGACAGCTGAATATTTATGCGTCCCTTATCCTAAAACACCAGCCTTCCACTTGTTTCCAAAGGTACAGAAATCCCTCAATAACATCAAAGGTTATTGGGTAGATAGTGTACCACAGCCTTTGGTTGCCCAGCTGTGGAGCTATCCTAGAGACACAAAGCATCTCTTAAATCTTTTCACTGATTTCTATTGGGATGATGCCCATAGCTGGAAAACCATAGATGTGGTTTCCTTATATTCTTCCATTCCTCATCAATGGGGACTTAAAGCTATTGAATATTTTTTGTCCTGCTACTGAGTTTGATTATGAACAGGTTATTTTTTTTGTTGAGGTGGTTAAATACCTCCTTGAACATAACCTCTTTGAGTTTGAGGTGAAATTCTATCTCCAGAGATGTGGGACAGCGATGGGTGCAAAGTTTGCGCCCTCATATGCCAACCTGTTTTTATGTTGGTGGGAGATGTCCCACATCTTTGGAGATAGAAACCCCTTTCGATCGTCTATAGTCTTTTCTAAAAGATTTATTTTGACGACTTGGTCCTTGTGGGGAGAGGATCATATGATGAAGCCAATAATTTTCTTGATTATTTGAATTTCAATGAGATGGGCATAAGATTTACTATGGAGTGGCATAGGACTACAATTAATTATCTTGATATCATTCTATTTTAAAATAACTGCCCAAATAGGATTGAGACTAAAACGTATCGCAAACCTATAGCCAAAAATAACCTCTTGCATTCATCTAGTAATCACCCGAAGAGCAAGAGCAAATGCCAAAGGTCAATTTATCAGAATGAAACGCAACTGCTCTAGGTTTGAGGACTATAAAGAGGAGTGTAATAGGCTAAGTGAAGATTTACATTAGAGAGGCTATGGTAAACAAACTATTGCCAATGCAAAAAATGAAGTTGACCTAATTCCAAGGGAAGAGTTATTGACATGAAGAGAAAAAATCCCCCTCAGGTCACTTTTGTCACTAGTCATATTAGTCATAGTGACCAATATTCACAAGTTTGTACCACTATAAAAAAGCACTTTCCAATACTGCTAGCAGATAATAAACTAAAGGATATAGCAGATAATGGTTGTAGGTTTTCCTACAGGCGCAGTGTTACCTTGGTTAATATCTTATCTCCAACAGTCCTTCCTAAAAGAGACACCTAGTAGCTGGTTATCTCATAAAGGCACATTTAAATGTGGTAGCTCCAGGTGTAAGGCCTGTGATTTTATCCAACAAGCTACTCACTTTGAGTCTTTTGTCGCTGGCATGAGATATGAAACCTCTAATTGTATAAATTGTAGTATGTGCTTTGTGGTGTATCTGATATAATGCGTACAATCTAAACTTCAATACGTTGGCCTTACGTACAGAGGTGAGGTCTAGAATAAGAGAGCACCTGAGTAATATTAATTGCAAAAAGGAGTGTTCAGCTTTAGCTACCCACTTTATACATGAACACAATCAGTCAGTTGACACATTAAAGTGGCAAGCCATAGAAATTGTACCTCGCCCAAAGAGAGGGGGTTATAGGACTAAAGAATTATTCTGTAGAGAGACCTTTTGGATTTTTAAATTGGGTACTAGGTATCCTAGAGGTTTTAATTCTACCTATGATATCATGAATCATTGGGAACATTAAGTCATCTCTGATGTTCTGTATTATATATTTACATCATTCTTATATATTCTTGAAATGATAAAGAGCTATATATGATAAAGGTTAAGACCTTTAATGTTCTCCCTCTATATCTAATATGCCCACTTGTATACAATTGTATAGCTATGCTGACAAAATGATTTTGTGACATTTCACACAGATATATTATGTATTTAACATTCATTGTCTACTACTATTGTCTATTACTATTGTCTTCCTCCTTTCTCCCAATAGCTCTGCTGTTTAAAGTATATACTGTTCAATTGCTAATAAGCTCTGGAGGCTGCATACATTTCTCATAGATTTATATTTATATACAAAGAGGACTCAATTAACTTACCGCTAGATTTAGAGTTTTGCGGCCAAAGGGGTGCGTTAGCTACGCGTGTTTTTTTTCCCCCGCACCTTTTAAACAATGCTGGTATTTAGAGTTCTCTGAAGGGCTGCGTTAGGCTCCAAAAAGGGAGCGTAGAGCATAATTTACCGCCACTTCAATTCTCAATACCAGCGTTGCTTACGGACGCGGCCCCATTGCTTCCTATGTGGAAACACTTCCTAAATCTGCACCTAACACCCTAACATGTACCCCGAGTCTAAACACCCCTAACCTTACACTTATTAAGCCCTAATCTGCTGCCCCCGCTATCGCTGACACCTGCATTACACAATTAACCCCTAATCTGCTGCTCCGGACACCGCCGCCACCTACATTATAGCTATGTACCCCTAATCTGCTGCCCCTAACATCGCCAACCCCTATATTATATTTATTAACCCCTAATCTGCCGCCCCCAACGTCGCCGCTACCTATCTACACTTATTAACCCCTAATCTGCCGACCGGACCTCGCCGCCACTATAATAAATGTATTAACCCCTAAACCGCCACACTCCTGCCTCAAAAACCCTATAATAAATAGTATTAACCCCTAATCTGCCCTCCCTAACATCGCCGACACCTAACTTCAAGTATTAACCCCTAATCTGCTGACCGGACCTCGCCGCTACTCTAATAAATGTATTAACCCCTAAAGCTAAGTCTAACCCTAACACCCCCCTAAGTTAAATATAATTTAAATCTAACGAAATAAAATAAATCTTATTAAATAAATTAATCCTATTTAAAGCTAAATACTTACCTGTAAAATAAACCCTAATATAGCTACAATATAACGAATAATTATATTGTAGCTATTTTAGGATTTATATTTATTTTACAGGCAACTTTGTATTTATTTTAACTTGGCACAATAGCTATTAAATAGTTATTTACTATTTAATAGCTACCTAGTTAAAATAATTACAAAATTACCTTTAAAATAAATCCTAACCTAAGTTACAATTAAACTGGCTGATTGGAACAGCCAATAGAATGCGAGCTCAATCTGTTTGGCTGATTGGATCAGCCAATTGGATTGAACTTGAATCTGGTTGGCTGATTCAATCAGCCAATCAGATTTTTCCTACCTTAATTCCAATTGGCTGATAGAATCCTATCAGCCAATCGGAATTCGAGGGACGCCATCTTGGATGACGTCACTTAAAGGAACCTTCATTCGTCGGGAGTCGCCGGAAGAAGAGGATGGATCCGCGTCGGCTGCTTAAAGATGGTCCCGCTCCGCGCCAGATGGATGAAGATAGAAAACGCCGCCTGGATGAACATGTCTACCGGTCTGGATGTCCTCTTCTTGCCAGATAGGATGAAGACTTCGAACCCTCTGGAGGACCTCTTCTTGCCGGATAGGATGAAGACTTCGGACCCTCTTCTGGACGGATCAGTGATACCCGGCGTGGTGAAGATAAGGTAGGGAGATCTTCAGGGGCTTAGTGTTAGGTTTTTTAATGGGGGTTTGGGTTAGATTAGGGGTATGTGGTTGGTGGGTTGTAATGTTGGGGGGGTATTGTATGGTTTTTTTAAATGCAAAAGAGCTGATGACTTTGGGGCATGCCCCGCAAAAGGCCCTTTTAAGGGCTGGTAAGGTAAAAGAGCTGTTAACTTTTTATTTTAGAATAGGGTAGGGCATTTTTCTATTTTGGGGGGCTTTGATATTTTTTTAGGGGGCTTAGAGTAGGTGTAATTAGTTTAAAATTCTTGTAAGCTTTTTTTATTTTTTGTAATTTAGTGTTTGTTTTTTTTTTAATTTAGTTTAGTTGATTTAATTGTAGATAATTGTAGGTAGTTTAGTTAATTAATTTATTGATAGTGTAGTGTTAGGTTTAATTGTAACTTAGGTTAGGATTTATTTTAAAGGTAATTTTGTAATTATTTTAACTAGGTAGCTATTAAATAGTAAATAATTATTTAATAGCAATTGTACCAAGTTAAAATAAATACAAAGTTGCCTGTAAAATAAATATACAGGGAGTGCAGAATAATTAGGCAAGTTGTATTTTTGAGGATTAATTTTATTATTGAACAACAACCATGTTCTCAATGAACCCAAAAAACTCATTAATATCAAAGCTGAATAGTTTTGGAAGTAGTTTTTAGTTTGTTTTTAGTTATAGCTATTTTAGGGGGATATCTGTGTGTGCAGGTGACTATTACTGTGCATAATTATTAGGCAACTTAACAAAAAACAAATATATACCCATTTCAATTATTTATTTTTACCAGTGAAACCAATATAACATCTCAACATTCACAAATATACATTTCTGACATTCAAAAACAAAGCAAAAACAAATCAGTGACCAATATAGCCACCTTTCTTTGCAAGGACACTCAAAAGCCTGCCATCCATGGATTCTGTCAGTGTTTTGATCTGTTCACCATCAATATTGCGTGCAGCAGCAACCACAGCCTCCCAGACACTGTTCAGAGAGGTGTACTGTTTTCCCTCCTTGTAAATCTCACATTTGATGATGGACCACAGGTTCTCAATGGGGTTCAGATCAGGTGAACAAGGAGGCCATGTCATTAGATTTTCTTCTTTTATACCCTTTCTTGCCAGCCACGCTGTGGAGTACTTGGACGCGTGTGATGGAGCATTGTCCTGCATGAAAATCATGTTTTTCTTGAAGGATGCAGACTTCTTCCTGTACCACTGCTTGAAGAAGGTGTCTTCCAGAAACTGGCAGTAGGACTGGGAGTTGAGCTTGACTCCATCCTCAACCCGAAAAGGCCCCACTAGCTCATCTTTAATGATACCAGCCCAAACCAGTACTCCACCTCCACCTTGCTGGCGTCTGAGTCGGACTGGAGCTCTCTGCCCTTTACCAATCCAGCCACGGGCCCATCCATCTGGCCCATCAAGACTCACTCTCATTTCATCAGTCCATAAAACCTTAGAAAAATCAGTCTTGAGATATTTCTTGGCCCAGTCTTGACGTTTCAGCTTGTGTGTCTTGTTCAGTGGTGGTCGTCTTTCAGCCTTTCTTACCTTGGCCATGTCTCTGAGTATTGCACACCTTGTGCTTTTGGGCACTCCAGTGATGTTGCAGCTCTGAAATATGGCCAAACTGGTGGCAAGTGGCATCTTGGCAGCTGCACGCTTGACTTTTCTCAGTTCATGGGCAGTTATTTTGCGCCTTGGTTTTTCCACACGCTTCTTGCGACCCTGTTGACTATGTTGAATGAAACGCTTGATTGTTCGATGATCACGCTTCAGAAGCTTTGCAATTTTAAGAGTGCTGCATCCCTCTGCAAGATATCTCACTATTTTTGACTTTTCTGAGCCTGTCAAGTCCTTCTTTTGACCCATTTTGCCAAAGGAAAGGAAGTTGCCTAATAATTATGCACACCTGATATAGGGTGTTGATGTCATTAGACCACACCCCTTCTCATTACAGAGATGCACATCACCTAATATGCTTAATTGGTAGTAGGCTTTCGAGCCTATACAGCTTGGAGTAAGACAACATGCATAAAGAGGATGATGTGGTCAAAATACTCATTTGCCTAATAATTCTGCACTCCCTTTAAATCCTAAAATAGCTACAATATAATTATTCGTTATATTGTAGCTATATTAGGGTTTATTTCACAGGTAAGTATTTAGCTTTAAATAGGATCAATTTATTTAATAAGATTTATTTTATTTCGTTAGATTTAAATTATATTTAACTTAGGGGGGTGTTAGGGTTAGGGTTAGACTTAGCTTTAGGGGTTAATACATTTATTAGAGTAGCGGCAAGGTCCGGTCGGCAGATTAGGGGTTAATACTTGAAGTTAGGTGTCGACGATGTTAGGGAGGGCAGATTAGGGGTTAATACTATTTATTATAGGGTTTTTGAGGTGGGAGTGAGGCGGTTTAGGGGTTAATACATTTATTATAGTGGCGGCGAGGTCCGGTCGGCAGATTAGGGGTTAATAAGTGTAGGTAGGTAGCGGCGACATTGGGGGGGGCAGATTAGGGGTTAATAAATATTATGTAGGTGTCGGCGATGTTAGGGGCAGCAGATTAGGGGTACATAGGGATAATGTAGGTTGCGGCGGTGTGCGGTCGGCAGATTAGGGGTTAAAAAATTCAATTATAGTGGCAGCGATGTGGGGGGACCTCGGTTTAGGGGTGCATAGGTAGTTTATAGGTGTTAGTGTACTTTAGAGCACAGTAGTTAAGAGCTTTATGAACCGGCGTTAGCCCATAAAGCTCTTAACTCCTGACTTTTTTCTGCGGCTGGAGTCTTGTCGTTAGAGTTCTAACGCTCACTTCAGCCAAGACTCTAAATACCAGCGTTAGAAAGATCCCATTGAAAATATAGGATACGCAATTGACATAAGGGGATCTGCCGTATGGAAAAGTTGCTGCTGGAAAGTGAGCGTTAGACCCTTTCCTGACTGACTCTAAATACCAGCGGGCGGCCAAAACCAGCATTAGGACCCCTTAACGCTGGTTTGGACGGCTAACGCAAAACTCTAACTCTAGGTGTTAATGTTTTTAAAGGTCTCTTCATGCACTTTTGCTTGATATGGCATTGTATAGATATTTTCTATTATACTTATTGGTAAGAAATAACGATCAACATTTTATATATACAGATTAACATGATATGCTGTCCTGTTCCTTATTTTGTGTTATGGGGTGTTTTTTGCATTATGTCCTTCTTGAAAGCCTTCTGCGTTAATTTATTTTGAGCAGATTATTTTAGTAATTTCTAGTCAGCTATTTTGTTAGCCCTATGATCTTAAACTATGTTAGTTTGTACTTTCACTTATATCTATCCTGAAATTAACTGTAGTATTCAGTGATTATATTCTTAAGTGTACGTTGTATCATAACATGTATTTCTTATTATAGGTATCGGGTGTAATTGTTGTCTGAACCAGGTGTTATTAATTGATTCACTAATAAATATGAAGCTGTGAGTACGGGGCAATCCCGAAACGCGTCCTTTGCTGGGATGTGTGTCGCTCTCATCTTTGTGTTTTTAGCTACCACATTTTGTATACTGTTTTTGCCCTTGTTGGTAATTTTTTTTTAATAACTTTATTTATAGGAACAAGATCCCATTACATACATGACAAATTGGAGACAAAAAAAAATCAAAGCCGTGTTGTGTACATAAAGTTGAGTAGTGTACATTACAAGAAACGTAATTCAGATACCTGAGAATATGCATACTTGTATTTGCCATGTAGAGGGTAGGATAACCTTTTCTTTTTATAAAAACATACAATAAAACAACAACAAAAATAAAAAATGTAGAAATACAAAGAAATAAAAATAAAAATGTAAAATCCCTTACCCAGAGTGCCTCCAGATCACCCCCCACACCCCCCAAAGACAAAAAGGGAAGGGGGTAGAGGAGGGGGGGGAACCCACCCAACAGAATATGCATATGTAACTGAAGTGTAGTTAGGATTGATTAGGATTGATTTAGATTTTCATTTAAAACATAAAGACTATTTTTAAATGGGTAACTGACACTGTCTCTAACAACAGCTGTCAAGTACTTAAGGTAATCCTCCCATTTATGAAGAAAGCATTTATTTCGCTTTTCTGGGTTTTCTTAAGTGTCTGCTTGTTCAACCAGCATCTGGGTATGTATGTTATTAACTAGCTGTTGAAAAGGGGGTGTTTTAATATTTGCCCATTCCGCTAAGATTAATTGTTTTGCTAACATAATAACTGTAGATATAAAGATATCATAAGCAAGATTCTTGTTGTTTGGTAATAAAAATATTACATTGGGCCGAGAAATGAACCTGTACTTTTGTCACCTTTGTCAACCAGTAAGAAATTTTTACCCAAAAACTTTTCAACTTGGGACAATCCCATAACAGGTGGAGCTTGTTGGTCATTTTTAAGGTTGTGCAAGTGATATTGAAGTTAGCCGTCCTAGCTTTCTTTCTTTGGATGTTGAAACACTGGACCTTGCTATTGGATCCTTCACCTATCAGCCAAGACAGAGAACCCTGACCCGGAAGTGCCAGTGGGATATAAGAGGCACACAACGAGTGAGTCGGTTGGGACAGCAGTGCGGTGTAAGAGGCACATGACAAGTGTGTCGGCTGGGACAGCAGTGCGGTGCTAATCACAGTGTGTGCAGATCTGACCTTAAGGACTGTGAGTTGTCGCTGAAGCGGACCACTGTAAGTGGAGCTTTCATTGCATATGCCTACTCTTTAATCTGCTGTATGCCTCTACAGCCCTGTATGAAAGTAATTTTCCGGGTTTGCATCAGCCAATAGGATGTTTTACCCTTTAATTCCGATTGGCTGATAGAATTCTATCAGCCAATCTGAATTCAAGGGACGCCATCTTGGATGACGTCCCTTAAAGGGAACCTTCAGTGTATGGCTGGGACCGTATGAAGAGGATGCTCTGCGCTGGATGTCTTGAAGATGGAGCCGCTCCGCGTCGGAAGGATGAAGACTTCTGCCCGCCTGGAGGACGACTTCTTGCCGCTTGGATGAAGACTTCTCCCAGCTTCGTTGAGGACTTCTTGTCACTTGGATGAAGACCTCTCCTAGCTGGATGAGAATGGATGTCCGGTCTTCAAAAACTGTAAGTGGATCTTCAGGGGTTAGTGTTAGGTTTTTTTAAGCGTTTATTGGGTGGGTTTTATTTTTAGATTAGGGTTTGGGCAATGTAAAAGAGCTAAAAGCCCTTTTAAGGGCAAGGCCCATCCAAATGCCCTTTTCAGGGCAATGAGGAGCTTAGGTTTTTTAGCTAGGTTTTTATCTGGGGGGGTTGGTTGTGTGGGTGGTGGGTTTTACTGTTGCAGGGTTGTTTGTATTTTTTTTACAGGTAAAAGAGGGCAATGCCCCGCAAAAGGCCCTTTTAAGGACTATTGTCAGTTTAGTTTAGGCTAGGTGTTTTATTAATTTGGGGAGGCTTTTTATTTTGATAAGGCTATTAGATTAGGAGTAATTCGTTTTTATTTTTGATAATTTCTATTTTTATTTTGTGTAATTTAGTGTTTATTATTTTTTGTAATTTAGATAAATGTATTTTTTTAATTTATTTAATTTTAGTGTAATGTTAGGTGTTAGTATAACTCAGGTTAGGTTTTATTTTACAGGTAACTTTGCATTTATTTTAGCTAGGTAGTTAGTAAATAGTTAATAACTATTTACTAACTAGTCTACCTAGTTAAAATAAATACAAATTTAGCAGTGAAATAAAAATAACACCTAAGCTACCTACAATGTAACTATTAGTTATATTGTAGCTAGCTTAGGGTTTATTTTACAGGTAAGTATTTATTTTTAAATATGAATTATTCAGTTATTAATAGTAAATTTTATTTATAATTATTTAAATTATATTAAAGTTAGGGGTGTTAGGGTTAGGGTTACGTTAGGGTTAGGGGTAGACTTAGGGTTAGGTTTAGGGGTTAATATATTTATTTAGTGTTAGTGATGTGGGAGGCCAGAGTTTTAGGGGTTAATAACTTTAGTATAGTGACGGCGGCGATGTTGGGGATGGCAGATTAAGGGTTTATAAGTGTAGGTAGGCTGCGGTGACATTGGGGGAGGCAGATTAGGGGTTAATAAATTTATGTAGGCGGCGGCGACGACATTGGGGGCGGCAGATTAGGGGTTAATACATTTATGTAGGTGTTGGCGATGTCGGGGGCAGCAGATTAGGGGTGTTTAGACTCAGGGTTTATGTTAGGGTGTTAGGTGTAAACATACATTTTTTTTCCCCATAGACTTTAATGGGGCTGCGTTACGGAGCTTTACGCTCCGATATTGCAGGTGTTAGGCTTTTTTTTGCCGGCTCTCCCCATTGAAGTCTATGGGGAAATCGTGCACAAGCACGTAAAAGCAGCTCAAAGCAGCGCTGGTATTTGTGTGTGGTATGCAGCTCAACGCTGCCATATTGCCCACAAATGCTGTTTTTTTGCAAACCTGTAATAGCAGCACTATTAAAGGTGAGCGGTGGAAATAACTTGCGAGTTAGTAGCAAGGCAGCCATAACGCAAAACTCGTAATCTGGCTGAGTGTGCGGTAGCACTGCAAAATAACTGGTCTAGAGTAAGGGGGTATTGTGATACTTAATATACTACACCAGATAGGACCCTGTTGTCTGTGCCCCCTTCTCTCTTCTGTTTGCTCCATATACACACACATATATATATATATATATATATATATATATATATATATATATATACCACACAGAGAAAACCCAGCACTCACTTACAAGCTCTCAGCTAAGATTTAAAAGCAAAAATGGAAAGGTTAGTTACCACATCTGGCAAAATGGAACAAGCCCAGGTACCTCGTCAAGGTCCTTTCCAATACCTGGGAGCCTAAAACAGCCTGTGCACCCTTCCCTTGTTCCCAGTTTGTTGGATTTGAGAGCTTGCATTGTGTGGCTGTTTTAGGGTCCCAGGTATTGGAAAGGACCTTCACGAGGTACCTGGGATTGTCCCATTTGGCCAGATGCGGTAACTAACCTTTCCATTTTTGCTTTTAAATCTTAGCTGAGAGCTTGTAAGTGAGTGCTGGGTTTTCTCTGTATGTTGTATTAATTTGTTTTGTAATTTTCCCTATGGTTCTTGCACCCAGACCTGCCTGGGGTTAACTGCCTGTGACTCTGGGGACAGCACAGCTTCCTGTGAGTGCCAGTGGCACCCAGAGCAGAGCATGTTGCAGGGTCATTGGATGTGTACCCGGTCCGGTGCAGTTCCCTTCCGTGTTTTGTATATATATATATATATACAGTATATATGTGTGTGTGTGTGTGTGTGTATATGAAAAAAAGACTAGATATCATTATCTGCGCCTGCATCCATCAGTTGTAATAAAATGCAATACAAATAAGGATAATATAATGATAAGATGATATGATGTGCGGAAAAACCCCAATCACTACACACTTACTTCAGATTACCTTGATCAAAATGAGGTAAGTAGCCACTGTATTGGAAATGATGCCTTGCTCATTGGTATCTACAAGTAGTTAGATATAATAAACTAGGGGTGTAGTTTAGCAATGCAGATCCTGGAGTATGGTAAATCAACTTCCTTGGTAAGATTCCTCAACTCGTCTCTAATAATGATTGTGAGTATATGCAAAAAAAGAAAAGTTTCACAAATAGTAAAGTATGTTTATTAAATGCATATTAAATCACAATAGGTCAAGATTTCAAATTCACAAACAAAACCTCATTCCAAATGAGGTAAGGATAAGGCACTGATATTAATGTGATATCAAGCTCAGGGTTGAACAGGAGCCAGGGTAAATACCAGGATTTGAGCACAAAAAACCTGACTTGCTAATAGGGACGCTGTGCTATTAGCAAGTCAAGTTTTTTTTGTGGACGATCATGTTTATATGTGATGGTTTATTTTACTTGAATAGTAAGCTACCTTTTATTGTTGTATTACTGTAATGCTGAATATCTCACTATTTATTTATTATCCGCATATCGGCATGTATATTACAGTAAGCGGAAGAA
Organism: Bombina bombina; assembly: GCF_027579735.1. Lineage (NCBI taxonomy): Eukaryota > Metazoa > Chordata > Amphibia > Anura > Bombinatoridae > Bombina > Bombina bombina. The sequence goes on along the minus strand of NC_069501.1, from coordinate 452,228,912 downwards.
CCACTTTACAATAGTGGGTTTATGAATTAATAAGATTTTCTTTGCGAATTTTACCTAACGCAGTATCATTAGCAGATATACCAGCATTTAATTTAAAAGACTGACAGCCAGAATACGAGTTTTGAGCGTTATAGGGAAATTAACGACCGCAACATTTTTGGCGTTATTTCACTCCCCATAGCGCTGCTATTACAGGTTTGCAAAAAGCAGGCTTGTGCGGGCGATATGGTGGCATTGAGCTCCATGCTTCACCCAAATACAAGCACTGCTTTGACGTGCTCATGCACGATTTCCCCATAGACATCAATGGGGAGAGCCGGCAAAAAAAAGCCTAACACCTGCGATCGGGGGAAAAAAAGCTCAGTAACGCAGCCCCATTGATGTCTATGGGGAAAGAAAAAGTTATGTTTAAACCTAACACCCTAGCATAAAAACCACCTCTAAACACCCCTAATCTGTCGCCTCCGACATCGCCGCCACCTACATAATGTTATTAACCCCTAATCTGCCGCCCTTAACATCGCCGCCACCTAAATAAAACTATTAACCCCTAATCTGCCGCTCCCGATATCGCCGCCACCTACATACAGTTATTAACCCCTAATCTGCCGCCATTAACATCGCCGCCACCTACATTACAGTTATTAACCCCTAATCTGCCACCCCCAATGTCGCCGCCACTATACTAAAGTTTTTAACCCCTAAACCTCTGACCTACAACATCACTAACACTAAATAAATATATTAACTCCTAAACCTAACCCTAACTTAACCTTAACCCTAACACCCCATAACTTAAATATAATTAAAATAAATCTAAATACAACTTACAATTATTACCTAAATAATAACTAATAGTTATATTGTAGCTAGCTTAGGTTTTATTTTTATTTCACAGCTAAGTTTGTATTTATTTTAACTAGGTAGACTAGTTAGTAAATAGTTATTAACTATTTAATAAATACCTAGTTAAAATAAATACAAACTTACCTGTAAAATAAAACCTAACCTGCCTTAAAGGGACACTGAACCCAAATTTTTTCTTTCATGATTCAGATAGAGCGTGCAATTTTAAGCAACTTTCTAATTTACTCCTATTATAAATTTTTCTTTGTTCTCTTGGTATCTTTATTTGAAAAAGAAGGCATCTAAGCTAAGGAGCCAGCAAATGTTTAGTTCAGGACCATGGACAGCACTTTTGTATTGGTGCTGTCCAGTCAGCAAGGACAACCCAGGTTGTTCACCAAAAATGGGCCAGCATCTAAACTTTTATTCTTGCTTTCAAATAAACATACCAAGACAACGAAGAAAAAATTATAATAGGAGTAAATTAGAAAGTCGCTTAAAGTTGCGGGGCATTGCCCAAAAGAAATCAGCTCTTTTACCTGTAAAAAAAAAATACAAACAAACCCCCAACAGTAAAACCCACCACCCACACAAACAAACCCCCCAAATAAAACCTAGCTAAATAAACATAAGCTAACCATTGCCCTGAAAAGGGCATTTGGATGGACATTGCCTTTAGAAGGGCATTTAGCTCTTTTACTGCTCTTTTACTTTTACTCTTTTACTAAACCCTGACAATCCACTTACAGTTCTCGAAGACCGGACATCCATCCTCATACAGGCAGCAGACGTCTTCATCCAAGCGAGCAGAAGTCCTCATCGAAGCTGGCAGAAGTCTTCATCCAAGTGGGCTGAAGTCTTCATCCAGATGGTGTCTTCTATCTTCATCTATCCTGCACGGAGCAGGTCCATCTTTAACTCATCCAACGCGGAGCATCCTCTTCTTCCGATAGTCAATGTAGAATGAAGTTTCCCTTTAAGGTACGTCATCCAAGATGGCGTCCCTTACATTCCGATTGGCAGATAGAATTCTATCAGCCAATCAGAATTAAAGGGGAAAAATCCTATTGGGTGTTGCAATCAGCTAATAGGATTGAGTTTTCATCCTATTGGCTGATCCAATTAGCCAATAGAATGCAAGATCAATCCTATTAGCTGATTGGATCAGCCAATAGGATGAAAGCTTAATCCCATTGGCTGATTGCAACAGCCAATAGGATTTTTTCCCCTTTAAATCCTATTGGCTGATAGAATTCTATCAGCCAAACGGAATGTAAGGGATGCCATCTTGGATGACGTAGCTTTAAAGGAAACTTCATTCTACGTTGACCATTGGAAGAAGAGGATGCTCCGCGCCGGATGTCTTGAAGATGGACCCGCTACGCGCCTGAAGGATGAAGATAGAAGATGCCGTCTGGATGAAGACTTCTGCCCACTTGGATGAAGACTTCTGCCGGCTTCGATGAGGACTTCGGCCCGCTTGGATGAAGATTTCTGCTGACTTCAATGAGGACTTCTGCCGCTTGGATGAGGATAGATGTCCGGTCTTCGAAAACTGTAAGTGGATCGTCTGGGTTTAGTGTTAGGTTTTTTTTAGGGTTTATTGGGTGGGTTTTATTTTTAGATTAAGGTTTGGGCAATGTAGAAGAGCTAAATGCCCTTTTAAGGGCAATGTCCATACAAATGCCCTTTTCAGGGCAATGCTTAGCTTAGGTTTATTTAGCTAGGTTTTTATTTGGGGGGTTTGGGTTTTACTGTTGGGGGGTGTTTGTATTTTTTTTACGGGTAAAAGAGCTGATTTCTTTGGGGCAATGCCCCGCAAAAGGCCCTTTTAAGGGCCATTGTTAGTTTAGTGTAGGCTAGGGTTTTTTATTTTGGGGGGCTATTAGATTAGGAGTAATTCGTTTTTATTTTTGATAATTTCGTTTTTTTTATTTTGTGTAATTTAGTGTTTATTTTATTTTGTGTAATTTAGTGTTTATTTTTTTGTAATTTAGATAAATATATTTGATTAATTTATTTTATTTTATTGTAATGTTAGGTTTTAGTTTAAGGCAGGTTAGGTTTTATTTTACAGGTAACTGTATTTATTTTAACTAGGTAGCTAGTAAATAGTTAATAACTATTTACTAACTATTCTACCTAGTTAAAATAAATACAAACTTACAAGTGAAATAAAAATAAAACCTAAAATAGCTACAATGTTACTATTAGTTATATTGTAGCTAGTTTAGGTTTTATTTTACAGATGAGTATTTAGTTTTAAATAGGAATTATTTAGGTAATAATAGTACGTTTTATTTAGATTTATTTTAATTATATTTAATTTAGGATATGTTAGGGTTAGGGTTAGGTTTAGGGGTTAATAGGTTTATTATAGCGGCGGTGTGGGCGGACGGCAGATTAGGGGTTAATAATATTTAAATAGTGTTTGCAATGCGGAAGGTCGGCGGTTTAGGGGTTAATAATGTTATTATAGTGGCGACAATGTCGGGAAGCGGCAGAATAGGGGTTAATAACTTTTTTAAGTGGGGAGATGTCCAGAGCGACAGATTAGGGGTTAATAATTTTATTTTAGTGTTTGCGATGCGGGAGGGCCTCGGTTTAGGGGTTAAGAAGTAGTTTATGGGTGTTAGTGTACTCTGTGACAGTTTTGTTATGAGTTTTATGGTACAACTTTGTAGCATAAAACTACTGACTTTAGATGGCATTACGGATCTTGTTATTTTAGGCTGTACTGCTCACTTTTTGGCCTCACCGCAAAACTCGTAATACCGGTGCTATGGGAATCCCAATGAAAAAGGACTTTTCTTAAAGTGCAGTACTGAATGTTGGAATCAATGATAACTGCGGTATAATGGCAACCTCTCATAAGGTGTTGTTTGTTCTAATCACACCAAGCAGTGTTCTTATCAACCTCACATAAGGTATTGTGTGTTAATATCACTGATACATTCTGTTTCCAGTCATTATAAGTTACTACTAACGAAATCGACCCTTTATAACTTATAGTGTCTCTGCTGCTAAAGTATATGGTGGACAGTTGAAAACGCTAGACTCACAAAAAAAAACTTCAATAGCGGGGGCTTGAATTACAATTACGCTGACTGCTCAATTGTCAAAATCGCTATTAAAGCATTAGTTCACACTGAGTAAGCATTTAAAAAATTAGGTACTATGACCTCGTGAGAGTACCCCTGACGTGCGTTTCACATAATTGTTCCTCGGAGGGGTACACGCCGGCCAGAGTTGGTGGTTGATATTACAATGTTATGCCCACCTCTTGGCATTGATTGGATTCTAGTATGCGGTTTGCTTAACTGTGATACATTATTGTGTTTGTCAGATAAGTGTGATTAACCAATCGGATTCAACATGATAGCATAATTTGCAGGAGCCAATAGACGAAATGCTAAAGTTCTAGATCACCGGCGATTGGATGATCATGTTTATATGTGATGGTTTATTTTACTTGAATAGTAAGCTACCTTTTTGTTGTTGTATTACTGTAATGCTGAATATCTCACTATTTATTTATTAACCACATATCTGCAAGTATATTACAGTAAGGGAAAGAACCACCTAACAATTGTTGGTTTATGAATTAATAAAATCTTCTTTGTGAATGCTACCTAATGAAGTTTTATTATCAGATATACCAGGATCTAATTGAATAGACTGAGTTATGTACGGTCTGACTACAAAGTTGACATATTGTGACAAATTAGCTTATTGAATGTACTGATAGTTAAATAAGCATTAGGTTGTTTCATATATGTTATGAGCATTGAATGCTGCTTCCATTATTCATTTTAAAATTAAGACATAAATATAAAGTTTCATAAGGCGAAATAGATGGACATATAATGGTTTATTCATGTAAATTGTACTGGAATGTACATTTTTATAAAGTGAGTTAGATTGATAAAAAGTTGTGAATTGTATTGTGCGCTATGGAGATGTTATGAATATAAAGTTAGCGCAGATTCTTATTAACATTAGAGTACTATTGGGTTATTGTTACAGAGGGAATATGTAAATATTCTTACGATAAGGAGTCAATGTGACTAAGAATATGAGATTAGGAAGGGGATAGTGTTGCAAAAAATTAATTGTTGTGGATCTAATAGCTGAATTTCATGAGATCTAAGCAAAAAGAGGGGCAAACAGGGAGGTGAAGTGATGGAATATGTGAGGAATAAAATTGGTGATGGTAAGTGTTAAGACTTCTGTTGAAGTAATGCTATAGAAGTTTTTTTTTTTGTGAGTCTAGCGTTTTCAACTGTCCACCATATACTTTAGCAGCAGAGACACTATAAGTTATAAATGGTTGATTTTGTTAGTAGTAACTTATAATGACTGGAAACAGAATGTATCAGTGATATTAACACACTATGGCATCTATTTATCAAGCTGTCAACTTGCCTGCATTCGACGGCACCAATACGCTCGTCTAAGACCGCTTAACATCGCTGCCATGGACCTGAATACGTTCTCCAAAATTATCAAAAAAGCTGTCAAAAAGCCGCGCACCAAGTACGGAGCGATGAGCAGCGGACTGTTGTTAACTAACAGTCATCGATCTCGCTGCTCTTCGGCTTTTTTACAGCTTTAATGGTACCCTGTCACTAAACACCCACACTATACTAAACTTTTTAACCCCTATACCGCTGCTCCCAGAGCCCACCGCCACTCTAATAAATGTATTAACCCCTAAGCTGTCACTCACGGACCCTGCCGCAACTAAATAAAGTGTTTATCAAGCTGTCTATTTATCAAGCTGTCAACTTACCTGAATTCGACGGCACCAATACGCTCGCCTAAGATCGCCTAACATCGCTGCCGTGGACCTGAATACATTCTCCAAAATTATCAAAAAAGCTGTCAAAAAGCCGCGCCCCAAGTACGGAGCGATGAGCAGCGGACTGTTGTTAACTAATAGTCATCGATCTCGCTGCGCTTCGGCTTTTTTACAGCTTTATTGGTACCCTGTCACTAAACACCCACACTATACTAAACTTTTTAACCCCTATACCGCCACTCCCAGAGCCCACCGCCACTCTAATAAATGTATTAACCCCTAAGCTGTCGCTCACGGACCCTGCTGCAACTAAATAAAGTGTTTATTTTAACCCCTAAACCGCCGCTCCCGGAGCCCACCGCCACCTACATAATATTTATTAACCCCTAATCTGCCCCCCTACACTGCCACCACCTACATTATATTTATTAACCCCTAATCTGCCCCCCTACACCGCCGCCACTATATTAAATTTATTAACCCCTAAACCTAAGTCTAAATCTAACCCTAACCCACCCACTAACTTAAATATAATTTAAATAAATCTAAATAAATGTTCCTAGCATTAAATAAATTATTCCTATTTAAAACTAAATACTTACCTATAAAATAACCTATAAAATAACCCTAAGATAGCTCCGGGAGCGGCGGTTTAGGGGTTAAACAAGATAGCTGTTTAACCCCTAAACCGCCGCTCCTGGAGCCCACCGCCACCTACATTATATGTATTAACCCCTAAACCGCTGCTCCCGGAGCCCACCGCCACCTACATTATATGTATTGACCCTTAAACCGCCGCTCCCGGACCCCGCCGCAACTAAATAAATTGTTTAACCCCTAAACCGCCGCTCCCGGAGCCCACCGCCACCTACATTATATGTATTAACCCCTAAACCGCCGCTCCCGGACCCGCCGCAACAAAATAAAGTGTTTAACCCCTAAACCACCGCTCCCGGAGCCCACTGCCACCTACATTATATTTATTAACCCCTAATCTGCCCCCCACACCGCCGCCACCTACATTATATTTATTAACCCCTAATCTGCCCCCCCTACACCGCCGCCACTATATTAAATTTATTAACCCCTAAACCTAAATCTAACCCTAACACCCACTAACTTAAATATAATTTAAATAAATCTAAATAAATTATTCCTATTTAAAACTAAATACTTACCTATAAAATAAACCCTAAGATAGCTACAATATAACTAATAGTTAAATTGTAGCTATCTTAGGATTTATTTTTATTTTACGGGCAAGTTTGTATTTATTTTAACTAGGTACAATAGTTATTAAATAGTTATTAACTATTTTCTAAGTACCTAGCTAATATAAATACAAATATACCTGTAAAATAAAACCTAACCTAAGTTACAATTACACCTAACACTACACTATAATTAAATTATTTCCCTAAATTATATACAATTAAATAAAATTAAATAAAATTATCTAAAGTACAAAGAAAAACACTAAATTACAGAAAATAATAAAATAATTACAAGATTTTTAAACTAATTACAAATAATCTAATCCCCCTAACAAAATAAAAAAGCCCCCCCAAAATAAAAAAAAGCCCTACTCTACACTAAATTGCAAATAAAAGGGCCTTTTGCGGGGCATTGCCCCAAAGTAATCAGCTCTTTTACCTGTAAAAAAAAATTACAACCCTCCTAACATTAAAACCCACACACCCAACCCTACTCTAAAACCCACCCAATCCCCCCTTAAAAAAACCTAACACTAACCCCTTGAAGATCACCCTACCTTGAGAAGTCTTCACCCAACCGGGCAGAAGTCTTCATCCAAGCCGGGCGAAGTGGTCCTCCAGACGGGCAGAAGTCTTCATCCAAGCCGGGCAGAAGAGGTCCTCCAGATGGGCAGAAGTCTTCATCCAGACGGCATCTTCTATCTTCATCCATACTCTTCTTTCAACGTCTTCAAACAGAATGAAGGTTCCTTTAAATGACGCCATCCAAGATGGCGTCCCTTCAATTCCCATTGGCTGAAAGAATTCTATCAGCCAATCGGAATTAACGTATAAAAAATCCTATTGGTTGATGCAATCAGTCAATAGGATTGAGCTTGCATTCTATTAGCTGATTGGAACAGCCAATAGAATGCAAGCTCAATCCTATTGGCTGATTGGATCAGCCAATGGGATTGAACTTCAATCCTATTGGCTGATTGCATCAACCAATAGGATTTTTCCTACCTTAATTCCGATTGGCTGATAGAATTCTATCAGCCAATCGGAATTCAAGGGACGCTATCTTGGATCACGTCATTTAAAGGAACCTTCATTCTGTTTGAAGACGTCGAAAGAAAAGGATGCTCCGCGTCGTACTTTAGATAATTTTATTTAATTTTATTTAATTTTATTTAATTGTAGTTAATTGTATTTAATGTAGGTAATTAATTTAATTATAGTGTAGTGTTAGGTGTAATTGTAACTTAGGTTAGGTTTTATTTTACAGGTATATTTGTCTTTATTTTAACTAGGAAGTTAGTTAATAACTATTTAATAACTATTGTACCTAGTTAAAATAAATACAAACTTACCTGTAAAATAAAAATAAATCCTAAGATAGCTACAATGTAACTATTAGTTATATTGTAGCTATCTAAGGGTTTATTTTATAGGTAAGTATTTAGTTTTAAATAGGAATAATTTATTTAGATTTATTTAAATTATATTTAAGTTAGTGGGTGTTAGGGTTAGATTTAGGTTTAGGGGTTAATAAATTTAATATAGTGGCGGCGGTGTAGGGGGGGCAGATTAGGGGTTAATAAATATAATGTAGGTGGCGGCGGTGTGGGGGGCAGATTAGGGGTTAATAAATATAATGTAGGTGGCAGTGGGCTCCGGGAGCGGTGGTTTAGGGGTTAAACACTTTATTTTGTTGCGGCGGGTCCGGGAGCGGCGGTTTAGGGGTTAATACATATAATGTAGGTGGCGGTGGGCTCCGGGAGTGGCGGTTTAGGGGTTAAACACTTTATTTAGTTGCGGCGGGGTCCGGGAGCGGCGGTTTAAGGGTCAATACATATAATGTAGGTGGCGGTGGGCTCCGGGAGCAGCGGTTTAGGGGTTAATACATATAATGTAGGTGGCGGTGGGCTCCGGGAGCGGCAGTTTAGGGGTTAAACACTTTATTTAGTTGCGGCGGGGTCCGGGAGCGGCGGTTTAGGGGTTAATACATATAATGTAGGTGGTGGTGGGCTCCGGGAGTGGCGGTTTAGGGGTTAAAAACTTTAGTTGCGGCGGGGTCCGGGAGTGGCGGTTTAGGGGTTAATACATATAATGTAGGTGGCGGTGGACTCCAGGAGCGGCGGTTTAGAGGTCAATACATATAATGTAGGTGGCGGTGGGCTCCGGGAGCGGCGGTTTAGGGGTTAATACATATAATGTAGGTGGCGGTGAGCTCCGGGAGTGGCGGTTTAGGGGATAAACACTTTATTTAGTTGTGGCAGGGTCCGGAAGCGGCGGTTTAGGGGTTAATACATATAATGTAGGTGGTGGTGTGCTCCGGGAGTGGCGGTTTAGGGGTTAATACATATAATGTAGGTGGCGGTGGGCTCCGGGAGCGGCGGTTTAGGGGTTAATACATATAATGTAGGTGGCGGTGGGCTCCGGGAGCAGCGGTTTAGGGGTTAAACACTTTATTTAGTTGCGGTGGGGTCCGGGAGCGGCGGTTTAGGGGTTAATACATATAATGTAGGTGGTGGTGGGCTCCGGGAGCGGCGGTTTAGGGGTTAAACACTTTATTTAGTTGTGGCGGGGTCCGGGAGCGGCGGTATAGGGGGTAAACAGTATAGTATAGTGTGGGTGTTTAGTGTCAGGGTACCAATAAAGCTGTAAAAAAGCTGAAGAGCAACGAGGTCGATGACTGTTAGTTAACAACAGTCCGCTGCTCATCGCTCCGTACTTGGTGTGCGGCTTTTTTACAGCTTTTTTGGTAATTTTGGAGAACGTATTCAGGTCCGCGGCAGCGATGTTAGGCGATCTTAGGCGAGCATATTGGTACCGGCGAATGCAGGTAAGTTGACAGGTTGATAAATAGAGGCCACTGAGTTTAAGCAACTTTTAACTGTGCGTGTGTGTGCGTGTACAATTCAGTTGGACTTTATTCATCACTTCCCTAACAAAGTTATCTTGTATGAATGTTTGAGATTTTAAAATAATTTTTCTTTTTTTGATAATTTACCTTTAAGAAAATATAATTTTAGAGTTTGCAATCTGTCCTTTATGCAACTCTAGTTGCATTCTTAGTACATAAACTTGTATATTACTGCCTAATACTCTAAAAATTCAATGGCAAGCGAACATAAGCATTGCTATAAAACCATTTGAATTTTTATACAAACCAATTTAAAAGTAAAATTATCCCTCACTTTTTCCATTAAAATACATACATATATACACACAAAAACGCACATTGACATTCATACATACAAATACACACACACACACATAAACACTATATAGGATGTAAGGAGGCACTCTCTGGTCTTTTAACAAGGGAAGTTTAATAGCAAGCGTGACGTTCCAGGGACACACTCCCCTTCCTCAGAGTGTGTCCCTGAAACGTCACGCTTGCTATTAAACTTCACTTGATAAAAGACCAGAGAGTGCCTCCTTACATCCTATGTATTTAACCGTTGGCACCCTGGCAGCTGCATGTAAGGTACTCTCTTCTGGACTATATATATATATATATATATATATATATATATATATATATATATATATATATATATATATATATATATATATATATACATATACAGGTACAAATCCCCAAATCCGAAATTCCAAAGTCCAAACTATTCTGAAATCCAAATTAATTTAATTTATATTTTTTTTTAAACTACCTTTATGTTACTTGTATAAGCTGTATTATGACATGTAAATATAGCCTAAATTACTTAAGATGTTGATTACACTTGGTTCCATCCCCTCTCCAAGCTGTCCTATTTTAAAGATGCAAATATTCCAAAATCCAAACTATTCCGGAATCCAAACCTTTTCAAGTCCCAAGCAGTTTGGGTAAAAGGGTTTTCTACATATATATATATATATATATATATATATATATATATATATATATATATATATATATATATATACCTTTGAGTCCTTCCCAATCCAAAACCTTGTCATATACCATATCCCTTTAGATCACTGTAAAGCACTTTTATTAATAAAATATTTTTTAAAAAAACTTTACTTAAAGATTCCAGAACATACAGGGGGAGGAGAATAAAGGAACTGGGCTGAGGTCCTTCACAAATTTGTTTTGCCCAAGGCCCTAATAGACAGACAGAGAGAGAGAGAGAGAGAGAGAGAGAGAGAGAGAGAGAGAGAGTGAAATAGAGACAGACAGACAGACAGACAGACAGACAGACAGATAGATAGATAGATAGATAGATAGATAGATAGATAGAAACCACAACTAAGTTTAAGAGAAATAAAACTACTTTATCAATACGTTGTTTTTTCCTCTAGTATCTGAGAGGGCAGCTGAAAAGGTTACATTGACTTTGCTTATTGCATCTCTTGTGGACAGCAGTTATGATGTGAACATGACCTGAGATTTATCTCAGGGGAGACATATACCTGTATGAATTTGACCCTTTCTTTCAGGGAGTTTTATAACACAGTAATCAAGGCCAATGCTGAAGAAAACTCTGTGCATTTCATTCCCTTACCATTTTTCTCCAAACTCTAGAGACCTTATAATTGGGCCATATCTGCCAGCTCAGTGACTCTAATCTAAGTTTCCGTAGCGACCATTCACTAAAAAGCTAACTGTGCTGCTGTACAAGTCAGACCCTAGTCCCATGTGCAGTAAACAAACATAAAACAATGAAAATACTCCAGCGTCTACAGAGAATTCTCAGCAAATGAACACATTAGGGATATGGCCAAATTGTACTGGTATTTCATAATATGGGGAAAAACACAGCTCATGGGCCCTAAGGAAGGGTATTTCATCAGATGGAACAAGGTCTTGCTTCTCCGATTCATGATATACAGTATATTTTACCCATGAGTTGCCACAACTTAAAACAGCAAAAAAACAGCACTTTTAACATATTAAAAATATATTTTGGATGAAGAATGGTTATGTAAAAGGTGATTATGATTTTGAAGAGTTAATTTATGAAAGCTGATCGAACAATTCAGCAATACAACCAGCTAAAAATAAAGTGTTTTCTCAAATATAAATATATATAAATATATATATATGTATAAAAGAGAGAGAAAGAGTACCCTTATTAATCCAGCAACAAACTATGTAATGAACAGTTATGTGCTAGTCTCTAGATATAGTTAAAGTCAAAAATACAATGTTATAGAACACACTCACTAAAATACGTGAATCAATTTTGTTTATATATACATAATAGCAACAGCTTGTTTGTACTGTATGTTTGAGCGGTGCACCAGCTGAGCCCCGCCTAACAGCTGATCCCCCAAGAGAAGGAATATTTCCGCAAAAGAAAAAGGCGTGCGGATGCACTTAAAGAGCCTACAACAGCGGAGAAGGAGAAAAGCTAACGAATCTGGAAGTCCAACTCCGGTTCTGAAGATCGAATCACTGGATGTAACAAGCAGGTTGTCTTATTGCACCATAACAACCAAATGAACAGGTATTTGTTTATCGTGTGATATTATGCTGAACAAGCCGTTGAAATCAAGACAGAAATGGCACTGTGAATTTGCTAATCTACAGCATCCTGTCTAAATTGATACAAGTTGCAATCCTGTATTGGGTATGTTGCTAATTTTGGTGCAGAGCCTGCATTAACGTTTATCCACATCTTTTGGATTATAAATATGCCAATGAGTGGCATTGTGATTTAAATTTCCAAGTGTACCGGATTACTAACGGACTAACCTAAGACTCTCCTTTACAACCCGGGTTGTGATTATTATCATGTATTTGGGGGAAATGTTGATATCACATTATGTTGCTATTATGTATATATAAACAAAATTTATTCACGTATTTTAGTGAGTGTGTTCTATAACATTGTATTTTTGACTTTAACTATATCTAGAGACTAGCACATAACTGTTCATTACATAGTTTGTTGCTGGATCTCTTTTTATACATACTAATAATATACCCTTACCGTGCACTACACAGAAAAGTGTATCCTTACATAGGATACATGATCAATATTTTCTGTGTATATAACTGGGAAACATATTAGACTAGGGGTGCTGGTACAGATTATGTAATATATATATATATATATATATATATATATATATATATATATATATATATATATATATAAATTTTACTTGGGAAAGAGAGATTAGTGGAAGAAGTATGGATTAAACCTCTTCCCAAAAAGTAGGATTAAACCTCTTCCCAAAAAGAAAGGGAATTCAGCACTCTTTTACCGTTAAACCAATACTTTTTTATTGTTTATCATAAAATTCCATATAGTTGCATGTCTCAGATACAAGTGGAACTCCACGCGAAGTTAGAAACATTTTTTTTTAAATATATATAAGTAGATAGGTACCTGTGAGAACCATCAACTTAACACATTACACATAAATACAACATTAAATCCCTTTAAGACCTTATAGCATACTTTAATGGACACATATCAAGCAGTCCTTTGCTCATATCGGGTTGTTAACCTCTATTATTTCAAGCAAGGTAAGTTCACCGCCCTCTGCTCACTGCAACCAGGTGTAGTGTTTCCAAACAGGTATGCAATATTATCCAAGGGAGTTTAAGCAGCAATTCATAGCCCAATCTAGTTGTCAGCGTGAAGGGGCTACCATTCTTGGCTCAGTAGGTTGGAAGATGCTTTATTTCAATATGCCATCAAACTTGCATGTAAGGTCTCAACAAGCCAACGCCATGCACCTTTTACCCCTTTAAAATCATCAAGCAGGGGCCTTATTAGGGCTGTATTGCTAGACACCTGTGTGCCTTCTTTTATACATCCTAAGCCCAACCCTCAGGCTACTCATCACATATTCACTCATTTAAAGGGACAAGTTATTTACACCTTTACAGTATAAACTGTTAAATTTTAACCTTAAAAGTTAAATGGAATAAGAGTTTCAGACAATACTTTTCTAGCATCTTTAGATCTTGAAAGCCTATATTCCTCGATCCCCCACAACGTAGGCATTCAAGCAATAAGGTCCTTTCTAGACACCAGGGACAAGAAGTTTGACAAACATACTGACTTTGTAATCCAATTATTGAAATTTATTCTTGAGAGTAATGTTTTTTTCTTTTAACAATAAAATATATAGGCAGATCAGATGTACTGCTATGGGGACGGTGTGCGCCCCAACCTATGCTTGTCTCCACCTAGGAGCATGGGAAATGTATGACGTATATGAGGGACATAGCAGTACCTTTGATCAGCATGTTTTGTTGTGGGTCAGATATGTTGACGATATTCTGGTACTCTTAGATGGCCCAGAAGTAATACTTTTCAAAAATGAAAGGAATATTTTTCTGACTTTAGAAACAAGCCTAACAGACTTGTCATTCTTAGATATAAGAATCAGGAAAGAGGGAGGGGTTATTATGACTGAAAATTACAGAAAACAGACAGCCACAAATAGCATTCTGGAGGTTTCTAGTTCTCATCCGCCAGCACTAATAAAGGATATTCCCGTAGGCCAGTTCCTAAGACTCAGGAGAAACTGTTCTTCTACTGCAAAATTTGAAAGGCATGCAACAAGCATGAAGGACAGGTTCTACACAAGAGGTTATTCAAAGAAATGTGTAAACAAAGCTCTGACTAGAGCAAGAAATAGAAGCAGAGATCATCTACTATATGGTGAAAAGTTGTAGAAAAACAACAAGCAATAAGGTTTATTACCACATATAATAATAATAAATGGGAAGATATATGAGATATATTTTAAAAAAGAATTGGCACATCTTGCAGTTAGATGAAAAAGTTGGGCAAATCGTGGGAGAACACCCCCTCTTAACAGCGAGAAAAGCTCCTAGTCTAAAAGATAGGCTTGTAAAAACAGGTTCACAAGAAGCCCCTCAATGTCAGATTGGCTCATGACGAATAGAGGAATCAAAGGAAGCCACCCATGTGGTAAATGTGTGTACTGCCCATATATAGAAAGGAGTAAAACATTCCAGGGAAATGGGCAGAAAGTGTTTGACATAAGATTTTTCATGAATTGTGATTCAACAGGGGTAATTAACATGTTACATTGCTCCTGCCTCAAATTCTATATTGGAAAAACAAAGGGTTTCTTAAGGACAGAATACAAGAGCATCGAGACGATGTAACAAATAAAAAGGATACAAATGTTGCAAGACACTTTGGGGCCTATTTACTATGGTGCAAGCAGACATGATCCGATATAGCGGATCATGTCCGCTGCACATCGATAAATGCCGACAGCATACGCTGTGGCATTTATCATTGCACCAGCAGACACCGTAAAAAGCTTGTGCAATGCCGCCTCTTGCAGATTGGCCGCTAGCAGGGGGATTGCTGTCTGCCGTCTCACAGGTAGCGGACAAGTTACAGAGCAGCAATCTTAAGACCGCTGCTTCTTAACTCCTGTTTCCGGCGTGCCTGATTCTGCAGTGCTATACAAAGATAAGCCAGAGATAAGCGGACAGAAAAATTTTAACTTTTCTTCCAAAATATTATATTTCCACCAAAATTGTTATTGAAATTATTTGAACAAGTAGGTTTATAATGGAGGTACCAACTTAACTTGATGGGGCATAAAGCAATGTTTCTGTAGTCTTGTAATTAATTAACATACCGGTCCAGTTTGAAAACCTATTTGTTTGCTGCAATTGTTTTCCTTTCACAACTTGCCTCATTTGGAGAAGCCAATCGTGACTTGTTACTTTAGTAGAAAATGTTAGCCACATACATTTTGTTAGCAAATCTTGCATTATTTTGCATTATCTTCTCTTGTAACAGCAGTCCAGATAGGGATTGATATGTGGCAGGGTTAGGCTTGTGAAGTTTGCAGGTAAATCACAGTAAAATGGAGCAAAATAAATAATGAAAATAGGTAGCAAAGTTTTTTTTTTCTCTTAATAATTTAACATTTTATATTACAACCATAAAGTGTTTCATATTCATTTAACTACAGCTACAGGGACAAAAAGCCAGAGAGAAAAAGAGGAAGAGTATAAAAGAGAAAATGGGCTTCAGTGAAAGCTGCTTTGGGGCCATTTGCAGTGCTTCTTAACGGCTGCGGCTTCTTAACTTCTCAGCCATCTCAGAGGTGATGGAATTAAATAACTCTGAACTTGTTTGTTTTGGGTAACTAACCAATCACGCAAGAGCAGAGGCAGCACTGCACAAGAATTGGATAGATACAGACAGATATATAAATGATAGATAGTGTGATGAGAGTGGGAAGTGACGTCAGTGGATGGGGGCGTGGTTTAGCGTTATTATTGTCTATGTCGTAATTATCAAGTTAAATGTATTGTGCAAGCTGTATACTTCTATACTCTGCAATAAAATAGTGTTGTACCTTCCTATGCTCTGTCCTGCATCTTATGACATGGTGTCAGAAGTTCTTGCCTGCGCTTCTGTTTCCTGATTAATGACGATGTCAAAGTTCTCCCCACCTAAGCCTTTTGATTTCTCTCAGCCTGCAGCTTGGCCCACATGGGGTCAGCGGTTTCAACGCTTCAGGATTGCTTCCAAGCTGGACAAGGAGAGTGGTGAATCTCAAGATAATTCTCTTTTATACTCTATGGGGAAAGAAGTGGAGCCAGTGTTCGATGCCTTTACTTTCCAAGAAGGGGAAGAATTTGACATTGAAATAGTTATGAACAAACTCAGTGCTCACTTTGTGCCCAAAAGAAATGTGATTCATGAGCGGGCTTGTTTTCACAAATGTGCTCAGCGTGTGGGAGAATCTGTGGAGTCATTTGTGCGCAGCCTGTATGAACTAGCTGAATTCTGTGAGTTTGGTGTTGCTAAAGAGGAGCAAATCAGAGACAGAATAGTCATAGGAATTGCAGATGCTGAGGTCTCACTGAAGCTACAGTTGGAGGCTGATTTAACATTGGATGGGACGCCAGAGTGAACTGGTGAAAAAGCAAAGTGCTGATCTGAGGTCCGAGAATATTGTGGATGAAGTGCAGCAGTTCAGGAGAGCTGCTAGTGAAAGGCACAGTGTGAGGGCAACATATAGGCCCAGAAGCGGATGGGTGCAGCATTTTTGCTGCGCACGTTGTAACCGTACCCATTATCAGAGTGTCGTATGCCCTGCTAAAGACAAAAGATGTAGAAAATGTAACCGAATGGGTCATTTTGAAGTGGCGTGTAAAACGTAATACATTAAGGAGATGCAGGTAGATAGTTACCAGGAGGATCAAGAAGTGTCCTTTTTTAGGGTCCATTGTTGAACGGTCTGGTTCAGATAAAGCTTGGGGGGTTACTCTTACTGTAATGGGAGCCAAAGTTGCCTTTAAGATTGACACAGGAGCAGACATCACTGTTATGTCCCTTGTAGAATTCATAAAACTGCCTCGACAGCCTCAGCTGGTGAAAGTTACAACAAAAGTTCATAGTCCTGGTGTCCGCATCGATTGTGCGGGGAAATTTCTTGCCAGCTGCGAGTACAAGCAGAGGAAATTCACCATGTGGGTACATGTGATTAGAGGTCAGTGTGTTAACAACCTAGTATTGAGCAGAAAAGCAGCCTGTGGTTTGGGCCTGGTCACCAGAGTCAATGAGATTTCAGAAGACATGTTTGGTGAATTGGGCCTACTGAATTGCATCCCAGTCCTAATATCACTTAAAGGTGACGCAGTCCCATACAGCATTACCACTCCTCGAAGAATTCTGTTCCCGCTCATGCCTCAAGTGGAGAAGGAACTTCTGCGTATGAAGAATATGGGAGTCATTGAAAAGGTTGTTGAAGCAACTTACTGGTGTGCCCCCATTGTGCCTGTTGCGAAGAAAAACAGGAAGGTACGCATCGGCGTAGACTTGAAAAGGGTGAATGAGGCGGTGAAGAGAGAGAGATATGTGCTGTCGGCACTTATTATTATTATTATTATTATTCTTTATTTATAAAGCGCCAACAGATTCCGCAGCGCTGTTCATGGGTAACAAAGATAAAAGGACAGTACAATATGAGACACCAGACAAAATTTAACAAACAAATACAGGAGGAATTGGGAGCCCTGTTCCCGTGGGAACTTACAATCTAAATGGGTAGGAGGGTGAGAAACAGGAGGTGGGGACTGAAAAGGTGGGAGTGATGTTAGCGTGAAGTTAGATGAGGGCAACTATTAGGCAAGTGGAATTCATTAGTTACTGATTTGGTTATAGGCTTCCCTGAACAAGAAGGTCTTTAGGGAGCGTTTAAAGGAGGAGAGGTTGGGGGAAAGTCTGACAGCACGAGGAAGTGCGTTCCAGAGGGTTGGTGCCGCACGAGAGAAGTCCTGTAGTCTAGCATGAGAGGAGGTGATTGTAGAAGAGGCAAGGAGTAGATCGTTGTTGGATCTTAGGGGACGGGCTGGAGTATATTTGTTGATGAGTGAGGACAGGTATGGGGGGGCTGCATTGGTAAGGGCTTTGTAGGTCAAAGTGAGAATTTTGAATTTAATTCTGCTGTGAATGGGGAGCCAGTGAAGGGACTCACAGAGGGGTGCGGCAGATACAGAGTGTCGGGAGAGGTGGATTAGCCTAGCAGAGGCATTTAGGATGGATTGAAGGGGGGAGAGGCGGGAGAGAGGAAGGCCAGTTAGTAGGTTGTTACAGTAGTCAAGCCGGGAAATTACTAGGGAATGGATTAGCTGTTTAGTAGTTTCAGCGCTCAGAAAAGGACGGATTTTGGAGATATTGCGTAGGTGGTTGCGACAGGATGAAGAGAGCGATTGGATGTGGGGTATGAAGGACAGATTGGAGTCGAGTGTAACTCCAAGGCAGCGGACTTGGGGTGATGGGGAGATAGTGGTGTCACCGACAGTGATAGTAAAGTTAGAAACTGGAGTAGAATTAGTTGGGGGGATTAGAAGAAGCTCAGTCTTGGACATGTTGATTTTTAGGTGGTGAGAGGCCATCCAGGAAGAAATGCCAGATAAGCAGCTGCTGATGTGGGAAAGGACAGACGGAGAGAGTGCAGGAGTGGATAGGTAGATCTGAGTATCATCAGCATAGAGGTGATAGTTGAAGCCATAGCTACTAATAAGTTGACCCAGCGAGGAAGTATAAATAGAGAAGAGTAGAGGGCCTAGAACAGAGCCTTGAGGTACTCCAACAGACAGAGGCAGTGGAGAGGATGAGTCACCAGCAAATGAGACAGAAAAGGATCTATTAGAGAGATAAGAGTGGATCCAGGAGAGGGCAATGTCACAGAGTCCAAGGGAGCTGAGAGTCCGTAAGAGGAGGGGATGGTCAACAGTGTCAAAGGCAGCAGACAGGTCAAGTAAGATAAGTATAGAATAGTGGCCATTGTTTTTAGCAGAAAAAAGATCGTTCGTAACCTTGGTGAGGGCAGTCTCAGTTGAGTGTTGGGGACGGAAGCCAGATTGCAGGGGGTCAAGCAGCGAGTTGGAGGATAGGAAGTGTGTTAGGCGATCGAAAACTAGTTTTTCTAGGACTTTAGAAGCTAGCGGAAGTAGTGATATGGGGCGGTAGTTTGCAGGAGAATTGGGGTCGAGGGAGGGTTTTTTGAGGATGGGGGTGACCTTTGCATGTTTGAATGATGATGGAAATGAACCAGTAGTAAGGGATCGGTTGAATATGTGAGTAAGAGCTGGGGTGAGGGTAGAGGACAGAGAGGGTATTAGATGTGAAGGGATAGGGTCAAGGGGGCATGTAGTGAGGTGTGAGGAAAATATTAGGGAACTCACTTCATTCTCAGTGGTTGGGGGGAAGGTACTGAGAGTGTTGGAGGGGGTGACCGGGGGTGCAGTTGAAAGGTTGCAGTCTTGTGGTGGGATGTTGCTTCTGATGGTAAGTGTTTTGTTGAAAAAGTAATCTGCCAAGTCTTGAGCACTAAAGTCAGATGAGGGGGGTGGTGCAGGTGGATAGAGGAGAGTGTTGAAAGTGGAGAAGAGACGTTTAGGGTTTGAGGAGTGAGAAGATATGAGAGAAGAGAAGTAGTTTTGCTTGGCTAAGTGAAGGGCAGAGGAGTAAGAATAAAGAATGAACTTATAGTGTAGGAAATCGTGTTCAGAGCGGGATTTCCTCCAGGCACGTTCAGCAGCACGGGAGCATTTTTGTAGATAGCGTGTTTGCTGAGAGTGCCAGGGCTGGAGCTGACGACGTGGGGTTTTGCGTATTTGTGGAGGAGCAAGGGTGTCGAGTGCAGAGGAAAGAGTATTGTTATAGTGGTCTGTAGCAAGGTCAGGGCAGGATACCATGGAAGTGTGGGGAAGGTGTTTTTGAATAAGGTTAGAAAGTTGGAGAGGATCCACAGTGTGCAGATTTCTACAGGTGCGGAGGCGAGGGGTAGGAATAGGTTTAGCCTGTACATTGAGATTATAGGTGAGCAGATGGTGGTCTGAGATGGGAAATGGGCGACAGGTGACATCAGAAGGGGCGCAGAGGTAGGAGAATACCAGATCAAGAGAGTGTCCGTCACGGTGAGTAGGGAATAGGGTGGATTGTGAAAGACTAAAGGAATTTGTGAGTGAGAGAAGTTTAGAGGCAGCAGGGGTAGATGGGTTATCAATGGGGATGTTGAAGTCCCCTAAGATTAGAGCAGGTGTATTTGTAGAGAGAACGTGAGAAAGCCAGGCAGCAAAGTTGTCGAGGAATTGGGAGGTTGGTCCAGGGGGGCGATAGATAACTGCCACCTTGAGGGAGAGGGGGGAGAAAATGCGGATGCAATGGACTTCAAAGGAGGAGAAGGAGAGAGATGGATGAGGATGGAGGTGCTGATAGGAGCAGGAAGGGGACAGTAAGATTCCAACACCGCCACCATGTCTCTCACCTGGCCTAGGTGTGTGGCTAAAGTGGAGACCGCCGTGCGTTAGAGCAGCAATGGAAGCAGTGTCAGAGGAAGAAAGCCAGGTTTCAGTAATTGCTAGAAGATTGAAAGCGTTAGAAACAAACAGGTCGTGAACAGTTGTAAGTTTGTTACAGACAGAGCGTGCATTCCAGAGGGCACAAGAAAAGAGAGGGGATAAGCGCTGTGGGTTAATGGAGATGAGATTGTTGGGATTGCGCAGGGCCAGGGTTAGGAGAGATGTCACCACAAGCAAGCAGTAGTAGCAGTGAGAGTGACAGAAGGTGAGAGTGAGACTTGTAGGAGCGGGTATGACTAGACACAGGAGAGTAAGATGGGGAAGTATTGCTAAGGAAACAGAGTAGTTCATGAGAGGACAGCATAGGGGATGAGAGGAGGGAGGGAGAGATAAGGATAGTGTGGGGATTATTGATGTTATAAGGGCATGCAGTGAGTTTTAGGAAGATGGCAGACAGAAAGATCAGAAAGGACATAGAGAGCATTGTGCAGGTGTACAGTTAGTAATGAAGACATAGCTCTGAAATTGGCTGGGGCAAAGTTCTTCTCTACACTGGATGCTTCCAGCGGCTTCTGGCAGATACCTCTAGATCGTAAAATGTACAAAACACAGTACTATCCAGCACAAGAACCCAGGAAGCAGGAGACCGGCGCAAGTAACTACCAACTTGCTAGCGATAATATGAAGAACAGACAAGGTGGTCTCCTTGCAAGGAGACCACCTTGTCTGTTCTTCAGATACCTCTAGATCCCCAGTGCGGCAAACTGACTACCTTCATTACACCAGTAGGTTGGTTTTGCTTCTGTAGACACCCCTTTGGGATATCCTCTGCTCCTGAAATCTTTAAAAGAGAGATTAGTTCTCTCCTAAGGGACCACAATGGCATGGCAGTGGTCATGGTGTATGGGTCTACATTGGAAGAACATGATCAGAGATTGAGCTGTGTGCTGCAGACCATTAGAGAGTCGGGGCTGAAATTAAATAAGGAGAAATGCCATTTTAGGAAGGCTGAGTTATGTTACTTTGGGCATATTATCAATCGGGATGGCATCAAGCTGGACCCTGATAAAATCCTTGCTATTGAACAGATGAAAAGTCTTTCTGATGTACATGAGCTGAGACAAATATTGGGCCTTGTGAATTATATGGGCAGGTTCCTTCCAGATTTATCCACAATACTACACCCTATCACAGAGTTGTTAAATAAAGATGTTTCCTGGGTCTGGGGACCTTCACAGGAAGAATCTTTTGTGCAGGTCAAGTCCCTGCTGGGGTCTGCCCCAGTGTTGGGGTTCTACGACCCTTCTATAAAGACTGTGGTTAGTGCTGATGCGAGCAGTTATGGGTTGGGGGCCGCCCCATTCTGCAGTTGAATGAGAACAAACTACAGCCCATCGCCTACTATGTGTCAAAATGTGCCTTTTGCCGGGAACGCCGGCCTACTCAGAGAAGGGAGCCCTTGATTTCTACTCCGCTGCCTGCAGGCCCGTGGCAGAAAATAGCTGCTGATTTGTGCGAACTGCACGAGAAAAAGTACCTAGTCATGATTGACTACTATTCCAGGTATTTGGAGATTGCTCCCTTGAATAAGATCACAAGTCAAGCCGTTATCACTCTTCTCAAGAGCTTGTTCGCCCGGTGGGGCATACCATTTAAGTTAGTGAGTTATAACGGAATGCAGTTTTGCTTCCACGGAGTTCAGTTCTTTCAGCAGTGAATATGAATTTGTCCATTCTACGTTGAGTCCACATTACCCACAGGCCAATGGAATGGCTGAAAGGGCAGTTCAAACAACAAAGTTCATTTTGAAGCAATCTGAGCCGTACCTAGTCCTCTTGTCCTATAGGGTGACTCCCATTCAAGCCACGGGTTTTAGCCCAGCACAGCTAATGCTAGGACGTCAGATTTGCACCACTTTACCCTCTGTGGGTGTCTTCCAGCCAACTAGATCTGTTCCTTGGGACGAGGTCCTTAGGAGGGATGAAGAGGCTAAAAGGGGCTATCGATTCTTCTATGAATCGAGCTGAATGTGGGACAAAGTATCAGAGTTAAACTGGATGATGAGAAGAAATGGAAGACGCCTACTACGTTAATTGGATGCTCTCCAGAACCAAGGTCTTATGTAGTCCTTACTGATGAAGGGACAGTCACACGTCGAAATCGAAAACATCCTCAGCCAGTACCTGAGAGTTTGGGACTGGATGCCTCAGTACCACTGCCAGTGGGATCCCCTGTTTTAAGAGGGGTGCCTTCCCCTCAGCAAGATCACAGCTGGGATACTTCTTTGCTTCCAGCAGACTCTCAATCACCTTCTTCTGTATCAGAGGACAGTTCATGTAAAATGACATCAAGTGGAAGAGTGGTGAAACTTCCAGCCCAATATCGGGATTAACACTAGTTAGAGCAGTGACCAGAAGAATGGGCAGAATCATCCCATGGTCACTGTGGACTAGGGTAGTCTACCCCGATGTTCAAGTCAGGATTGTATTTCATGTTGTTTATATAGATATTCTCTTTAACTTGTTATTTGTTGTATACTAAACAAAACTATTTCTGTATGCTTCTTGTATACCTTGTTATTTGATGTATTTTAAAAGAAAAAAAAATGTATGCTTTGTCCTTTGAAAAGGGGGAAGATGTGATGAGAGTGGGAAGTGATGTCACGGGATGGGGGCGTGGTTTACGGAATTTATTGTCTATGTCGCAGTTACCAAGTTAGATGTGTCGTATACTTCTATGCTCTGCAATAAAATAGCGTTGTACCTTCTATGCTGTGTCCTGCATCTCATGACAGATAGTTGGATAGATAGATAGATAGACAGATAGATAGATAGATAGATAGATAGATGGCTGGATAGATAGATAGATAGATGATATATAGATAGATAGATAGATAGATGATATATAGATAGATGATATATAGATAGATGGATAGATAGATAGATAGATAGATGATAGATAGATAGATAGATAGATAGATAGATTAGATAGATAGATAGATAGATAGATAGATAGATAGATAGATGGATGGATAGATAAAATTATTATAGATGGATAGATATAGATAGATAGATAGATAGATAGATAGATAGATAGATAAAGATTAATGGATAGATATAGATAGATGGATAGATAGATAGATAGATATAGATGATATAGATAGATTGATAGATAGATGATAGATAGATAGAGATAGATAGAGATAGATGATAGATAGATATATTTTTTTATTAAACCGCTTATTGCAACCTATATTCACAAAACTTGGCTAGAAAAAAAAATCATAAATCCCATGATAATTTTACAGTCTTTACAAACAGAGGGCAACCCATTAAGTAAATGTGGGTAATTGTTATGTGCAATCAGAGTAAAAAAGCAGAAATGTATCTGCAGTGTCTACACAGGAAGAAACCTGTCAAATCCATTCGTTGATGGCTTGATATTTCAAAATATCAAGCTGCGAGTACAAGCAGAGGAAATTCACCATGTGGGTACATGTGATTAGAGGTCAGTGTGTTAACAACCTAGTATTGAGCAGAAAAGCAGCCTGTGGTTTGGGCCTGGTCACCAGAGTCAATGAGATTTCAGAAGACATGTTTGGTGAATTGGGCCTACTGAATTGCATCCCAGTCCTAATATCACTTAAAGGTGACGCAGTCCCATACAGCATTACCACTCCTCGAAGAATTCTGTTCCCGCTCATGCCTCAAGTGGAGAAGGAACTTCTGCGTATGAAGAATATGGGAGTCATTGAAAAGGTTGTTGAAGCAACTTACTGGTGTGCCCCCATTGTGCCTGTTGCGAAGAAAAACGGGAAGGTACGCATCGGCGTAGACTTGAAAAGGGTGAATGAGGCGGTGAAGAGAGAGAGATATGTGCTGTCGGCACTTGAAGACATAGCTCTGAAATTAGCTGGGGCAAAGTTCTTCTCTACACTGGATGCTTCCAGCGGCTTCTGGCAGATACCTCTAGATCCCCAGTGCCGCAAACTGACTACCTTCATTACACCGGTAGGTTGGTTTTGCTTCTGCAGACACCCCTTTGGGATATCCTCTGCTCCTGAAATCTTTAAAAGACAGATGAGTTCTCTCCTAAGGGACCACAATGGCATGGCAGTGGTCATGGTGTATGGGTCTACATTGGAAGAACATGATCAGCGATTGAGCTGTGTGCTGCAGACCATTAGAGAGTCGGGGCTGAAATTAAATAAGGAGAAATGCCATTTTAGGAAGTCTGAGTTATGTTACTTTGGGCATATTATCAATCGGGATGGCATCAAGCTGGACCCTGATAAAATCCTTGCTATTGAACAGATGAAAAGTCTTTCTGATGTACATGAGCTGAGACAAATATTGGGCATTGTGAATTATATGGGCAGGTTTCTTCCAGATTTATCCACAATACTACACTCTATCACAGAGTTGTTAAATAAAGATGTTTCCTGGGTCTGGGGACCTTCACATGAAGAATCTTTTGTGCAGGTCAAGTCCCTGCTGGGGTCTGCCCCAGTGTTGGGGTTCTACGACCCTTCTATAAAGACTGTGGTTAGTGCTGATGCGAGCAGTTATGGGTTAGGGGCCGCCCTCCTGCAGTTGAATGAGAACAAACTACAGCCCATCGCCTACTGTTCCCGTACACTGATGGCTGCTGAGTCGAAATACGCCCAAATTGAGAAAGAGTGCCTGGCTGCAGTTTGGGCCTGTGAGCACTTCCAGCGTTACCTAGTGGGTTTAGAGAAATTTAGTCTGGAGACTGACCATAAACCGCTAGTCCCTCTAATCAACTCCTATGATATTGATAAAACACCCCTAAGATGCCAGAGACTTCTGATGAGGCTGCTCAGGTTCAATGTTCAGGCAGTGCATGTGCCGGGGAAACAACTGGCAGTGGCAGATACACTTTCCAGGCTCCCGCTGGCTGCTGCTGAAGAATCTTCAACGGAATCAGATGTGAAAGTGTATGTAGATTCAGTTCTGGCATCCAAATCCATTTAGTGGGGTGTGGTAAACTGAGTGCTATAGAGTCCTAAAGCTCTCCTCCTAAAAAGTCCCCTGGCGGGCTTGGAGAAGTGAAAATATGGGTATCGGAGGGAGCGCTTAAAGCTTAATAGGATGTATAAGAGAAAGGCATATAACTATGATGATAAAAAATACTTTAGTTAAAATTTAATACAACCAATAGTAACATAGCAATTTAAACAGTTAAAAGTAGCATGGATCCATGGTACATACAAATATACAGAGTTAAATATGCTAAAAACAAAAAACAAATGAATGACGTCTCACTGTAGCAATGTATAGATCTGAAACAATTCAGCAAAAGGTAGCAGTAGCGGTAAACAGTAAACAACAAGTGCAATGTGGTGCAATGTAAATGTCTATGACACGAATAGGTACCTATATATCCAAAAACTCCAAAACGTTGGTCCAAATGTGAATCCAAAATGAAAAAACTGTGAATCCAAAAGAAAGTGTGTGATAGTGAGTCTCAAAAAAGGTCTCTCAAATTAAGTCTCTAAAATGATCCAATCCTCAAATAAACGGGTGTTCAAAATTCAAAAAATATGTAGCAATCAAATAGTGACAAATGTCGTGGTGAAAGGTGTCAGAAAGGATATATATTCTGTGTATCCAAACATAAAAATGTATCCAGTGGAAAAAATGTAAAAATCAACCTAAAATGGTGTCAATGGCTAAAATCCAATAGGACCAATATAAAAGTTCTTGACCTGTAAAAGAAAACAAACAAACAATGGTGCAATAAGTTTTTACACTTATCTAACAATAAGAAATAAGCTTACCAGTATGTCTGTCTACGCGTTTCGGCCTATATCAAGGCCTTTCTCAAGACTATATCCAAATCCATTTAGTCAGGGAAGCTAGAGCAAATAAGAAAGGAGACATATTTAGATATTGACCTTCAAGAAGTTATTAAAGGGACAGTATACACTCATTTTCATATAACTGCATGTAATAGACACTACTATAAAGAATAAGATGCACAGATACAGATATAAAAAAAAACATTATAAAACTGTTTAAAAACTTACTTAGAAGCTGTCAGTTTGGCTCTGTTGAAAAGATAGCTGGAAAGCCCACTGCAAGTGGCAAATAAGACACGTGGCAAATAAGACACTCCCCCCCCTCCCCCTTCTTTTGCATATGAAAAGACCCTTTACACAAACAGGAGCAAGCTGGAGTAGGTAGCTGACAGTATTCACATACAACTTTGGGGCTTGGTTAGGAGTCTGAAAATCAGAGCAATGTTATTTAAAAATAAGCAAAACTATACATTAATTAAAAAAAAAAACTTTATGGGCTTTATAAATAGATCATCTACAAAACATTTATGCAAAGAAAAAATGAGTGTATAATGTCCCTTTAAGTACATAAAAGAAGGTTGGCCCGAGAGCCGGGCAGCCTGGATGTCTTTAGGTTCTTACCAGTCAGAAAGGTTGCAGCTCACAAACTGGATGGGTTGGTGCTGTTCCAGGACCGCATTGTTATTCCTGTTAGCATGCGGCAGAAGATGTTAAGCAGGATTCATGATGGCCACTTGGGCATTACAAAGTGCAGAGAAAGGGCAGTTACAGCAGTATGGTGGCCTGGGATCAGTTCTGACATCACAAGCCATGTGTCAAAATATGCCTTTTGCCGGGAACGCCGGCCTACTCAGAGAAGGGAGCCCTTGATTTCTACTCCGCTGCCTGCAGGCCTGTGGCAGAAAATAGCTGCTGATTTGTGCGAACTGCACGGGAAAAAGTACCTAGTCGTGATTGACTACTATTCCAGGTATTTGGAGATTGCTCCCTTGAATAAGATCACAAGTTAAGCCGTTATCACTCTTCTCAAGAGCTTGTTCGCCCGGTGGGGCATACCATTGAAGTTAGTGAGTTATAACGGAATGCAGTTTGCTTCCACGGAGTTCAGTTCTTTCAGCAGTGAATATGAATTTGTCCATTCTACGTTGAGTCCACATTACCCGCAGGCCAATGGAATGTCTGAAAGGGCAGTTCAAACAACAAAGTTCATTTTTAAGCAATCTGAGCCGTACCTAGCCCTCTTGTCCTATAGGGCGACTCCCATTCAAGCCACGGGTTTTAGCCCAGCACAGCTAATGCTAGGACGTCAGATTCACACCACTTTAACCTCTGTGGGTGTCTTCCAGCCAACTAGATCTGTTCCTTGGGACGAGGTCCTTAGGAGGGATGAAGAGGCTAAAAGGGGCTATCGATTCTTCTATGAATCGAGCTGAATGTGGGACAAAGTATCAGAGTTAAACTGGATGATGAGAAGAAATGGAAGACGCCTACTACGTTAATTGGATGCTCTCCAGAACCAAGGTCTTATGTAGTCCTTACTGATGGAGGGACAGTCACACGACGAAATCGAAAACATCCTCAGCCAGTACCTGAGAGTTTGGGACTGGATGCCTCAGTACCACTGCCTGTGGGATCCCCTGTTTTAAGAGGGGTGCCTTCCCCTCAGCAAGATCACAGCTGGGATACTTCTTTGCTTCCAGCAGACTCTCAATCACCTTCTTCTGTATCAGAGGACAGTTCATGTAAAATGACATCAAGTGGAAGAGTGGTGAAACTTCCAGCCCAATATCGGGATTAACACTAGTTAGAGCAGTGACCAGAAGAATGGGCAGAATAATCCCATGGTCACTGTGGACTAGGGTAGTCTACCCCGATGTTCAAGTCAGGATTGTATTTCATGTTGTTTATATAGATATTCTCTTTAACTTGTTATTTGTTGTATACTAAACAAAACTATTTCTGTATGCTTCTTGTATACCTTGTTATTTGATGTATTTTAAAAGAAAAAAAAATGTATGCTTTGTCCTTTGAAAAGGGGGAAGATGTGATGAGAGTGGGAAGTGATGTCACGGGATGGGGGCGTGGTTTAGGGAATTGATTGTCTATGTCGCAGTTACCAAGTTAGATGTGTCGTATACTTCTATGCTCTGCAATAAAATAGCGTTGTACCTTCTATGCTGTGTCCTGCATCTCATGACAGATAGATGGATAGATAGATAGATAGATAGATAGATAGATAGATAAATGGCTGGATAGATAGATAGATAGATAGATAGATAGATGATATATAGATAGATAGATAGATAGATAGATAGATAGATAGATGATAAATAGATATATGATATATAGATAGATGGATAGATAGATAGATAGATAGATGATAGATAGATAGATAGATTAGATAGATAGATAGATAGATAGATAGATAGAATATAGATAGATTATAAATGGATAGATATAGATTAGATAGATAGATAGATAGATAGATAAAGATTAATGGATAGATATAGATAGATAGATAGATATAGATAGATTGATAGATAGATATATAGATAGATGATAGATAAATAGAGATAGATATAGATAGATGATAGATAGATAGATATATTTTTTTATTAAACCGCTTATTGCAACCTATATTCACAAAACTTGGCTAGAAAAAAAAAATCATAAATCCCATGATAATTTTACAGTCTTTACAAACAGAGGGCAACCCATTAAGTAAATGTGGGTAATTGTTATGTGCAATCAGAGTAAAAAAGCAGAAATGTATCTGCAGTGTCTACACAGGAAGAAACCTGTCAAATCCATTCGATGATGGCTTGATATTTCAAAAATCAATGTTCATCTATGGGAATGTGGTTTCCAACCGCAGGCTACCTGTTCAGTGCTGGAGCTCAGTGAGCCATTTACACAGTTCCACAAGGTGAAATTAGCACAGAGCCATATTGGTTATCTGATTATTGCTGAGTGGTGAGCTAATTAAGCAAAACACCTCCAGAGCCTTATTTCTAATTGATTTGAGTAATGTTCATTAGCATTTTACTAGTTACCAGAGGGACATAGAACACTGACCCTTTCAGAAAATTTCACTGCTATGCTGACCTTGGAAAAAACTGAAATTTCCCCCATTATTTAAAGGCCTCCTCCCCCATTTTCTTTATGACTTTTAAAAACATCTTTTTTCATTAAAAGTTTGAGATTTCAACTTCAGAAATATCTAGAAATCTCTGATTCATTTTATAGCAGCTTTATTGAGCAAGTCTGGAATAACAAGTGGACACTATGGGGCGTTCTAAAGACAGCTTCTCCATAACTTGTCCGCCTGCTGTGAGGCTGCGGACATCAGTTCACCCGATCCCATACGATCGGACCTATTGACACCCCCTGCTAGAGGTCAATTTGCATGGGGCGTCAATACACAAGCAGTTCACAAGAACTGCTTGTGCAATGATAAATGCCGACAGTATAAGCTGTCATCATTTATTGATGTGTGGCGGACATGATACACTACATCGTATCATGTCCATCTGCACTTTCATAAATTGGCCCCTATGCATTGCTTTCAATGCAGTGCATCAGCTAAACCAATTTGCAGTCTGTAGAAAGGGGAGAAAGGCAAGCAATTGTGATACAAAAAGAGAAATAAGTTACAATAATTTTTCCACAAAATAGAAGCATGTCTGAAACACAAAACCCCTCCCCACATACATTATGCAGATGAGCTTCGGACACAAATGCAAGACCTTGGAAATTGGATGTAATCTGCTAATTTAAAGGGACAATAAAGTAAAAATTACTATTTCATGATTTAGATAGAGCATGCAATTTTAAACAACTTTCCAATGTACTCCAATTTATATAATTTACTTAGTTATCTTGGTATTCTTTGATGAAAGGCATGCCTAGGTAGGCTCAGGTGCAGCCGTGCACTGTTGGTTGCTAGTTGCTGATTGGTGCCTGCACATATACAGCACTTGTTATTGGCTTACCCAATGTGTTCAGCTGATACCAGCTGGTATCAGTTAAAGCCAATTACACATTTTAAAGAGGGGAATCCTGTCTTTCACAATGGGGGGGCACATGATGTGTAGATGATTACAATAGCAACAGTAATCCTTTGCAGTGCCACACATCCTTCTTGATAGAGACTACACAGCGTGACATTAATTCTCATTCTGGAAAGAGAGAGTTTTCTCCACTATCAAATATGCAATCCCTCTATGAAGTTGGCAACTGACATAGAAATGTAAATGCTTGTAAAGTAGGCAAATTCTTGGGTGCCACGTAGTTTAAAAGTGAAGGCTCAAATGCCCAGGTATCTATTTTGTGCCCACTATGGCTAAGGCAATAGCCTGAGAGAGCTATATGCATATGGGGCATTATTATAATGGGACATTATTATAAGGGGTGATAGCCCTATCCTGCCCCTTAAATACATAGAGGGGCATGGCATCCCTCTTTGAAAAATGAAATCTCCTGTTTCAAATAAGTACCCAACTACTTGCCTAGTGATTGCTGTAGCAAAGACAAAGGACACCTCTGTCTCTGCTTTTTGTAGCAGCATCAAAACCATACACTACACCTGCACTATTCCCTACTCCAACCTACTATCCTACCCCAGCCCCAATAGCTTATCCAAGCCCCAGTAGTATACTCCCATTGCACACACACCCCCTTTAAACACCCTTATGCAGAACCCCCAAAACCAAAAATACTTCCTCTAAAAGAATGCCCCAACAGTTTTTTCACCAAAATGCATGGGACCAAATTCTTTGCACTTACCAATGTTAACATAAGAATTTGCAGCTGTAAAAAAGCTACTGTAATTTAGTGGCACACAAAAGCCATGTTGTCTGTAAATAATGGCAATTTGATTGGGATCCAGATTTTTTTTTTCCGTGTACTGACAGATTTTCTGCAACAGAACTAGCATTTCACACATCTTATTCTCCAGATGTTGAAGCTTTAGTTTGTATAACCACCTATTATCTGGAGATACCAGAAAGGCTAAAGAGGCAATTACTATATATATATTTCAATATAATTTTCTTCTTAGGAAAATGTAAACCACTGTGAAAATAAGCATTCATTTTTTTTTTTTGGTCAGCCATTAATTTTAAATATTGGTACTCCAGAAGAATAAGATATTTAAAACATTAATTTTAATAAAATATAGTATTAAATGTCATGTAGTTTTGCAAATTACAGCTCTAAAGAAAATGTAACACACACTTATGAGGTAACATTTTCATATTTCCAATATTTCTTGCAGATTTTATAAACCTTTTTTTTTTCATGTAAATTTCCGTTTGTTTTAAGAGATACATATATAAGCCAGTCGTTCAAACCAATTACTATGTTACTTCAACTTGCATTATTTTATGTTCTAGACAACATTAACATGAATCAAAATTAGCATTATTTACCACTGTACTCCCAGAATGCTCTACGTAGAAAAACATGATATACCCTATATATACTAACCAATTATAGCAAATGATTTACTTGTTGTATTGATAAATATCAACTAACTTTTTCTGAAAGATCACCTTTGTATTTATTCAATAGTTCTTTTTGACACCCAGTTAAACAATAGAGAATACACCATCTTTAACCTTTTAGCTACTAGAAGGCACTATAACATTCTGCAACAAGGTTAAGAAGCAGTGTATCCATCAGCTAATGCACTCTGCAGGATTTAGAGCAAAAGATTTTACTGCCAATAACAGTTTGAAAATTTAAGAGAAGGATTTTCCTACTAAAGAAGATTGTTTAAGAATGCTGGGTCCATCAACCAATAAATTAATAGACTCGCGTCATCAAGAATTAGTCTATTTTGTGATTAAAACAATTGTAATTGTGTTTGTTGCCATCAATACTTAAAGCCTGTGGATAGACTGGGTAGATGGGATAGATTTATCTGGGAAGAGGGCATTGTGGTAAATTCAGGAGGCAAAACCTGAGTATATATTTAGAAGTATTTGCTGTCTACGTTATTCAGTGATGGAAAGTCCTTTCCTTGTTAGTTGTGGGTTTTTTAAACTAATACATTTACATTTAATTATAATATTAGGATATGTATAACTTCCTGGCTTTTGCCTCTGTCTCTCTTGCACTTTTCCTTCATTCTATCTAATTTTGCCTCTATATCGGCTAGATTTGGAGTTTTGTCGGTAACGACCCGAAAAACTAACGCCGGCTTTTTTCTGGCCGCACCATAAAAATAACTCTGGTATTGAGAGTCCACATAAAGGCTGCGTTAGGCTCCAAAAAAGGAGCGTAGAGCATTTTTAACGCAGCTTCAACTCTCGATACCAGAGTTGCTTACGGACGCGGCCAGCCTCAAAAACGTACTCGTGCACGATTCCCCCATAGGAAACAATGGGGCTGTTTGAGCTGAAAAAAAACACAGCAAAAAAGCAGTGTTCAGCTCCTAACACAGCCCCATTGTTTGCTATGCGGTAACCCTTCCTACGTCTGCACCTAACACTCTAACATGTACCCCGAGTCTAAACACCCCTAACCTTACACTTATTAACCCCTAATCTGTCGCCCCCACTATCGCTGACCCCTGCATATTATTATTAACCCCTAATCTGCCGCTCCGTAAACCGCCGCTACTTACATTATCCTTATGTACCCCTAATCTGCTGCCCTAACATCGCCGACCACTATATTATATTTATTAACCCCTAATCTGCCCCCCACAACGTCGCCTCCACCTGCCTATTCTTATTAATCCCTAATCTGCCGACCAGACCTGAGCGCTACTATAATAAAGTTATTAACCCCTAATCCGCCTCACTAACCCTATCATAAATAGTATTAACCCCTAATCTGCCCTCCCTAACATCGCCGACACCTAACTTCAAACATTAACCCCTAATCTGCCGACTGGAGCTCACCGCTATTCTAATAAATTTATTAACCCCTAAAGCTAAGTTTAACCCTAACACTAACACCCCCCTAAGTTAAATATAATTTAAATCTAACGAAATTAATTAACTCTTATTAAATAAATTATTCCTATTTAAAGCTAAATACTTACCTGTAAAATAAATCCTAATATAGCTACAATATAAATTATAATTATATTATAGCTATTTAAGGATTTATATTTATTTTACAGGTAACTTTGTATTTATTTTAACCAGGTACAATAGCTATTAAATAGTTAAGAACTATTTAATAGCTAAAATAGTTAAAATAATTACAAATTTACCTGTAAAAGAAATCCTAACCTAAGTTACAATTAAACCTAACACTAGACTATCAATAAATTAATTAAATAAACTACCTACAATTACCTGCAATTAACCTAACACTACACTATCAATAAATTAATTAAATACAATTGCTACAAATAAATACAATTAAATAAACTAGCTAAAGTACAAAAAATAAAAAAGAACTAAGTTACAAAAAATAAAAAAATATTTACAAACATAAGAAAAATATTACAACAATTTTAAACTAATTACACCTACTCTAAGCCCCCTAATAAAATAACAAAGCCCCCCAAAATAAAAAAATGCCCTACCCTATTCTAAATTACTAAAGTTCAAAGTTCTTTTACCTTACCAGCCCTGAACAGGGCCCTTTGCGGTGCATGCCCCAAGAAATACAGCTCTTTTGCCTGTAAAAAAAAACATACAATACCCAAGCCCCCCAACATTACAACCCACCACCCACATAACCCTAATCTAACCCAAACCCCCTTAAATAAACCTAACACTAAGCCCCTGAAGATCGTCCTACCTTGTCTTCACCTCACCGGGTATCACACCGATCCGTCCAGAAGAGCTCCTCCGATGTCCTGATCCAAGCCCAAGCGGGGGGCTGAAGAGGTCCATGATCCGGCTGAAGTCTTCATCCAAGCGGGGCAGAAGAGGTCTTCCATCCGATTGAAGTCTTCATCCAAGCGGCATCCATCCGGAGCGAAGCGGCAGCATCCTGAAGACCTCCACCGCGGAACATCCATCCTGGCCGACGACTGAACGACGAATGACGGTTCCTTTAAATGACGTCATCCAAGATGGCGTCCCTCGAATTCCGATTGGCTGATAGGATTCTATCAGCCAATCGGAATTAAGGTAGGAATATTCTGATTGGCTGATGGAATCAGCAAATCAGAATCAAGTTCAATCCGATTGGCTGATCCAATCAGCCAATCAGATTGAGCTTGCATTCTATTGGCTGATCGGAACAGCCAATAGAATGCGAGCTCAATCTGATTGGCTGATCGGATCAGCCAATCGGATTGAACTTGATTCTGATTGGCTGATTCCATCAGCCAATCAGAATATTCCTACCTTAATTCCGATTGGCTGATAGAATTTATAGAATTTAATAGCTATTGTACCTGGTTAAAATAAATACAAAGTTACCTGTAAAATAAATATAAATCCTAAAATAGCTAGAATATAATTATAATTTATATTGTAGCTATATTAGGATTTATTTTACAGGTAAGTATTTAGCTTTAAATAGGAATAATTTATTTAATAAGAGTTAATTAATTTCGTTAGATTTAAATTATATTTAACTTAGGGGGGTGTTAGTGTTAGGGTTAGACTTAGCTTTAGGGGTTAATACATTTATTAGAATAGCGGTGAGCTCCGGTCGGCAGATTAGGGGTTAATAATTGAAGTTAGGTGTCGGCGATGTTAGGGAGGGCAGATTAGGGGTTAATACTATTTATGATAGGGTTAGTGAGGCGGATTAGGGGTTAATAACTTTATTATAGTAGCGCTCAGGTCCGGTCGGCAGATTAGGGGTTAATAAGTGTAGGCAGGTGGAGGCGACGTTGAGGGGGGCAGATTAGGGGTTAATAAATATAATATAGGGGTCGGCGGTGTTAGGGGCAGCAGATTAGGGGTACATAAGGATAACGTAGGTGGCGGCGCTTTGCGGTCGGCAGATTAGGGGTTAATAAGTGTAGGTAGGTGGAGGCGACGTTGTGGGGGGCAGGTTAGGGGTTAATAAATATAATATAGGGGTCGGCGGTGTTAGGGGCAGCAGATTAGGGGTACATAAGGATAACGTATGTGGCGGTCGGCAGATTAGGGGTTAAAAAAAATTATTCGAGTGTCGGCGATGTGGGGGGACCTCGGTTTAGGGGTACATAGGTAGTTTATGGGTGTTAGCTTTAGAGCACAGTAGTTAAGAGCTTTATAAACCGGCTTTAGCCCAGAAAGCTCTTAACTACTGACTTTTTTCTGCGGCTGGAGTTTTGTCGTTAGATGTCTAACGCTCACTTCAGACACGACTCTAAATACCGGAGTTAGAAAGATCCCATTGAAAAGATAGGATACGCAATTGACGTAAGGGGATCTGCGGTATGGAAAAGTCGCGGCTGAAAAGTGAGCGTTAGACCCTATTTTGAGTGACTCCAAATACCGGCGGTAGCCTAAAACCAGCGTTAGGAGCCTCTAACGCTGGTTTTCACGGCTACCGCCAAACTCCAAATCTAGGCCTATATTTCTTGCTTTCTTTTTTGGATTGCTTGAATTCATTTTCATTGTTTCCCTTCCCCATTGTCTCTTTATCTCTTTCTTTCCCATTGGTGTCTCTCTTTTCTGTTTCTCCATGTTTCTCCCACTGTCAAACTCTCCCCTCTCACACTCTCACTACTATTCTTTATCTCATTCTCTCTTTTTCTATCTATCTATCTATCTATCTATCTATCTATCATCTATCTATCTATATCATGTTTCTATATATATATATATATATATATATATATATATATATATATATATATATTTGTCTGTCTGTATGTCTGTCTGACTATTTATCTATCATCTATCTATTTATCTATCTATCATCTATCTATCATCTATTTATCTATATATCATCTATCTATCATCGATCTATCTGTCATCTATCTATGTATCTATCATTTATCCATCTATCTATTTATCTATCTATCAATCTATCTTTCTCTCCTTCTCACCCTATCTCTCTCTCTCTCTCTCTCTCACTGTCTCTCTCTTTTTCTCTTACTCTTGCATTCTCTCTCTAACTCTCTCTTTCTCTTTGATTCTGTCTATCTCTCTCTCTCTTCCTCTTTCTTTTACACACTCTCCATTTCTTTCACCATAAAGGGACAGTCTAGTTAAAATTAAACTTTCATGATTCCAATAGGGCATGCAATTTTAAACAACTTTCCAATTTATTTTTATCATCAAATTTGCTTTGCTCTCTTGGTATTCTTTGTGGACAGCTAAACCTAGGTAGGCTCATATGCTAATTTTTAAGCCATTGAACTGCCACTTATCTCAGTGCATTTTGACAGTTTTTGGCAGTTAGATACTGCTAGTTCATATGTACACTATAGATAACATTGTGCTCACTCACATGGAGTTATTTAAGAGTCATCACTAATTGGCTACAATGCAAGTCTGTCAAAATAACTGAAATAAGGGGGCTATCAGCAGAGGCTTAAAAAACAAGGTAATCACAGAGGTCAAATGTATATTAATATAACAGTGTTGGTTATGCAAAACTGGGGGATGGGTAATAAAGGGATTATCTATCTTTTTATACAATACAAATTCAGGAGTAGACTGTCCCTTTAAGTCTGTCCCTGACTTTTTCTCGATTTCTCTCTCTCTCTCTCAATCTTCACATCAAGATACATTTTGTGTTCATAAACTGTACTGGGATATGCTTAGTAGATTTAGGAGTGTGGGCTGATAGTAAAGAGTGAATATGTCAATGGTCAAAATCAATTACAAATAGGTTTAAAATAGGCCTGTGCATTTGTCTGCTCGCTGCCTTTGGTTCTTTTATAACCGGATTTCTTCTTGTGAAGGTTTAACTCACTAAGAACTGTGCAAATCTAGATGTTAGTGTGTGTTCCCTTATCCCACTGACTTTTTTTTTTTTTTTTACTTTCAAGTCTGGTTCTTTTTTTCATCCCTGTACTGCTGACCTTCCCTCTGTTCCTTTGCATATCAGTCAAGGTAAAAATTAAAGGGACAGTCTATTCAAAATTAAAGGTTCATTATTCAGTTAGAGCATACAATTTTAAGCAACTTTCTAATTTACTCTTATTATTAATTTTTCTTTGTTCTCTTGGTACCTTTATTTTAAAAAGCAAGAATTAAGCATAGGAGCCAGCCTATTTTTAGTTCAGAACCTGGGTAGCACTTTCTTATTGGTATCTAAATGTAGCCACCAATCAGCAAGTGCTACCCAGATCCTGAACCAAAAAGGCTCCTAAGCTTTACACTCAAATAAAGATACCAAGAGAACAAAGAAAAATTGATAATAGGATGCAAAATTTATCAAATTTTCTTCATTTTCTTGTTATCTTTATTTAAAAAGCAGAAATGTGATGCATAGGAGCCGGACCATTTTTGGTTGAGAACCAGGGTTATGCTTACCTATTGGTGGGTAAATGTAAGCCTCCAATAAGCAAGTGCTATCCATGGTGCTGAACCTAAAATAGGCTAACTGCTAAGATTTACATTCCTGCTTTTAAAATAAAGATAGCAAGAGAACGAAGAAAATTTGATAATTGGAGTAAATTAGAAAGTTGCTTAAAATTGCATGCTCTATCCGAATCATTGAATTTTGACTAGACTATTCATTTAATAGTATGAATCATTATTGAACAACAAATAACTAAGTTATGATGTTTCCCTCCATAAAGGGACAGTAAAGTCATAATTAGACAGTCATGATTTAGACAGCGTATACAATTTTAAACAACTTTCCAATTTACTTCCATTATTTAATTAGCTTTCTTCTCTTGTTATCCTTTGCTGAAAGGTTTATCTAGGAAAGCACAGGAGCAGTAAAGAACCTAGGCTCTAGCTGCTGATTGGTGGCTGCATATATATATATATATATATATATATATATATATACCGATTGTCATTGGCTTACCCATGTGTTCAGTTAGAAACCAGTAGTACATTGCTGCTCCTTCAACAAATGATACCAAGGGAATGAAGCAAATTTGATAATAAAAGTAAGCTGGAAAGTTGTTTACAATTGTATACTGTCTAAATCATAAAAGAAAAATGTTGGGTTTTCAGTCCCTTTAAGGTTAGTTAATGATATCTTGTGTATCAAATGACAGGCATTTTTTTCAGAATGTGTATGGTGATGAATTGATGATGTGATATCTATAGTCTGCAATTAAAAAAAAAGTATCTTTCATCTCTGTGATAGGGACACTAAATAACTGTTGTTTTCAATGCCTCGCCAATTGGGTTATTGTAAGGGAATTTGCAAAGGAGACTGATTTTGCTACAGTAGAAATTCAATGTCCTCTCATTTCTGTTTAAATAAATTCTGCATCCTAATGACTCAATTTAAGTGTGAATACCTTGACAGTACGGCAGTATTTTACATGAAGAAGATATATTTCTCACTTGATTTGATTGTTTGTATTAATTTACCTACATTCATGCATATTCTGCTCCAAATTTTGATGACCCAGAGAACGTTTTACCAATAACTCTCACTGAGACATATCTACATATTGATCTAATACAATGTTCTTTTCCCACGACCCAAGAGCAATAACATTGTGACCCAAGTTCTTTGCTAGTATTACAATAATATCAACACTACTGGCTCATTAGTCAATATCTATGCTGTATTAAGAAAATTTTTTAGAGTTAATTAAATATAACCTCAGATCAGAAGTATGTCCCCAGCAACATCTACAAGAAGCTACATGCTCCCCAAAAATGTGACATTTGAGTGGGAGAATGAATGTTCCTCTTGATATTTGTTTGCTTAACAACAGTTTCTACAATTTAATGCCTTTAAATGTTAAATGTTTCTATTTTAATTTATCATTTGTTCTAAGGAAAAACATATAAGAAATGAAATATTCATATGTTGGTTCTCATAGAGTTACACTGTGAGGGTAAATGTGAGTGGAACTCAATATGCAGGAATAGATGTATAGGAAACCAAAAGTCTTTTACAAGCAAGATACAAAACGTAAGAATGTATTAATATCAAAGGTAAAACAAGAGCAGAGTCCAGGAACAGCGAAATGTCAGGTACCGTAAGATCAGTCCAGCAAGTAAGTACCAAGGGACAAACAAGAGCTAAGTCCAGGAGATATAGGTGGACAGACTGGCACAAAATACCAGATAGATGAAGAAGTGAAAACAGGATTCAGGTAAGCTGCCACTGGTATAGCAAGCACAGGAGACTCAGCAGGCACAGGATACCCATCGGGTACTGTTGGTGACTCAGCCATGGGATACCAGATGAGTGCAGCAGGTACAGCGGGATTCAGGTAAGCTTCCACTATTGGTGAGATAGTCATGAGATACCAGGTGAGTGCAGCAGGTAAAGTGGGAAACAGGCACAACAGGATACAGGAGACTCAGTAGGCTGTCACAGGATACCAGGTAGGTGCAGCAGGTACAGCAGGATTTAGGTAAGCTGCCACTTGTACAGCAGAATACAGGAGACTCAGCAGGTACAGGATACCCAGTGGGTACTGTTGGTGGGGCTGTCATGAGATACCAGATGAGTGCAGCAGGTACAGAAGGATTCAGGAGACTCAGCAGGCTGACACAGGAAACCAGGCAGGTGCCACGGGTACAGTAGGATTCAGGTAAGTTGCCACTGGTACAGCAGGATACAGGAGACTCAGAATGCTTACATGGGATACCACAATACAGGTAAGTGAAACTAGGAACAGGAGGGCAGGTGAGTACAAGGTAAACTCCTCAATAATCATGCAGCAAATAGCTATTCCCCATCTCATGCAAATTGATATGATACATGCAAAGTCCAACTAGGCTCAACCATTAAAAAGCCATAGATTGTCCAATCAAAAGTAAATGGGAATCAAATAATATCAAAAGAAAATTGTCAGGCTTACAAAAAAGTTTAAAGATCAGACGTTATAAAAAGATAAAAGATAAAATATAACATTTATTGTAATGTACAAAATAAAATAACAGACCTAAGTGAATAGCTCATCCTCTGACCACCCCGAGCATCTGACATCTCAAAGATGGCTCAATACCTCAGCACAGAGTGTTAGGGGAAGCAGCAGCCACTGCAGGGAACAGACTTCAGCATTACACATGAAGGAATCCCAGAGTAGGAGCCCATTGTGGGATCATTAGGAGGTAAGTTCCTAACACTCACACTAAGAAGCCACATTATAATACTAAATGTAAATATCACTTTTTAATGGTCTTAAAATCAAATGTAAAATATAGAAATGGATAAATTGTTTGCCACAACTTAAAAGCTGAATATTATTACACTAGGCGATAAGCCTGCCCAGAGGGCAGTCTGTTAAAAAAACTACAAACCCCAAAGCTAAAATGACACAAAATAAAGACATGTAAAATTAAAGAAAAAAAATAAACAAAGCTATCCAAAATAAAAAATGTAAGCCTAAACTAATACCCCTATAAAAAATCCCCCCAAAATAAAAACACCCCCTAATCTAATCAAAACTACCAATAGCCCTCAAAATGGCTTTTGTAGGGCATTGCCCTAAGTCAAACAGCTCTTTTACCTAAACAAATGACCAATTACCCCCTAACAGTAAAACCCCCCACCCACCAAACCCCCCAAAATAAAAAAACAACACTAAAAAAAAATAAACTAACCATTGCCCCTAAAGGGGCATTTGTATGGGCATTGCCCTTAAAAGGGCATTCCGCTTTTTTACCAGCCCAAAAAACCCTAATCTAAAAAAAAAGCCACACCAAAAAAATTTAAAAAAGCCTAAAACTAAGCCCCAAATAGGTACTCACCGTTCCTGAAGTTCAGCAGAGAAAGTCTTCTTCCAGGCGGCTACATCATCCTCTATCTTCATCCGGAGTGAAGGCGGCGCAGAGCGTAGGTGCAGAATTGTCTTCCCCGATGTGTGGATCCTCAGTGGCGGTCCTCAACAGCGGCGGTCCTCAGCAGCGGCAGTGCTCCGTGGCATGGAGGCTCCTCTTCATCCGATGTCTGTCGTACACTGAAGATTGAATGCAAGGTACCACATTCAATTTGGGGTACCATGCATTCCTATTGGCTGAAATTTTGAAATCAGCCAATAGGATTAGAGCTACTGAAATCCTATTGGCTGTACAAATCAGCCAATAAGATTTCAGTAGCTCTCATCCTATTGGCTCATATTAAAACTTCAGCCATTAGGAATGTAAGGTACCCCAATAAATGTGGGGTACCTTGCATTTAATCTTCAGTGTGCGGCGGATGACCACATGAAGAGGAGCCTCCATGCCGCTGGGGACCACCAATGAGAACCACCACTGAAGATCCGTGCATCAGGAAAGCCAGCTCAGCACCTCCGCTTCGCGCCACCTTCGCTCCGGATGAAGATAGAAGATGATGGAGCCACCTGGAAGAAGACCTTCTCCGCCGGACTTCAGTAACAGTGAGTACCTATTTGGAGGTTAGATTTAGGATTTTATTATTTATTTATTTTTTACATTTTTTTAAGATTAGGAATTTAATGGGCTTTTAAAAAAGCTGAATGCCCTTTTAAGGGCAATGCCCATACTAATGCCCCTTTAGTTGCACTGGGTAGTTTAGATTTTTTTAGTGTTAGTTTTTTATTTTGGGGGGTTTGGTGGGTGGGGGTTTTTTACTGTTAGGGGGGACTTAGTATTTTTTAAACGTAAAAGAGATGTTTAACTTATGGAAATGCCCTACAAAAGGCCCTTTAAAGAGCTATTGGTAGTTTAGTTTAGATTAGGGGGATTATTGTTTTTATTTTGGGGTGTCTTTTTTATTTTCTCTGGCCCAGATTATGAGTTTTGCATTAGAGGCTATGCGGTGCTAGCGAGCAGTTTTCCCTCACCGCTCACTTACATGCAGCGCTAGTATTACGAGTTTTCAGAAACCAGTCGTTAAAAGACAAGAAGTGAGCATTGAGCAAAATTTTGCTCATTACCGCACTCCAATACCAGCGCTGCTTAAGTCAGCGGTGAGCTGGTCGTACGTGCTTGTGCACGATTTCCCCATAGGAATCAACAGGGAGAGCAGGCTGAGAAAAAGTCTAAAACCTGCAAAAAGCAGCGTGAAACTCAGTAACACAGCCCCATTGATTCCTATGGGGAAAAAAAAATTATGTCTACACCTAACACCCTAACATGAACCCTGAGTCTAAACACCCCTAATCTTACACTTATTAACCCCTAATCTGCCGCTCCGGACACCGCCGCCACCTACATTATACTTATGAACCCCTAATCTGCTGCCCCCAACATCGCTGCCACCTACATACTATTTATTAACCCCTAATCTGCCGCCACCAACGTCGCCGCCACTATATTTAAGTTATTAACCCCTAAACCTAAGTCTAACCCTAACACCCCCTAACTTAAATATAATTACAATAAATATAAATAAATATTCCTATCATTAACTAAATTATTCCTATTTAAAACTAAATATTTATCTATAAAATAAACCCTAAGCTAGCTATAATTTAACTAATAGTTACATTGTAGCCATTTTAGGGTTTATTTTTATTTAACAGGCAAGTTTGTATTTTTTTTTAACTAGGTAGACTAGTTACTAAATAGTTATTAACTATTTAATAACTACCTAGCTAAAATAAATACAAAAGTACTTGTAAAATAAAACCTCACTTAAGTTTCACTAACACCTAACACTACACTATAATTAAATATATTAACTAAATTAAATACAATTACCTAAATTAATTAAATTAGCTTAAGAACAAAAAAAAACACTAAATTACAGAAAATAATAAACAAATTACAGATATTTAAACTAATTACACCTAATCTAATAGACCTATTAAAATAAAAAAGCCCCCCCAAAATAAAAAACCCTAGCCTAAACTAAACTACTAATAGCCCTTAAAAGGGCCTTTTGCGAGGCATTGCCCCAAAGTAATCATCTCTTTTACCTGAAAAAAAAACAACAACCCCCCCAACAGTAAAACCCACCACCCACACAACCAACCCCCCAAATAAAATACTATCTAAAAAAACCTATGCTCCCCATTGCCCTGAAAAGGGCATTTGGATGGGCATTGCCCTTAAAAGGGCAGTTAGCTCTTTTGCAGCCCAAAATCCCTAACCTAAAAATAAAACCCACCCAATACACCCTTAAAAAAACCTAACACTAACCCCCTGAAGATCGACTTACCGGGAGACGTCTTCATCCAAGTCGGGCCGAAGTCCTCAACAAAGCCGGGAGAAGTCTTCATCCGAGCAGGGCGAAGTGGTCCTCTAGACGGCATCTTCTATCTTC
The DNA here is from genome assembly GCF_027579735.1 of Bombina bombina. Lineage (NCBI taxonomy): Eukaryota > Metazoa > Chordata > Amphibia > Anura > Bombinatoridae > Bombina > Bombina bombina. The sequence continues at coordinate 452,185,224 of NC_069501.1, read as the reverse complement.
ATCCATCCGGCACGGAGCGGGTCTATCTTCAAGACATCCGACACGGAGCATCCTCTTCATCCAGAGTCTTCTTACTGAATGAAGGTTCCTTTAAGTGACGTCATACAACATGGCGTCCCTTAGATTAAGGTAGAAAAAAATCCTATTGGCTGATTGGATCAGCCAATAGGATTGAACTTCAATCCTATTGGCTGATCCAATCAGCCAATAGGATTGAGCTCGCATTCTATTGGCTGTTCCAATCAGCCAATGGAATGCGAGCTCAATCCTATTGGCTGATCCAATCAGCCAATAGGATTTTTTCTACCTTAATTCCGATTGACTGATAGAATTCTATCAGCCAATCAGAATCTAAGGGACGCCATCTTGGATGACGTCACTTAAAGGAACCTTCATTCAGTTAGAAGACTCCGGATGAAGAGGATGCTCCGCGTCGGATGTCTTGAAGATGGACCCGCTCCGTGCCTGATGGATGAAGATAGAAGGTGCCGTCTGGATGAAGACTTCTGCCCATCTGGAGGACCACTTCGTCCGGCTTGGATGAAGACTTCTCCCAGCTTCGTTGAGGACTTCGGCCCGGCTTGGATGAAGACGTCTACCGGTTAGTCGATCTTCAGGGGGTTAGTGCTAGGTTTTTTTAAGGGTGTATTGGGTGGGTTTTATTTTTAGGTTAGGTACTTTGGGCTGCAATAGAGCTAACTGCCCTTTTAAGGGCAATGCCCATCCAAATGCAATTCAGCAAATGCGGAGCTTAGGTTTTTTTAGATAGTATTTTATTTGGGGGGTTGGTTGTGTGGGTGGTGGGTTTTACTGTTGGGGGGTTTGTTTGTATTTTTTTTTTCAGGTAAAAGAGATGATTACTTTGGGGCAATGCCCCGCAAAAGGCCCTTTTAAGGGCTATTGGTAGTTTAGTTTAGGCTAGGGGTTTTTTTTTATTTTGGGAGGGGCCTTTTTTTTAATTGGGCTATTAGATTAGGTGTAATTAGTTTAAATATCTGTAATTTGTTTATTATTTTCTGTAATTTAGTGTGTTTTTTGTACTTTAGCTAATTTAATTTAATTTAGGTAATTGTATTTAATTTAGTTAATTTATTTAATTATAGTGTAGTGTTAGGTGTTCGTGTAACTTAGGTTAGGTTTTATTTTACAGGTACTTTTGTATTTATTTTAGCTAGGTAGTTATTAAATAGTTAATAACTATTTAGTAACTATTCTACCTATTTAAAATAAATACAAACTTGCCTGTAAAATAAAAATAAACCCTAAGATGGCCACAATGTAACTATTAGTTATATTGTAGCTATCTTAGGGTTTATTTTATTGG